>NW_022111320.1:6451065-6452339 GCF_000313985.2 Echinops telfairi | reverse complement strand
GTCCATATTTTTGCACATATCAGGCCTTCATTTCTCTTTCTGTTTGAATATATTTCATTATGTATAAACACCAAATTTTGTTTAGCCATTCATCTGTTGATGGGCATTTAGGCTGTTTCTACTTTTTGTTTATTATGAATAATGCTGCAATAAAGAGTTATGTACAAGTATCAGTTTGTATTCCTGAATTGCTGGCTCATGTGGTAATTCTATATTTAACTTATGGAGGCACGGTTAAACTGGTTGCCACAATGTCTGTACTATTTTACAATCCAACTGGCAATGGATCCAGATTGCAATTTCTCCATATCCTTGCCAACATTTGTTTGTTTTTTTTAATCATAGTTATCTCATTGTCATTTTCATGTGCAACTTGCTGATGAATAATGGCATTAAGCATCTTTTCATGTCCTTTGGGAGCATTTGTGCATCCTCTTTGGTGAAATATTTGTTCAAATATTTTCCACTTTTTAAAATTCAGAGATAGTTGTTTAATATTTTTGATAGCTAAGCGCCATAATCCTTTGTGGTGCCCTGGTTACACATGAAGCTGCTAACTGAAGGGTCAGTGACTCACACCCACTAGCTAATCCAGGAGAGAAAGATGAGTCCATCTGTTTCCATATGAATTACAGCCTCAGAAATGCCACAGAATAGTTCTACTCTGTCCTATAGGGTCGCTATGAGTCAGAACCAATTTGATGGCAGTGACTTGGGCTTTGGAATATAATTTGAGTTGACAGAATTTTCATTGGGCCCCTGAAAAGGAGGGAACAGATAGCAGAAGAGAGGAATGATAAAGTTCCACTAGCTGTTTTTATTTACTCTAAGCAAATTTGAGACCTACAAGTGAGCAGACATGATCTGATTATCATTTGGAAAGTTTTTAGATGGAAAATAATGGGTTTCTTCAAACGATGGACAAATCAATTAGACAAGGATGCCTGCCATGCAGAAAACCTGTCTCTGGGGTGTTGGCATTCTTTTCAGCAACAGGCTCATTCGCATCTTCATCAGTGGCCAGAGACGACTTTCAGGCTCAGATTAGGGAGACCAGATGAAAAGTCTGCTTTCCGGTTCTACTGATGATGCTTCCACTAGCGTAGGTTCATCTCCTACTCAGCACCCTTCACCATTCTCTCATTATCCATTAGGAGAACCTGTGAAAGTGTTTTTAGAAATCATGTTGAAATAACCACGATTTAATGATGAATTGTGTGCTGCAGAGCTCGGATTTTCTTCCAAAGGCTTGGACAGCTGCATAGCCTTTCAAA
>NW_022111320.1:6435833-6449594 GCF_000313985.2 Echinops telfairi | reverse complement strand
CCCATAACACAGGGAATACAAGATAGATAAACCCCTCAGGGCCAACAAGAAGAGTAGATAAACCAGGAGAAATAGGGGAGGGTGGGGAGAGAAATGGGGAATCGATCACAAGGATCAACCTATAACCCCTTCCCAGGGAAATGAACAACAGAAAAGTGGGTGAGGGGCGATGGAGGAGGATGTAAGATATGAAAATAATAATCTATAATTTATCAAGAGTTCATGAGGGAGGATGGGTGGAGGGGGAGGGGGAAGAAATGGGGAGCTGATATCGGGGGCTGTAGTGGGAAGAGAATGCTTTGAAAATGATGATGGTGGCATATGTGCAAATGTGCTTGACACACTGGATGAATGTATGGATTGTTATAAGAGATGTAAGAGCCCCCAATAAAAGTATTTAATAAAAATAAAACAAAACCAAAAAAAGAATTAAGAACATTTGGTTTTGCCTTAAGAAACTCTAAGAACTATTTCAGTTAACAATTTATGAAAAAACATCTTGTTCACCTAATTACTGAGAATTGATTCTACACAGAGGAATCCTTCGATGAGTACCCACAAGATGCTAAGTGATCCTCATGTGCTAGGCTCAAGCTAAAGATTTCCATTCACACGATTCTTGCTTAATATCTCCTTGTCACAATTTTTCAATTTTTTTCTTTCCAAAAGCTGTCTCAATTATGGCTCAACATAGATGCCCACCTAAAGCCATCTCTTACTAGAGAAAATACACCCTGAAATATTCCTTCTAAAACTGTCCTATGAAAAATCCACTAAATGGAAAAAAAAAGCCACTAAATGCAAAAATTCCTAAGGCGAGGCCCAGGTACTCTGGCAGGGCTCCCATCCAACCCAGGAATACATAAGGCAGTCAACTAAAAAGGAGGGGAAAAGAAAAAAAAAAAGAGGATGTGGATAGTGGGGGAACAGGGCACTAACCCACCCACAGGGAGGGTATTGTTTATGTCTCCACAGGAAAGGGCGAGAGGGACCAGACCTCCACCTGGCATGCCAAGCCTTGAGGGCAACATGCAGGCAAGAAGCAGCAAACTAGCAGAGAGGTCTGCAAAGTCAACCCTTCCCCAGAAGATTGCACTGCAGAGGAAAGCACTGAAGAGACAGCCCAGGGAGAGGAGTGGGTCTGTCTGCCCAGACCACAAGGGAGCAAACTAAGAAGGAGAGAGAGAGAGAGAGAGAGAGAGAGAGAGAGAGAGAGAGAGAGAGAGAACCACCTCCTGGTCCACCCAACCCCGTGTACGACACTCCTAGTTGGAGTAGCCAAGGCACAGAGAGGACCATAGGGCTGGCCCCACCACGAGACTCGACATCCCCTCACTGACCCACAGCACTGCAGTGGGCAGCACTGGAGACACAGTGCAGGAATTGTACCCGGTCTGACCCTCCCTACACTGGGGCGAAACACATAGGGAGCACAACAGAGCAGCAAGGGGGCACAAAGCAACGAAGTACTCAAGGAATCCCGAAAATAGCCTTCGTACTTAGAGGGCAGGGCTTGGCACTTCATCAAACTTGTTTGAAAAACATACATAAGGGTCAGCAGACAGACCTGGAACTATTTATAGGTCTCCCCCACCTTCTTCCTCTTTTTTCATGTCTATCTATATAAGATAGGCAAGATAAACAATTCCAAGGAGAAAACAATGGGACCAATGGTTAGGAGGGGGTTAGTGGGGGAAGACAGGGGAGAGGGGGTGGTGGGGGAAAGAAAGGGGATACGGGGAGAGAGGGAGGAGGAGAAAGGGAGGGGAGAGCCAACAAACCCAAGGACAAGGGAACAAGAGATCTAAAATCAATGGTGAGGAGGGTGTAGAACACCTGGTGGGGTGCAATGTAGCTGAGAGGAATTGCTGAGAGCAAATGAAGGTAGAAAGTGATAGTGTTCCAAGAGGAAAGGAAAGGGAAAAGAATTAGAAGGCAAAATACATTTATAGGAGTATAAATATAGGCATGTACATATGTAAATATATTAATATATAATGATAGGGATATAGGTCTATGTACATATATTTATATGTTAAGTACCAAGATAGCAGATGGACATTGGTCTTCAACTCAAGTCCTCCCTCAACACAAGAAAACTTTGTCCTAATAACCTGGCATTCTGTGATGCTCACCTCCCAACACAATCGCTCACCTCCCAACACCTCCCGACAAAATGGGTGCATAAGCAAATGTGGTGAAGAAAGCTGATGGTGCCTGGCTATTAGATGTACTGCCTGGGGTCTTAAAGGCATGAAGATAAAAAAGCGGCCATCTGGCAGCAACAAAGCCCACATGGAAGAAACACTGTAACCAGTGTGGTCATGAGGTGTCTAAGGGATCAGGCATCAGAAGAACCAAAACAATCATATCAATATGAATGAGGGGGATTGAAGTGGAGACCCAAACCCCATCTGTAGACAATTGGACATCCCTTCACCGAAGGGTCACAAGGAAGGGATGAGCCAGCCAGGGTGAAGTATAGCACCAACAAAACACACAACATTCCTCTAGTTCTTTAATGCTTCCTAGCTCTTTAAGGCTTCCTCCCTTGCCCCCCTCCCCAACACTCATGACCCTAGTTCTACCTTACAAATCTGACTAGATTGGAGCATATACACTGGTACAGATAAGACTCTCAACACACTGAATCCAGGAGAGATAAATCCCTCAGGAACAATAATGAGATTAGTGATACCAATAGGACAGGGGGAAGGTGGGGGAGAAGGGAGAGAATGGGTAAACCAATTGCAATGATCGACATATAACACCCACACCCTGCCTCCAAAGGGGATTAACATCAAAAACATGCGAGAAAGGAGACAGTAGACAATATGATATGAAAATAATAATTTATAATTTATCAAGGGGTCACGAGAGTGGGAGGGTGGCTGAGGAAGGGGAAAAAGAGAAGCTGATTCCAAGGGCTTAAGTAGAAAGAAAATGTATTGAAACTGGTGGTAACATGTATACAAATGTGCTTGATACAATTGATGTATGGATTATTATAAGAGCCCCGAGCACCTAATAAAGTGATTTATTTAAAAAAAGAAAAGAAATTGTTGATGACAACAATTGTACATATCCACTTGATATAATGGATGTATAAGTTGTTATAATATATGTAAGAGCCCCCAATAAAATAACTTATTAAATAAATAAATAAAAATAAAACTCTCCTGTGCTCATTTTCTCTGTAAAAGCTTATTATATAAAACAACCCTAGATGATGACGTTTTACCTCCATGTAATGCATGAGGCAACATCATCTGATGAAAGTGAGGAAGAAAGTGCCAAGGTCCAATAGTTGAGGAATTCAGAATGACAAAATAGCCACTCACAAGAGAGGACCATTTTGGAAGACAAAATGAGGATTGGGGGGGCAATTCTAAAGGTGAGTAGAGTCTTCCAAGATTTCTATGGGGTCTTAGAAACAGTACAGCCAGAATGCTCATTTCAAGCAAGGATGGGGAGACTTTGTCTCCCATACTTTGGACATGTTATCAGGAGAGAGCATTCCCTGGAAAAGGACATCATGCTTAGTAAAGTAGAGAGGCAGCAAACACAAGGAAGACCCTCAACAAGATGGTTTGACACAGTGATTGCAACAATCAGTTCAAACATAAGAATACTTCTGAGGAAGGCGCAGGATGGAGAGGACTTTCATTCTGTTAGCTGTACATGGGTAACAATGAGTCACAACCAACTCAACAGCAACAACATGGTTTTCTCCAGCACCTCTACTGTAAGCCCTGAAGATAGACACATCACAGTGGACAAATACGGCATGTTGACCGTAACCTCCAAACAATTCATCGGTGTATGTTTAAATAACGGAGTTCAAATGAACGAGGTACAGTGGTTACAGGCTCATCTGCAAATCCAAAGGTTGAGGGTTCGAGTCCATCTGCTACTGCATGAGAGAAAGATGTGGCGATCTGCTTTTGTCATGATTTACATCCTTGGAAACCCTATGGGGCAGTTTAACTCTATCCTGTAAGGCAGGGGTGCTCAACCTTCCTAATGCCGTGACCCTTTAATACAGATCCTCATTTTGTGGGGACCCCCAACCATAAAATTATTCATAACTGTAATTTTGCTACTGTTATAAATGAGGTGACCCCTGTGAAAGAGTGGTTCAATCCCCAAAGGACTTGCGTCCCACAGGTTGAGAACCACTGCTATAAGGTCATTAAGGGTTTAAATATATTTTAAAATAGTGAGCAATCCACAAAATCAACTTGTAAAATTCTAGCTAAATTAGGATTATTATTTAGATATTATAGTTTAACAGCATAGTTTGTTATGGTTAAAGAGTAATGTTATTTCTGCATGTATTTAATTTTGCTGCAAATATATCCATGAATGTGATGGAGTACATAAGGGGCAAAGTTATGAAAACTTCATGGACATAACAAACACCTTGGAGGATTGAGTTAATAGGGCCTAGGAGCTCAAGGTCATGGTCTTGGGACAGCAAGGTCAATTGGCATAATTACAACAGAATGAAACCTTGCTCAATCCTTTGCCATCCTCCCAATCACTCCTATGTTGAGTTAATTGTTGAAGTCTTGGAGGCATGGTGACACAGCGGTTACACTTTGATCTGAAATCCACAAGGTCCACGGTTCAAAACCACCAGCTACTCCATGGAAGAAAGACAAGGCTTTCTACACCCTTACATACTTACAGTCTCAGAAACTCACAGGGGCAGTTTTACCTGGTACTATAGAGTCACTGTGAGTTGGCATTGACTCAATGACCATGAGTGAGTTTATGTCATGAGAACTAATTATTCTAAGATTTAGAGCTACAATTATGTGTGAGATCAAAATCCCTTGTTGATGCCACTACACTAATCCATCACATCAATGGCCTTTCTCTTTTTCGCCCACCCTCTATTTTATCATGCATGAGGTTCTTCTCCAGGGACTTGTCCCTCCTGATAACATGTCCAAAGTATGTGAGACAGGCTCTCCAGCCATGCTCTGGAGAGCATTCTGACTGTACTTCTCCCAGGACAGATTAGCTCTTCCTTCCAGTAGTCCAGTAGTCCAGTAGTCCGTCGTACATGCAATTTTCTTTGCCATCATCATAGTTCAAATGCACGAATTTTCTGTGGTCTTCCTTATTCATCGCCCCACTTTCTCATGCATATGAGGCAATCAAAAATACTATGGCTTGAAACAGGCACACCTTAGTCCTCACAGTGATGTCTTTGCTCCTCGACACTTTAAAGAGATCTTTAGCCCAATGTAATACGTTGTGTGATTTCTTGACTCCTGCTTCCATGCGCTCTGCTTGTGGATCCTAGCAAAATTAAATCTTGAATGACTTCAATCTTTTCCCCTCTTTCCATGATGTTATTTAGTGGTCTAGTTGTGAGGACTTTTGTTTTCTTTACATTGAGTTATAATCCATACTGAAGGTGCAGTCTTTGGTCTTCGTCAGGAAGTGCTTCAATTCCTATTCGCTTTCAGCAAGCACAGTCATGTCATGTGCATATCACAGGTTGTTCATGAGCTTTCCTCCAATCTTGATACCACAGTCTTCTTCCCATAGTCCAGTTTCTTGGATTATTTGTTCAGTATACAGATTGAATAAATGTAGTGAAAGGACCAATTCTGACACCCACACATTTCCTGACATAAACCATACCATTTCCCCTTGCTATATTTGGAGGACTGTCTCTTAGTATATATACAGGTTCTACATGAGCACAATGAAGAGTTCTAGCATTTCTAATCTTTACAATTATGAGCCACATAATCAATGCCTTTGCACAGTCAATAAAATTCCAGTAAACATGTTTTTTTGTTTTCTCTGCTTTCAGTCAAGACTCATCTGACATCAGTAATGATGTCCCTCATGCTATGTCTTCTTCTGAATCCAGCTTGAATTTCTGACAGTTCTTTTTCTATGCACTGCTGCACCATGTTTAAATTATTGTCAGCAAAATTTTATTTGCATGTGATATCAATTATATTGTTTGATAATTTTTGCATTCTGTTGAGTTAATTTTCTTTGGAATGAGTACAGATATGGATCTCTTCCAGTTCATTGGTCAGGTAGAAGTCTTCCAAATTTCTTGAAAGGGTAAGTGCTCCTGGTGCTTTTTCAGCTTGTTGAAACATTTCAATTGGTATTTCATCAATGAGTTAGTTTATTGTGCCAACCTGGCCGATAAACACATGTGGGATTAATTGAAGGGCAGAGAGATAAATGGCTCCGTGAGCCTCGCCTTTGGAGTTCTTGGGTCTCTTGCTTTGTGATGGTCGCACCAGGGTGCAGTTGCCTTAGCAGTTTCCTGCTTCAGCTTGCAAGAATGACTTCCTACAAGACATCTTCAAGGAGAAGCCACATGGACCTACTCCCATGCAGCCCTGGGTGCTGGAGCAGCCGTGTGGAGACCCCTGCCAGTGCTGAGATGCTTACACATTCACTGACTCAGTTTTCCTCCTGAAGTCGGCATCATTGCCTCTGTTTTGTGAGATGGAAGACTTTGTGGATTGGTGTTGGACATATGAGTTAATGGGTTAATGTTGGACTTGCGGGCTTGGGCAGCATTGGGTTGGGATGTTTTCTTGATGCACACTTAATCTTTACATAAAACTCTCTCTTATACATGAGTTTTTGTAGATTTGTTTCTCTAAAGTACCCAGACTAATACAATCAATTTCTGAAGGCTTGACTTTTGCCAAAGCCTTCAGTACAGCCTGGAATTCTTCATTTGATACAATCATTCTTGATCACATGATGTCCCTTGAAATGGCTGAGTCAATTCCTTTAGGTAAAATGACACTGTGTTCCTTCCATCTTATTTGGATGCTTCCTGCATCGTTCCAATTTTTTGCCTATAGATCCTTCAATATTGAAACTCAAGGCTTAATTTTTTCCTTAATTCTTTTGGTTTGAGACATGCTGAGTGTGTTATTACCTTTTGATTTTCTAATTCCAGATCCTTATACATTTCATTATAATAATCTACTTTGTCCTCTTGAATTCGGCCCATTGAAATTTTGTTTGGATCAGACTACAAATAAGTGATTCCTGCCTTATGGTATGAAAACTTGTACAAAAGTACCAAATCAAAAAGAATGACTTAAGTTCTATTTATAACAAGCAATGTAGCATACAAGTATAGAAAAAAAAATGTTCCTCCTGCGTCTATCAGTAAAAGTGTCACGGAAAAATAATCAGGAGGTAGAATGCAGGTAAAGGAAACAGCATGGACATGGAAACATGGATGTGCATGGCAAGCTCAGAAAAATGTTCACAAACCAGGGACATAGGAGCACAGGCAAATGTTCAGTGGTAGAGGATGCCATGAAGGAATACACAGATGATATATCATGAACCCTGAGGTGTGTATTGAGGAGCCACGGGAAGTTCATGAGAAGGGAGGAAGATGCCGTGTTTTAGACAGAAAGTGTGACTGCAGAAAGATCTGAAGCTTCGAAGCTAAAGAGACTTACATTTCAGTCTTGTCTTTTCTTATCATTTGGGCACGTAACAGTACAATTGGAGATATACTCTTTAACATCTCTATTTCTCAATTTCTTTATCTTGGGATAGAGTTGACAAATGAAAGAGTCACCCTTTTCATGATACACAGTAGATGCTAATTAGATAAATAAATGTGGAGGGTGTATTAGCAAAATAAGTGATTGAATACTTGGGATTATCTGGTATACGTGGGCTTATCTGGTACACAAGTGAAAGGGTCCAAAATAAGTAACGACTGTCGAAATAGAAAAGAGAGAACAAATATAAAATGCTGTCATCTAGTGGGTAGAGGATAGGGATCCTACAATGTACGGGACAGCCCTCCACAACAAAGAAGTTTTTGGCCCAACATGTCAAGAATGTTGAAGCTGATAAACTCTATAGTAATGAAAAAAAAGAGAACAACTGGTATGTATAGCCTTTCCTTTCTTTAGAAAATTCAACACGGACCTAGTTAAAGCATACATAGAATATTTTTAAAACCAGACACTTCCTTAAGCTCTCCAGAGAAGCAAAACCAGTGACGTTTATAGAGAGAGAAATGTACATCAAGAAATTGACTCACACAGGCCCAAAGTCCATGGGTCAGATGCTAGGCTGGAGCCGTCTCCTGACTCGAGGCTTCATACTTACCTGTCCTTGTTGGGACTGATGAACCTAAAAAGCAGAAAGACAACAGGTGGTGACTACAGAGGTTAATGAACCCAAGGTCAGCAAGTTAGTAGGCAGGTCGCTGACTAGTCCCCCAAATTGGCAGGCCATTGGCTCAAGCCAAAGAACCAGAGATCAATGAGCCAGGTGCAGGATCTGGACACAACAAAAAGCAAATCAAAGCAGTGAGAATCCTGACCCAGCTAAGTTGACAGAAAACCTGACAATTACAGATACTCACATACTTGCCATCAACATTTAAGAGATATTTCATGATGATGGCTTTTCTACATCAAGGAGAAAAAGGATGAGGCATGAGTCTAGATCAGCGGTTCTCAAACTGTGGGTCGCGACCCCTTTGGGGATCAGACGATCCTTTCAGAGGGGTTGCCTAAGACCATCAGAAAACACATATTTCCAATGGTCTTAGGCACTGAGACACTGCTCCTCTATCCGTCTCCAGGCAGTCTGCCCACATGCAGATACGCCCACATACCAGTACCCAGTGTGAAGACTGTTACCCATGTGACACCACACTTCAAGACAAAATTTCATTTATTTGTAATTAGAAATAAACATTTCATAATATATAATTACATATTGTTTTGTGATTAATCACTATGCTTTAATTACATTCAATTTGTCACAATGAAAATACATCCTGCATATCAGATATTTACATTACGATTCATAAAGTAGCAAAATTACAGTTATGAAGTAGCAACAAAAATAATTTTATGGTTGGGGGTCCCCACAACATGACGAACTGTATCAAAGGGTCACGGCATTAGGAAGGTTGAGAACCACTGGTCTAGATAGTTCTTGAGAAATACTCTACTGCTCTTCAACTGAGAATTGGTTGTATCTGATGGAGGAGTGCTAAGTAGCTTCAGATGGAAGTTCATTCCTCATTCACAACACTTAAGACAGAAAATTTATGAAAGATATCATTTATTAAAAGTGAGAAATTTATATTTGGCACATTAAGCAATAATATTAGCAAATATCACTAAGATAACATAATATCTGGGGGAGGGGAGAAACTTTGAGTATGCTTGGTAAAACTTTTCAATAAATGGGGTATAATGGCTCATTGTGAAAAAACTTAGTCGTTCCTGAAATAAAATCAAGTAGGAGAATACTATCTTGACCTAAAAGCCCATCATTTTTAAAAAATTGCCATTGACAAGGTTCCCATGGTTCCACCAAAGCCTGGCTTTGAGGAAGAATTCAGTCTGTTTCATCATGAGCCCCCAGTCTATATATTCCACCATAACATGTGATTCCCCTGAGAAATTGGTACAGGGGGAAAAATTGATTAAAAGAATTGATTCTTTTTAGTGAGTGAAATTGTGTCTTCCAAAAAGAATGTGATCTTATTTGAAAATAAGGTGTTGATGAGGTCACACTAACCTAGACATTTTAGTATTCAGTTTATTCTGACTCAGCGATAAATCCAATGACCAGTATCTTTATAACCGAGCGGTGAGGGAGATTTGGGTGAAAGAGACACAGAGGGAAGGAAGTCATATAAAGATTACAGTGATTTTGCCATAACCCAAAGAATGGCTGGGGCTGGAAGAGGCAAGCAAGGATTCTTCCTAGTCTTCAGAGTGCCTGCAGGGCCCTGCTGACAGCTTGATTTGGATTTCTAGCCTCCAGAACCATTGGAAAATAAATCCCTTGTTGTTTTAAGCCACCTAATTTGTGATAAAGGAGACTTAGTGACTCAATGGTTAAGCAAAATCAGCAGCTTGAACCCACCAGGACTTTTCACAGGAGAAAAGACCTGACAATCTGCTAGGAAATCCTTTGGGGCAGTGACACCGGATCCTATAAGGTTGCCATGCGTCAGAATGGTTAGTCCACAGACCTCACAACAGCAACCGGTTGTGGTCATTTGTTATGACAACCTTAGGACACAAATACACATCTTCAGACTCGACCCTTAAAGCCTGTAACTGGAGACACCTAGACACAGGGAAGTCAGATGGGCTTACTCCCAAGTCAAGGAATTGCTCCTGTAGTCATGCTGATTCCAAAGAAAACCACAGCAAATCTACACGCTCTCTAAATATGCCCATGCCCAGGACCCTGTTAAACCATACTATATTCCACAGTTCCCTTCTTTGCTCCATACTCATAATTACATGTTTATATAAGATACATATTTCCAACCCAGAAGGATCTAGCTACCTGAAGCAAAATTTTAGTCCTGTGGTTTAACATGCTCATGTAATTTTCTAGAACTGCACTCTTCAACACAGTACCTGGGAACCACGTGTGGTTAATGAGCTCTTGAAATGTGACTAACCCAAACTGAGATAATTTACTATGGGTGTAAAAAAAACCCTTATTTTTTAATATAATATAAATAATCTTATTAATTTTCTTCTATTTATTATATATTGAAGTAAAACATTTGCTATATTATTAAAATTAACCATACCTATTTCTTTTTACTTTTGTAGTGTAGCTAGTAAAAATTAAAATCTTTACTATGTGTTTCCCATTGTATTTCTATTGAGAAATGCTAATCTCAAGCTAACCCCTTGCACCTGTCTGTTTTCAGAGACAGGTACATTTCAATTCAGACATATTACTAACGGAATATACAAGTGCAGTCATTGAACATTCTCACTCCATTTCCCCAAACATTTTTAAAGTATACACTCTTATGAAATGACATTGTGAGCAGCCAATGCACAGAGAGGACCATAGAGCAGGCCCCACTGTGAGACACGACATCCCTCACTGACCCATAGCCCTATGGGGGACAACACTGGAGACACAGTGCGGGAATTGCACAGTGCGGGAATTGCGCCCAATCTGACCTCACCACACCGAGGCAAAACATTTAGGGAGTGCAACAAAACAGCAAGGGGAGCAGAGCAAGGAAGTCCCGAAGGAGTACCAAAAATAGACTTTGGGGCCGGGTGTGGCACCCTATCAGATTGGTCAACAAACAGACCTTGAACTATTTATAGGCTTTTTTTTTTTGTCATTGGTTTTTTGGTTGTTGTTGTTGTTGTTGTTTTCTTTTCTTTTGTTGCTTTGTTTTGCTCTGTTTTGCGTGCATATTATTATCTCTGCAGGTCTATCTAGATAAGATAGGTGGGATAAACAATCTGGAGGAGGAAACAACAGGTTGGGGGGGGGGGCATGGGAGAGGAGGAGATGGGGGAAAGGAAGTGGTGTTAACAAACCCAGGGACAAGGGAACAAGTGACCCAAAATCGATGACAAGGAGGGTGTAGGAGGCCTGGCAGGGCTTGATCAAGGGCAGTATAACCGAGAGGAATTACTGAAACCCAAATAAAGGCTGAGCATGATAGTGGGACAAGAGGAAAGTCAAAGGAAATAGAGGAAAGAACTAGGAGGCAAAGGGCATTTATAGAGGTCTAAATACAGGCATGTACATATGTAAATATATTTATATATGATGATAGGGAAATAGATCTATGTGCACATATTTATAGGTGTAGTATTAAAGTAGCAGATGGATATTGGACCTCTACTCAAGTACTCCCTCAATGCAAGAACACTTTGTTCTATTAAACTGGCATTCCATGATGCTCACCTTCTCGACATGATCACTGAAGACAAAGCGGGTGCATAAGCAAATGTGGTGAAGAAAGCTGTTGGCGCCATTAACAAAAGATATAGCATCTGGGGTCTTAAAGACTTGAAGATACACAAGCGGCCATCTAGCTGAGAAGCAACAAAGCCCACATGGAAGAAGCACATCAGCCTGTGTGATCATGAGGTGTTGGTGGGATCAGTTATCAAGCATCAAAGAACAAAAAATAATATCATTGTGAATGAGGGGGAGGGAGGAGTGAGGACATCCCCTTACAGCAGGGTCACGGGGAGGAGACATGTCAGTCAGGGTGCAGTATAGCAACAATGAAACATACAACTTTTCTCTAGTTCTTTAATGCTTCCCCCGCCCCCACCACTATCATGATCCCAATTCTACCATACAAAACCAGCTAGACCAGAAGATGTACACTCTTATAGATAAGAACTGGAAACAGGGAATCCAGGACAGATAATGAGACCACAGGACCAATAATAAGAGTGCAATACCAGGAAGGTAAGGGGAAGGTGGGGTAGAAGTGGGGAACCTATCAGAAGGATCTACATATAACCCCCTCTCTGGGGGGGCAGACAACAGATAACTGGGTGAGGGGAGACATCAGACAGTGTAAGACATGACAAAATAATAATTTATAAATCATCAAGGGTTCGTGTGGGAGGGGGGTGGGGAGGGAGAGTGAAAAAAATGAGGAGCTGATGCCAAGGGCTCAAGTAGAAAGAAAATGTTTTGAAAATGATGATGGCAACAAATGTACAAATATGCTTGACACAACGGATGTATGTATGGATTGTGATGAGTTGTACAAGCCCTCAATAAAATGATTTTTTTTAAAGAAAAAAGAAATGACATTGTATTAGATTTATGCTGCCAGGGAGGTTTTCCTATTAAGGACAGATTTCTCTCAAGGAAGAAAGTCATGTTTCTTTAAGATAGAAACTGGCAGAATCAATTATAAAAGGTATTATTCTGGCTATTTACATGGTATAACTCCTGACTATTTAAATGCATGTGATTGGAGGAAACAGAAGGAATAGTAATCAACATGAATTCTTAAAACAAAAGCCATACTTGATTAGACCATTTTTGTAGGTAAATTATTACATTTAGGAGGAAGCAGCTATACCTATTTTCCCTCAAAGTCTGACCAAGTTCCATGCTGAAAGGTATTAGTTCTTAACTGCTACGTGTAAACGATATCACCATAAACACCTTGACTTAAAAGAATGCACATTTGCTGTCTCAGTTTGGGGGAGTCCATTACTTATATTCCTTTATTGCTTCTTCTACGCGTGGGTTTCATTTTAAGCTCAAGTGGGGAAGGATTCATTGACAAGGCCGTGTGGTTGTTGGCAGCATTTACTCCCTTTCAGACTGACACACTGGGAGACTCGGTTTCTTGCTGACTGTTGGCAGGAGGCTGCCATTCGTTTTTTTGTCACACCATGCTCGACACAGGCAAGCTTACAGCACAGCAGCTTACTTCTTTAAAGGCAGCAAGGGAGAAATTCTCTCAGCAGGACAGACATTACAGTCTTATGCACCGCAACCACACACACGTTTCATCACCTTTCATGTGCACCAAAGCAAGTTCTAGGCTCCACGCACACTCACGGACAGAGGATTGCACAAAGACAGAACACCAAAAGGGGAAAATTCACAGAGCTGCCTTAGAGTCTATCCCAGACCATAGAGAACCGGCTTAGGAGAGACCTGGAAAAAGTGTCAGAGTGGTGCTCAAAGGATCTATGTTAGATCATCATAGTGACTATTCTTAAAAATTATGTGAAAGAGAGAGGAAAAATAATAGAATTTCCCGGTGTTCCGGCGAAGTTGCTGTCTAGGTAGTGAAATGGCATGGCAGTGGCAATAAATAAGGACTGGCTGATGGAAATTCTAAGCGGCACGTGGACTCAGCTCTGAGAGTCAACACACAGAAACCACAACTGAAGCTGCACAAGAGTCTTGCGAGAACCGAAAGGCACAACAAGGTGGCTTCCATCTAGA
>NW_022111320.1:6432373-6435106 GCF_000313985.2 Echinops telfairi | reverse complement strand
TAGGGGATATTGCCTACGGGTTCCTATTGCCAGTGCAAAACCAGAATATGTGATGTGAAAACTCAAAAAAGGCAATTAGCTGAGCTGCTTTCACGGATTCTGAGTCATTTAAAGAGGTTCTTTACTACCTAAAAACCCGTATACCTAAACCAAACTATACTGTGTTCTGGCGAGCAGCTGTCTCCCTTTGTTTCCCACAAATAATTCTTCAGTGGTTATTATGCTAGGAAACACCCTGAAGTTTCGTGAATGCAAAGGAAGCATAATATAGGTGAGGTTCCTGTTCTCATGCCCTTTATAAAATGGTGGGAAAGACGGACATTGAATGAATATTAAACAAATAATTACTCCATTGTAACTGAAAAGTAGAACCAAGAATAAGAGACGGTTATCAGAAAGATGTAACCGTGGAATGTAATTTGGTCTTAAGGACCAGGACTGACAGGACAGTGGCATTTAAGCTAAGACCTGAAAATGGCTTGGCCGACCCAGCAGTGAGGAAAGGCCTTATCAGGCAGAGAAACAACACATGCAGAGTCCTGAGATGAGCAGGGACGTGTGTTGACTGCAGACGGAGGAGGCCAGTATGACTGTGGCATTGTGAGCAAGGGCTGAAAATGGCAGCAATCACAAAAGGGTCTGGTAGCCAGGTTAAGAATTTTGAAAGTAAAATGGTACCTAATCCCAAATCAGAAATGGAGTGTTGGTCATTCCTAAATTAAATTTATATTCTGCAAGTTCTGAAAGAGTTGTCTGATCCCAACACCAAAGGTTTTACTTTTCAGTTTTGACTGTAATCACAAGAGAAAGATTGGTTATCTGGGGGTGAGTGCTTAGCCTAGTTCTAGTTTGCTGGAGTGGATTATGGCCAACATTGACAAATACGGTAGTGTCTTTAGCATTTCCATTCAGAAGTAAGTTGTGGTCTGCTTCTGCACCTGATAGACTCTACCTCCTAACTATTAAGTGCATTTGATACAGAAAAGTAAACATCAAGTGGTTCCGTTGTCAACTAATTACTACATTCTTTTTGTTTTTTAGAATGAGAAAAAGAAGGGAACACTTCTCACCTTTTAATTAAAGGCTCTTGAACTTTTTCCCAAATCTTGTTCCTTTATCAGTAAATGGTAACATCCAATCAAGACTTATTCTAACCTTCAAAATCCGTAACCTGGGCACCAGGGTCTTCCAAGGATGACGTGCTTCTCCAGGGACTGACCCCTCCTGATGATATGTCCAATGTATGGGAGACAGTGTCTCCGCATTCTCGCTTCTAAGGAACATTGTAAATTCTTCCAAAACAAATTTGTTCATTCTTCTGGAAGTCCATGGTATATTCAGTATTTTTTGCTGTCTTAGGTCGAGTTCTCTAGAGAAGCAAAGCCAGTGAAGTTTAAATATGTATATAAAGAGAGAGCTGTATGTCAAGGGAATGAGTCACATAGTGGTAAATGCTGGCAAGCCTTTGGGTCAGATATCACCATGAAGGCTTCACCTGATTCAGAGACTGATGAGCCTAAGATCAGCAGATAAGACAGCAAGTTTCTACCTCACAGGCTCTGGAGAGAGAGTCCCAAGAGTCCCACTGGCTCAACCCCAAAGGACAGAAATCAGATGATAAGAAGCCAGATACAGGATCAGGAGAGAGCAACATGCCCATGAGCTTTGCTAGGCTATTTATAAATATTGGATGAAGGCCACACCCACGAGGAAGCGCTCATTCAACTAAATAGCAAATCTCTTCATGGAAGTGATTACACTATATGAAATCTCATTATGAAGGATCAGTATTACACAACTGCAAGACTACGCATAACTGCTAAGTCATTGAGAATCGTGACCCAGACGCATTGACAAATAACCTGAGCCACTGTA
This sequence comes from Echinops telfairi, assembly GCF_000313985.2. NCBI lineage: Eukaryota > Metazoa > Chordata > Mammalia > Afrosoricida > Tenrecidae > Echinops > Echinops telfairi. The sequence goes on along the minus strand of NW_022111320.1, from coordinate 6,433,231 downwards.
TTTGTCAACATCATAATTCAAAAGCATCAGTTCCTCCTTGATCTTCCTTATTCCTTGTCCAGTGTTTGCATACATGTGAGGTAATTGAAAATACCACAGCTTGGGTCAGGTACACCTTAGTCCTCAAAGGGACATTTTTGCTCTTTAAAACTTTAAAGAGGTCTTTTGCAGCAAATTATAAATTCATCCATCCTGGGTTTCATATAGAAAAATATATAACAGAGTCAAGAAGGCTACCAACAATAATGGAATGCAACCGAGATAAACCCCAATTTGAAAATGAAACAAAATATTACAAACCAGAGCAAACTCAAAATGTGTCAAAAATGGTAAGGTCTTAACCATTCAAGTCATATTTTCTTCATTTTAATCTACTATAATGGTCTCTACAATACTCTCTGTCTGACAGCCAGGCTATTCCCATCCGTTGATTGTGGTCAGAAGAAAATCACTGGAAGTTTATTCTACGTGTAGATCCTACAAATGGATCTTGGACTTCCACTGTCATCATAGCCTTCTGCAAACAAGAATTTCACAATTTAAGCTCTGATACCATACCTCCTTTGTATTTGGATTATGTTTTTTATAATCCTTGGATCATGCAGGCTGGTATGCTACTTCCTTGTGGGATTAGCTGACACATCACATAGATGGCTGCTTGTTTGAAAGCAAGGTTTTAAGACCCCAGATGCTATTCTTTCTGATAGCCAGGCACCATTGAGTTTCTTTGCCACACTTTGCTGTAGTGCCCATATTGTCCATATTTCCTTCATGAGGGTGCTCATCGACCAGGCCATGTCGTAAAAAGTAATTGTTCTCAGATTGGAGCAAGATTAAGTGCAAGCCCCAAATACATTC
>NW_022111320.1:6416379-6432217 GCF_000313985.2 Echinops telfairi | reverse complement strand
TACAATAATACTCAATATCAATGTCAGATCTAGGTCTGCCAGATTAATACATATCTTAATAAAGCAAGTAGGGCATTGAAGTAGTAAGTAAATTGTAGTCTTCCTACCAGCAGTTCAATCCTCTTGGTATAGCTGTCTTCTGTTTCTTCATGCACCATGTAGTTCAGCCTTAAATGCTTGGACTACAGACTACAGGTGTGTCTGAGATAGAGCCCAGTTCACCTAGTGTGGTTTCCACATCACATCCCTCTGGTATGGCTTTTGGAGTATGTTGTGTACCTTAAAAATCTGGGGTCCAATGTCCCAGTACTTTCTATAGCACACAGTCTGGGACTCCAGAGGGTGTACAGAAACTCAATCCAATGTGCCCTATTAGGAGGACAGTGCCAGGTGCCAGGTATATTCTCCCCTGGGGATCCGTACAAGTATTGTTATTTTTTTACCTGCTGGGATGCTTGTCCTCCTTATTTTTCTATCAACAGAAATGCACCTGTCTTCTCTGAGACGCGTATGTTCCCCTTCTCCCTTCTTGACTTTATTTTCCCATCAGCAATGCTTATCACTCTCACAGAAATGTTTGTTGATTTGGGCAACCTCAGCACATTTTGGCAAGGCAGCAACTAAATGGTCATCTTCCTTTCCCTGATCTTGAAAATATGGTCCAGTTGAAGTGAGATCTCCTCTGTCGAAGTGGTTTTCAAAATATACATATAGAGGGTAGTGTCTGCTTTATGGACCCTAGTCACCTCCCATCAATCTTAAGGAGTCCCAGTGGTGCTGTTGAGTAGGCACTGGACTGCTAATCACAAGTCATTGGTTCAAACCCACCAGCCACTCAGAGGGAGAAAAATGAGACTGTCTGTTCCTTTAAAGATTTACAGCCTCAGAAGCTCTATATAGGCTTGCTCAAGGAATCAATTCTATAGCAATGGGTTTGGGAGGTTATCAATCTTAATTACAATTTTTTAAAGCCATCTTTGTCTCTTCAGAGGGAAATGTATAGATTGGGGAGCAGGTCTGAGAGGATGTTTTGGTTTCCACTGAAGACTCTTTACTGTTTGGTTCTGTTTATGCATTTAGATTTACCATATGCATGCCTTTCCTGACAATAACCACAAATGAACAAAGTTATATAAATTTAATGAATAACTTCTCCATATCTGCTTTGGAGATAATTCATGTTTTTCCCAAGGTTTCAGAGAATTTACTGATCTTCTTACCATAAAAGTCTCTATTATATTATGTGAAAACAAAGCTGACTGTCTACATAGGCAATAGGTAGGTACCTGTTTCCAAGTCAACTCTGGCTCATAACAACCTTGCACAACATCATGACGTCTTCTCTGGTCCTGTATCATTCCCACGATCACCAGCATGTTCAAGTTCACTGTTGTAACCACTGTGCTATACATCTCACTGAGGGTCTCCCGCTCCTCACTGGCCCTCTACATCACCAGACATGATGTATTTCTTTTTTTTTAATCATTTTATTGTGGGCTCATACAACTCTTATCACAATCCATACAGACATCAATTGTGTAAAGCACATTTGTACATTCATTGCCCTCATCAGTCTCAAAACATTTGCTCTACACCTAAGCATGATGTATTTCTCTAGCAATTGATTCCTCATGCTCATGTGCCCAAAGCCAGCCCGTTGGACAATGCTATGCTGTAATCCACGTGGTTTGGATGGACTGATTTTCAGAAGTAGATCGCGAGGGCTTTCTTCCTAGTCTGTCTGAGTCAGGAAGATCCAGGGAAACCTATCCACCAGGAGTGACCCTGCTGGTATTTGAAATACAGATGGTTCAGCTTCCAATACCACAAAAACATAAACAAGCACAGTATCTCAGAGCAACAGATGAGTGGTGGACTTGAAAATAGGATCCGATCTTGTCATGACCAAGTGGATTCTGACTCATAACAAAGCTATAGGACAGAGCAGTGCTGCTCCAGAAAGTTCCTGAGGGTGCAAATCTTTGTGGAAGCAGACTGTCCCATCTGCCTCATGAGGACCAGCTAGCTGGTGGGTTCAAACTGTCAATTTTTTGATTAGCAGACAAGTGTAGGACCACTCTACCACAATGGATTCTGATAATCCATAAAAGTCACCTTTAAACCAACTAGCAGTTGAGCTCAAAAATAAAGAATGTTACCCATGACTACTGCATTCTTTTAAAAATATATCTATCTGAGACCAAATGGACAAGAGTTACTGTGTAGCATGGTTGAGAAGTTTGAGGGTGGTGAGCCAGTGAGAGGAAGGTAACAGAAGTGAACCAACTGGAGCAGAAGTAACTAGAATGTTGACACGGCTTGAATAACGCAGTCAATGTCATTGGACATTCTATGCTGAAACTGTTGAATGGGAATGTGTTTTGCTGTGCATATTTTCACCAAAAAATACAATAAAATAGATCTTTTTAAAGGAATGAAAGCATCCGGGTTGTGAAAGGGTTAACACGCTGGGTAAGGAAAGGTTGGCGGTGTGGAGGACTGAAGGAAAGCTTGGTGGTGTGGAGGACTGAAGCTAAAGAGCTAGGACATAAAGCAGGAAGAATTCATTCCAGATTCATATTTACATCTGCTACCCCTCCCCTGAACCTGGGCTCACCGGAGGCTGAGTTTTACTCGTGAATTAATAGGTTAAATAATATGAAATAATGGTCACCCATGTAGGATCTCCTTTCTTGGCAAGATAGGTTCACTTGTAACTTCAAAGTCCAGATCAGAAATCGTTTGGGGCCAAGTCCAGATCAGGGCTGATGACATAGATGTTCATTGTAATCTAGGTTAGTTTTTCTTTTCTTTTTTCTTAAGCTTTATGTTGGTTCAAAGAACTGGGACCAGTTGTAGAGAATTCAAAGCCAATTTGCTAAACATAATGATCCTTTTTGCCTTTTAAGGCTTTTCCACATTAATTTAATTGGATGTTTTGCATGAATACTTCTAGGAGTAGGAAAGTTTCTCAGGATGTTCTACATCAGAAAGCACAACTTTTGCACACCCTCTAAAGTATCTCTCATAACAGTTCACATGAATAGTTTTCAGCTGGATGGGCTGGTCTGTACTATATTTTGAAAAATCTACCAGAGTTTGGAATACAGGTGTTCTAAATCTAAAGGTTTTCTAAATCTTTTCACTTCTATCCAAGGATGGATATACAGTCACACACATGCACACTGTTTTATCACTACATCTCAGATTTTATCCTATTCCACAATCGTGCCTTTTCAAAGTAGAAAAATGTATCTACCAAGTGAGCAGGTTTTATCAAGTTTAAATTTTTGTGGCTTGTATAAATATTAGGAAACCATAATTATATTAAATATCCTTTTTTTTAAATTATACATTCTCCCACCATACAAAATATTGTTTTAAGTTTATCATTCTATTTTTTTGCTAACAACACCCTTTTCTCAAACATATTCCTCACATCTTTATGATGGCAAAATTCCAATTTATAATAATACTTGTGTGACAAGACCTTATAAAAGATTGCTACAATAAGTTTTGATAGGTGTCTACATAAGTGTAATGTCTTCGTTGTATATTGTGACATTTGCTGTCACTTATTAAATTTACTTTTATGGTTTGGGCTTCAAAAATATTTCATTCATTTTCCCAAAGATTGCATCTAATGCAGCAAGGCACCACTCTCTTTATTGAACCTACAGGGCCAGAGGTTTAAATTATAGACCTTTACTGAAGCAGTCACAATGTTTACAACATGATTGTTTCACTTGCTTTATTTAAATAATCATCTTTAGTAAAATAAGTCAACAACATTTGTCATATAAAATATTTTGAAGCCACTTTTTAAAGTAATTCATCACCTTTCTTAATCATCCTAGGGTATTGGAGGTCCAGTAGCAGAATTCTCATGTTCCATTCACGACACCTGGACCACCTGTCAGTGAAGGCTTATGGTGTCCTAGTTCTGAACAGGAATTTGGTGGAATTCAAGAGTAAGACTGATGAGGGAAAAAGAATGGGCAACCCATTTCCAACAATTGGCCAATGAACATTCTATGGATCACAGTGGTCCGACTTTCAACCCACCATGGGCATGGTATCCTATGAGGCTGTATTTCATTCTGCTGTGCATGGGGTCACCGTGGGTCAGGGACAACTGCACAAAAGCTAACAAGAATTAATGACCCTGGAGGCAGTTGGCACAGTGGGTTTATGGTGTGGTCTTAAGCAAACAAATTCTTGAACAGTCTCTAGAGTGAGTACTCTGTTTGGGGGCACAAAAGAGACCCGAATCTCAAATGTAATTTAGGAGAACATTTTTTCAGTCTTAAAGAGGATCAAGAGAAAACAAAGATTGAGAAACATCACCTGGATGAGAAAGATGACGAGCAAGAGAACATAAAGGCATCCCAGGATTTACTGAGATTCAGACTTAAGAAGGACATGGGAGGGCAAAGAAAGCTGTCACAAAAGCATGATTGCATCACAGTGACAAGTGGAACTACAGAAACAGAAGTGGGAATAGGACCATGACTGGGCATTTTGTTGGACCGAAGAGCTTATAGCTTCTAATGCTTGTCCGGAACCTTCAGACCAAGGCAGTCAGGGCATAATTCTAGGCAAGGACACACCCAAGTAAGCCCCTAAGGGATACTGCACCTTCTTGGGCTGGCAGGCAGTGGAGGTAGCCCACTTTCCAATGTACTCTGCCTGAAGGCAAGACAGTTCACAGCCCTGCTTCACGTTGCTACTGTCGTTGGGTGCCATCAGATCAGTTCCGACCCATAGTGACCCAATGAACAACAGAAGGAAACCCTGCCTGGTCCTGTGCCATCCTCACAATTGTCCCTGTGCTTGAGCCCATTGTTGCAGCCACTGTGTCAATCCATCAAGTTGAGGGCCTTCCCCTCATTGCTTGTCGCGCTACTTTACCAAGCATGATGTCCTTCTCCAGGGACAGGTCTCTCATCACAACATGTCCAAAAGACATGAGAAGAAGTCTTGATATCATTGCTTCTAAGGAGCACTCCGGCTGTACCTCTTTGAAGATAGATTTGTTTGTCCTTTTAGCAGTCCATGGTACTTTCAATATTATTCTCCAACACCACCGTTCAAATGCGTCAGGTCAGTTCTTCTTCTGTGTTCCTTATTCAATGTTCAACTTTCACATGCTTATGAGGCCATTGAAAATACCGTGGCTTAGAGAGGGGAAAAAATGCCATGACTTTCATTCTTAAATGCTTCCCCCACACACACTATCATGATCCCAATTCTACCTTACAAATCTGGCTAGACCAGAGGATGTACATTGTACAGATAGCAACTGGAAACACAGGGAATCCAGGATAGATGACTCCTTCAGGACCAGTGGTGAGAGGGGCGATGCCTGGAGGGTGAAGGGAATGTGGAGTAGAAAGGGAAAACTGATTACAAGAATCTACATAAAGCCTCCTCCCTGGGGGATGGACAGCAGAGAAGAGGGTGGAGGGAAACATCGGACAGGGTAACTTATGACAAAACTATAATAATTTATGAATTATGAAGGATTCATGAGGGAGGGGGGAGAGGGAGGAGGAAAATGAGCAACTGATATTAAGGGCTAAAGTAGAAGGCAAATATTTTGAGAATGATGAGGGCAACAAATGTACATATGTGCTTGACACAATGGATGGATGTATGGATTGTGATAAGAATTGTACGAGCCCCGAATAAAATAATTTTTTAATTAAAAAATAAAAAATAAATAAAAAGAGATGTAAGAGCCCCCAATGAAAGTGTTTAATAATATATAAACAAAGAAAACAATAAATCAAATTTTAAAATATATATTTGCAAAAAAAAAAAATACCATGACTTGTTAGGCACACCTTATCTCTCAAAGTAACATCCTTGCTTTTTAATACTCGAAAAAGCCCTTGTGCAGCAGATTCGCCTAAAACAATGAACCTTTTTATTTATTGACTGATGCTTTCATGAGCATTGATTGTGGATCCAAGCAGGACAAAATCTTAGCAGTTTCTATGTTTTCTCTATTTATTATGATGTTCTTGGTCCCGTTGTGAGGATTTTGATCTTCTTGACATTGAGTTATAATCCATACTGAAGGCTGCAATTCTTGCTTTTCATCAGAAAGCGTTTCTAGCAGCTCCTCACTTTCAGCAAGCAAGATTATGTCATCTGCATATTGCAGGTTGTTAATTAGCCTTCCTCCAATCCTGATGCTGCATTCTTCTTCATACAATGCAACTTCTCTGATTATTTGCTCACCATACTGACTAGAAGAGACTCGTGTTTGTATCCATTCCAAAGAAAGGTGACTCAGCAGAATGCTCAAGTGATAGAGCAATATCACTGATATCACATGCAAGTACAATTTTGCTAAAGACCATTCAACAATGGTTGCAACAGTACATTGACAGAGAGCTACTAGGGGTTAAGTCAGATTCAGAAGCGTACTGGGAACAAGGGATATCATTGCTGGTATCAGATGGATCTTGGCAGAAAGCACAAAATATCAGAAAGGTGTTCATTTGCGTTTCTTTGACTATGCCAAGTCACTCAACTATGTGGATCATAACAAACTATGGATAGCCTTGAGAAGAAGGGAATTTTAGAACACTTCATTGTGCTCATGCAGAACTTACATATGGATCAAGAGGCATTTGTCCAAACAGAACAAGGGAATATTGCCTGGTTTAAAGTCAGGTAATATGTGTGTCAGGACTGTATCTTCTCATCATACTTATTCTGCAGGGTGAGCAAATAAATAGTTAATGGTCAGAAAGAATTCAATGGAGGTTTAATTCATGGGGAGGGCGGGCATTGCTAATGGATCTTAGGCTTTCATTGTTATCCATAGCCTTCGGTAATGTACAGCTACCGCATGGCAAAATTTGTCTCCCATACTTTGGACATATTGTCAAGAGAGACCAATCCTTGGAAAAGGACACCATGCTTGGTATAGTGGAAGGGCAGTGAAAAACAGGGAGCTTCTTGATGAGATAGATTGACACAGTGGTTGCAATAATGGGCTCAAACAGAAGAACAATTGTGAGGATGGCGTAGGACAGGCTGGGTGGTGTTTCATTCTGTTGTATACAGGGTCACTACGAATCAGAACAGATTCAGCAGCACCTACAACAATGACAAAGAGAGAGAGAGGCAGTGAGATCTAGGTCCCTGGGGGGCTTCTATAATACTTGAGAGAGAGAGAATCACTTCCTAGAAAGTATTTACTTTGATAGGTGTACTGATATTAAATTCAAAAACTGCCATTCTATATTAGCAGAATCAATGATATCCTAGTGAGCTAATAATCCAGGCTAAGGCAATTAGAAATAGCAGGCACTGTCAGATTGGCAGAGACGAAATTGAGTTATTACACTCAGTTAGCATGTGGGGAAACAGTAAAGCTTGTTTCACTGTTAAGTCCCACTGTTGGTGGAACTTAGATTAGTATAATCTACTACAGTGTTTCTGAGGAGAAATCAGGTATTAGGTGGCACATTTTAAAGTGTTCATAGTCTTTAATTCAATAATTCTATTTCTAGAAAGTTTTCCTAAGGAGAGCGTGGGACACATGCACAAAGATGTATATTCAAGAATGTGTACTCTTTATCACAGTAAAGAATAGGCGATATTATGTAGAAGATGAGTCAAATAAATTATGGTTTATCTATGCAAGTGAGTAGTCTTCAATGTATGACATAAATATATATTGACAGGGAGCACACTCCCTGCACCAATAAATTAAGTAAAAGAGTATGTTCCAGAATGGTAAATATATAATCCTATCTACATTTAAAATGGAAATATATAGAAAAATTTTAAGATGAAAGGAATAGATGACCAAAAAGAATTGTGAAGGGTAGGGAATTAAAAAGAGAATTCTGATTAATAGTGAATCAAGAAGTTATGGTATAAAAGAAAGATGAGCAAGCAGCACAGAAAGTATTGGCAAAAAAAAAAAAAGGCTCCAGGAATTAATGGGATACTAATTGAAATGTTTCCATAAATTGATGCAGGACTGAAGGTAATCACTTTTCTTTATTAAGGAATTTGCACGACAGCTACCTAGACAGCCAATACAAGAGATCCATATTTGTATCCATTTCAAAGAAATGTGGTCCAACAAAATGCAGAAATTAAGTAACTATATCATTAATATATAAAATGTTATTGGCGTTAATTTTTAAAATGGTTGCAACAACAGAGAAGTGCCAGAAAATCGATCTGGATTTAGAAGAAGACATGGAATGAGGGATGTCATTGCTGGTGTCAAATGGATCATGGCTGAAAGCTGAGACTACTAAAAAGATATTTACCTGTGTTTTAGTGACAAACATAGACATTTGATTGTATGGGTCCTAACAAATTATGAATAACATTGAGAAGAATGGGAATTCCAGAACACTTAATTATGCTTATGTGAAACTTGTACATAGACCAAGAGATAGCTGTTTTAGCAGAAAAGGGGAATGCTGCATTGTTTAAAAAAAGGAAAAGTATGTATCTAGGTTGAATGTTTTCACCAAATTAAGTTGATCTGTATGCTGATCAAATAATCTGAGAAGCTGGACTAGAAGAAAGTGGCATCAGATTTGGAGGAAGACACATGTGCACCCTTCGGCGAGATGGATTAACACAGTGGATACAACACGACTCAGCACAATTATGAGGGTGGTACAAAACAATGCAGTTATTTATTTATTTACAATGCTGTTATTTTATACATAGAGTTGCTATGAGTCAGAATCTATTTAAAGGCACCTAATAGCAACATAGACAATGCCTTATACAGGAATAATTACATAATTTTCAGGTCCCAGTGAAAAATGAAAACATGATATTTCTCATTTTAAAATTAAGATTTTTAAGACAATAGCATCAGAACCTTAAACCAACCATAGGACCCTTCTAAATGTAGAGCAATTTTAAATACAAGCCTGACTGTGTGCACAAGTCACATGGCTGTGAACTTGGTCCTGACTATACTATACACTATACATTATTCTCATAAATACACTCTACACTATGCTATATATTGCACTGTATAGTACATATGAAGATATACACTTAGCTGTGTGGTTGTATATGATCACCTGGATGTAAATATACACAACTGTCTATATTTTTTCCTTTTGCTATTTTGAGTATTGTCATAGGGTTTATATCTTGTGATAAGAGTGATTCCAAACTCACTGGCATTGAGTCATAGTTACCCTTTAGGGTAAAGAGTTTCCAAGACTATAACTCTTTACCAGACTAGACAGCCTCATTCTCCTCCCTTGAAGTTGACTGGTGGTTTCAAACTGCTGACCTTATGGTTAGCAGCCCAATGTGTAACCAATACACCACCAGGGCTTCTCTAAGAACAATACAGATGGCCACCGGGGGCTCTCAGAGGCCCCTGCCCCAATGGTAGCAGTCGTTCTAGAGGGAGACACCATGGGCCCAGAACGCATCTTCCTGAATCATGCTGTGGAACTGGGGCCTCACGTGGGCTCGGCAGAAGGCACCGGTTTTTGGAGAAGCATGAGGAAGAGCCCAAGGAAGTGGGGGCAGGCCCTGCTGGCTTGCCCCTACCAACCTCTCAACCAAGATCCTGAACCAGAGGACACAGAGATGGCACCTGTGGGCGATGGTGAGGACGCCATTGCTGACATCCAGGAGCGGATCCAGGCCCTGGGGCTGCATTTGCCAGACCCTTCGCTAGAGAGTGAAGATGAAGAGGAAGGAGCCACAGGCTTGAGCAGTCACAGCTCCATCCCCATGGACCCAGAACACATAGAACTGGTGAAAAGGACAATGGCTGGGATAAGTCTGCCTGCGCCAGGGGTGCCCGCCTGGGCTCGGGAGATCTCGGACGCTCAGTGGGAAGATGTGGTACAGAAGGCTCTCCAAGCCCGGCAGACAACCCCGACCTGGACGTGATGACAACAACTAAAGCTGCCTTTAGGGCCCTGCTTTCCAGGCCAGAACTGAAGGTGTTCACCTCCGTCTCCATCTGCTCCATCTCCCTTTCCACATCAAGGCAAATCAAGACTTCTTTGCAGAGACCCACTTTGTTCAGTTCTGTACATTTAGGGACCTCGGCTCAAGCCCAGCCTGCCTTAGCATGTATCGCTCTGTGGAGAATAAAGCACCCTGTGTATACAATAAAAAAGAGAACAATACAGATGCGTTTAAATTACTCTGAAGAGGGGATAGCATATTAAGGGGACTGAAATGAGTGGTTTGTAAGTGTGCCCTTTGGAGTGCTTTATACCACAAGGCTGCCTCCACGAGGACTGACAGCGATCCAGCCAGGAGACAAGGACATGCAGCTACTAAGAGACTCCAATGGCAAATTTAAAGGATCCTTCTAAGGAGTTTGTAATGCTAATGACTATCTAGACAGGTACTAAGTAACTTTTTCCTTCCTTTCATGTGGCAAGTAAAAGTACAATGAAAAAATGAGAACAAAGCAATAACAGTTTAGCAAGAATTTCCAGTCTCTGGAAATTCAATAGCTCTTCTAGACTCAATGGGTATTGAAAAACTAGTTTTCTACTACTCTAAATGGTTCTATGATATACTCACTTGTTGGTTTGATCTGTCTACACGTTAAATGTTCTCTCTGATGCTTCTATTTATAAGCAGAGTTAGAAACTTGGGAAATCTAATTTGGGATCAGCCTGGCAGCTTATGTTCTGCCATGTAGACATCAAGGTATGATTAGGCAGACCCTAGGGTTGTAGCCAAAAAACAAGAGTACACGACATTCTAATACTTAATGGGCTCTAAATAAAATGGTCTAGTACGTACCAGGCTCCAATTCTCACTCGTGGTAAACTCAGCAGCTTTCAAGAGACCCTACTGAGAACCCTACTCTGCGTGGTACAAACAGCTGATTAAGGCTGGAGACGCCCATCCAGAGGCATCTCAGGAAGGAAAAAAAAAAGGCTTGAGGAGATAGTTCAAGAAATTTGTTATTGGAAACAATTCTAGTCTGATACACTCGAGGTTGTCATGAGTCAGCATTGATTGGATGGCAACTAGTTCGTTTTCCACTAAGACTGTTGTGTTGAAGCAACAGGTGAAAGGGCAAGGTATTCCAGGATTTTAACACAGGAGGCAAGGAGTGAGAAAAACAGTAAAAGGCTTGCAGTTAAAGATTTTTTCCTAAGCCCATCATAAAGCAATCTGGTAACTAAGTCTAAATGACATTCCAGAAACTACAGAATAGGCCTTTGATTTTTTTCCAACAGTTTTATTGGCACATAATTCATATATCATATGAACCAATAGTTAATCACATCAAGAAGAGTTGTACAATCATCACCACAATCAGTTGTAGAACATTTTCTTCATTCTTATAGTCATCATTTTTAGTGTCCCATATCCTCCCAGCCTCCTCTGCCATACCCCAAGGAATCATTAATACAGTTATTGTCTTTATAGATTTACCTATCCTGGATTTCATAATTAAAAAAGCATTAAAAAACCAAACAAAAACTAACAACAATAACAAAGTGCAACATATACAAACCTCAATAAAAAGAAAGCAGAACATATTAAAAGGTTTTGTTTTGCTTGCCTATATCAGAGGTAGTTGTAAGAGGTCAAAGTAGATGTGGCAAGAGACCCCACTCCTGATTGGACCTGGGGGACAAGGCCCTGAGAAGAAACCTAGTAGAGAGAAACTAGCACGTCTGGCAAATGGCAAATGCAGGACCAGAGGGAAAGCAGCTACTGGGAACACATTCTGCCTCTTTGGGGATTGACTCAAGAATTGGGAGAGACTTGAGCCCTGAACAAGCTACAGTACAGAATATATGACATTCAAACTAACACTAGAGAACCCAGAACAGGCGTGACAAATTCAACGGAGCCAGTATTTGAGAAGAATGTCCTAAAGAAAACTATAGTTCAGAATACTCAAAAAAGAGAAAGACACCCAGGAAAATATTGCATAAATAGATTCAGAAAGAAACATGGAATTGGATATTGTTGACTTGTAAAGGTTATCCTGAAACACAAAATAACTATTTAGTACATTCTTCAAATTAGACATATGAAATCATTATTTTAGATATGCATTACTTTGAAATTTTGCATGCTATATCATCTATTACTGTGATGCTTAATCATCCTTTCTTTAACTTTATCTTTAAGTTAAGGATGAGACTACCTTAAAATGAGATCAGATAGACTCTCTCCTTCTCTCGTCTCCCACCTCCACGTGGACCACCAAGAGGTGCTGAGCCCTGGAGAAGAGCGGGAGAAGACAAGCGGCCACATCCGACATTCATCTGACAAGGAGGCGGTGCGCCCCAGGTACCAGCACACAGAAGTAGGCAGGTTCTTGCCCAGTACGGTACAGACAATGCAGAGACTGCCAGCATGCAGGAGGAAAGAAGAGCGGTGATATCAGTAGTCAGTGGATCACCCACAGAGGCTACAGGTGCCTGCAGATGAGCAGGAGAGATCGGAGAACACCTGCAATGCACCAGAGAACAGGACACACCTGCAAAGAAGGGGTGGAATCAAACCTGTCAACCAGGTTACCTCCTGATGCTGTCACATTGGTAGTGGCACCTTCCCTTTCTCCCTGTTCATCTTCCTGCTGATTGGTCATCCTGAGAGCTGCCAAAGCCCTGCCATGTGTCCACCGACCTTGGACCAACACAACTTTCCACCCACTGGCCTGTGATATGCCTGCACTCTACATCATCACACGGATGCATGAGTCTGAGGAGGGACTTATGGACTAGTATTGAACTTAGGAACTTGAATTGGACTGGGCTGGGATGCTTTCTTGATATATAATTACTTCTTTATATAAAGCTCTTTCTTATACATGTATGAGTGTCACTGGATTTGTTTCTCTAGGCAATCTGGTTTAACACAAATGAGAAACAAATAAGCTCTGTAAACTTTCACCCAAACAACAATAAAATTAAAACAAATCAAAAAAAAATGAGATCAGATAAGCCAGTTCTCAAAGGCGTCCTGTGACTCCTATCAGTGTCATCTAAGTTTTAGGTCCTATTCCAGATCCATTGACACCAAAACTCTCGAAATGGCTTCTGCTCATCTGTGTTTTAAGCCTTCCAGGTGATTCTGATGCACTCAGAAATTGAGAACCCCTGCATTCAACATTTCAATGCTAGATTTCACTAGTAATAGAGGAGAGATCTATGTTTAGGGCAGGAAGGCAGGATGGTCAAGAAGAATGATGTGGATTCTGCAGCTATTTGAAGCCACAGCACTAAATAGTCATGTTCTGAGCAAGTTATTTAGCATCTCTAACCTCAGTTTCCAGACACAGAAATGGAAATAATAATACATACCTTGGAAGATTACGTAAAGTCTGATAGTTAATCACTGACATGATAATTAGGACTATTGACTCTGGTGTAATATCCAGCTCAAATGCCAGGTCCACTACTTATGAACTCAGTGATCTTGAGGCAAGTTACCTAAGAAAACATACCATTTAGATAAAGTACTTAGATTGAGAATATGTTCCTGCTGTTAGGTGTCCTCAAATTAGTTCAACTGATAGCGACACTATGTACAAGAGAACCAAATATTGCCCCATCTTCAAAAGTTGCCGTGTTTGAGTCTATTGCTGTAGCCATTGTACCAGACTATCTCATTGAGGATCTTCCTTTTTCCCTGACCCTCTGTGGTAGTTACATAATCTCGTGTCAACTTGACAGTATTAAGAGTGAAGGGGTGGAGTCTAGCCTGTCAATCAGGTACAGCCTAATGATGCCTTCTGTGGGCATTGCCTTCTCACGAGGACTCTGGGATCTTCCTCTCTCTCTCTGCCTTGGTCTTCCTATTGACAAGCCATGGAGAGATGCACTAAGACCTGGAAGAGCTCTCTCTCTCTGCTTCATCTTCCTATTGAAGAACTACACTCAGAGAGCTGAAGGAGCCCTGTGGAGACCCCCATCAATGCTCAGATGCTTCCACCACTACTGGATCCACAAGACTTTTCACCCACTGGCCTGTGATCTTCCTGCATTTTGTATCATCGCCAAACATGCAGCCAATGACTATGTGAATATAAGAAGAATTTAAGAACTAGTATCAGACATATGGGCTAATACTGGACTTATGGACTTGATCTGGATTGGGCTGGGATGTTTTCTGAATATACAATTGGTCTTTGATATAAAGTTCTCTCTTAGACATAAATGAGTATCTCTAGATTTGTTTCTCTAGTCAACCCAGCCTAACACACCCTCTGCTTTGACAGAATGATGTCCTTCTCCTCACACGGGTTCATCAATAACATGTCCAAAGTATGTGATATGAAGTATCAATCCTTGCTTCTAAGGTGCATTCTGACTATACTTTTTCCAAGACAGATTTATTTGTTCTTTTGACAGTATACAATGTACTCGATATTCTTTTGCCAACACGCTAATTCAAAAGTATCAATTTTTCTTCACTCTTCCTTATTCATTGTCCAGTTTTGCATGACATCCTTGAAAATACCATGGCTTAGGTAGGTGAGCCTTATTCTTCAAAATGATCTCTTTGACCTTTAATATTTTACAGAGATCTTTTCTTTGCAGTTTTGCCCAAGCAAATTTGACATTTGAATTGTTGATCACATCTTCCATGAATATTGATTATATCCAAGTAAAACAAAATCCTTGACAACTTCAATCTTTTCTGTTTCTCATGATGATGTTTATTGGTTCAGTTGTGAGGATTTTTGCTTTCTTCATATTAATATGTAAACCACACTAAAACCAGCCTGTAATCTTTAATCTAAATCTGTAAGTACTTCAAGTTCTTTCAGCAAGCAAGGTTGTCCCATCCACAAATCATAAATTGTTAACGAGTCTTCTCATGATGTATTCTTCTTTACGATCCAGCTTTTTTGGATTACTTGCTCAACATAGAGATTGAATAAATGTGGTAAAGGAACTCAACTCTCACAGACACCTTTCCTGATTTTAATGCATGCAATATACCTTTTTTCTGTTCTAATGACTGCCTCTTTGTCCATGCAAAAGTCCTGCATGAAAACAATTGCTTTAGGCTTGCCTCTCTAGAGGGACAAAAACCAGTGATGCTTATGTATGTATGTATATATATGCCTTTTCAAGAAAAGATTCATACAGTTGTAGAAATAGGTAAGTCCAATCCAGTTCAAGTCCATGAGTCATGTAGCCACAGGTGCCGATGAACCAGGAAGCAGGAATACCATAGGGCTTCTAGAAACAAGTTTGGGTGGATTCACAGTCAGGAGTATGCTAATGGTACCTGGGATCTGTAGGCAATATGCTAGGTGGTCAGCGAATCAGATGCAAGATCCAGACCAAGCAGAAGTTAAGCTTTCCCACAGCTTAACTTCTGATTTAAAAGAAGCTGTTCACATCCCCCAATAGTCTTTCAGCTAACTGAATCAAGGTGGTGACCTAATCAAGGAGGCTCCACCATACCACTCCTCTGGCTTGATTACATTATATTAGATCCCATCATGGGGAATTACTAGCAAACTACTGAGAATCCTGGCCCAGCCAAATAGACACAAAACCTAACCATCACAAAAATTAAGTACTCTGGAGTTGTCTTTCTTCTTAATTTGTTCCATGATTTGGTATGATTCACACAATAAATGTCTTCTTGTAGTCAATAAAATATGGCAAATCATGTACATATGCAAATATATTTATATGAGGATGGGGAAATAGATCTATGAGCCTATATTTATAGGTTTAGTATTAAAGTAGCAGAAGCACATTGGGCCTCCACTCAAGTACTCCCTCAATGCAAGAATATTTTCTTCTAATAAATTGGCATTCTATGATGCTCACCTTCCCGACACAACCGTTGAAGACAAAGCGGGTGA
>NW_022111320.1:6412381-6413600 GCF_000313985.2 Echinops telfairi | reverse complement strand
CTTCAGCATTCCCTGGGGACCTCACCACTCTATTCCCTTGCTGTTTTGTTGCACCCCCTTAATGTTTTGCCTCGGTGTGGCGGGATCAAATTGGACAGAATTCCCACACTGTGTCTCCAGTGTTGTCCCCTGTAGGGCTATAGATCAGTGAGGGACGTCATGTCTCATAGTGAGGCTGGCCATGTGGTCCTCTCTCTGGACTGGCTGCTCTAATCGGGAACATCGTCCTCAAGGCTTGGTGGCCACGCCAGGATGTTCTCCACTCTCTCCTCCTCCCCCTTCATCTTCTCCCATGTGCTCCGATCAGATACGTCCCTCTCTCGGAGCTGCAGATTTAGTTCCGTCCTTTGAAATAAATTATTCTGGGGGGAGGGGACTTGTGTGTGATCTTAATGATTTTGCTAGATAATTTCTTCATTCTGTTCTATAAACTTCCTTTATTTAGAATTAGTACAAATATGAATCTCTTCTAGTCAGTTGGCCAGGTAACTGTCTCCCAAATTTCTTGGCATACCCAAGTGAGCACCTTTAGTGCTGATATAGGTTCAGAACAACAACCACCAAAGAAACTCACTGCCACTGTGTCCATTTTGACTCACAGCAACCCTTGATGGGGCTTCTGGGGCTGGAAACCTTTTTAGCAGCAGAATAGGCTCATCTTTCTCCCACAGAGTGACTGGTGGGTTTGAACTGCTGACCTTGTGGTTATCTGTCTAACATGTACCCAACAGCACCACTAGGGTTTCTCTGATATATGTTTAAAAAACAAAACAAAACAAAAACCTCACTGCCCTTGAGTCTTTTCACACTCACAGCGACGCTCAGGCACAGGGCAGACCTGGCCCTGTGGTTACCAAGAGTGTAGCCCTTTATAGGCGTAGAAAGTCTCATCTTTCTCCTGGGTAGCATTATGTACTCGGTATTTGGCCACTCTGATACTTTCATGTATTTTTTACATGCTAATGTTTTCCTTCCCTCTCTGATAATGGTGACTGGATGGAAAAAATGAAATAAAATAGGGACAGGATATTTGATAAAATTGCATAGAGATTGGAACAACAAGTGATCCAAATCGGTGGTGAGGAGAGTGTAGGAGGCCTGGTAGGGCATGATCAAGGGGTAATGGAACCAAGAGGAATTACTGAAACCCAAATGAAGACTAAGCATGATAGTGGGACAAGAGGAAAGTCAAAGGAAATAGAGGAAAGAACTAGGAGGC
>NW_022111320.1:6403383-6411201 GCF_000313985.2 Echinops telfairi | reverse complement strand
AGGGAGGGGAAAAAATGAGGAGCTGATGCCAGGGACTTAGGTGGAGAGCAGATGTTTTGAGAATGATGAGGGCAATGAATGTACAAATGTGTTTTACACAATTGATGTATGTATGGATTGTGTTAAGAGTTGCATGAGCCCCTAATAAAATGATTATTTAAAAAAGAGCCTGAGAGTCCCCAATAAAATGATTAATTTTGAGCGAAAAAATTTTTAAAATGGCATGATGTCATCAGACCTCTTCACCTAACTTCATAAGGAGGAGGAAAAATAATCAAGGTCAATTATCAGCTCAAACCTGATCCCTGTGGTGCTGAAGTCAGCCATACCTTTTATCTCCAAACTTTTTACTAATTTTTGTCCTAGCCTTTCCTTCCATGAAAATCTCTATTTCTCTATAAAAACTCAAAAACTAAACTCAGTGCCATTGAATTGATACTGACTCATAGCAACAGCATAAAATAGAGTAGAACTGCCCCTGTGAGTTACCAGGACTGTAAATTATCAGGAGCAGAAAGCCCTGTTTTTCTCATCATGGGTAGCTGATGGTTTCAAACTGCTGGATTTAGAGACAGCAGCTGAACAAGTAACCACTATGCTACCCGGGCTCCTACTTCTCTATTGAGTTAGCTAATTCATTGCTACACAAAATTAACTGACAATACTCACAGTCATGGGTTTATTAGGGAAGTACGAGGTTATAATTCAGGATCAGGAGTAACTCAAGATACAGTTTTTCAGTCAGTACTTGACCATTCTCCCAGGCAGCCTCTCCTTTGGCCCCTTGATTCCTGCCCTCCTCGGGCAAGTGTTATAAAGTTCTTTAGCTCCACCAAGTACCCAGAGGTCCCTACTCTGACAACAATCCTCCGGCCTGAAGATGCTCTACTGTCCTGCTTGGAGTTTCAATATACCCACTGTAGCTGCCTCACTCTGTGGGCCAGGAAGCCCACTGGGTCACCACGTGCTGGTCTCCTAGTTTGGCTGCTGGACTGTGCTGGGGTTCCCACTGCTTCTCATCTTCTCCAGTGTTACAGCTCTGTCTCCTGGCTCTAGGAAGTACTCAACACAAGGAAGCTGGGTCCAGAGGATACACTGTACTTGTGACTCTCCATGATGGTAGTGAGGTGCTCTCCTCTTTTGGAAATGGCTACTTTCAAGCTTAGTGAGATGGCAAAACTGACCAATCCCCACATTATGGTTATATATACTTTATTTGCATGGTCCCATTCTTACATCATGCTTGGTAAAATACAGAGTCAGCCAAAAAGAACCACAACAGGATGGATCGATACAGGAGTTGCAGCAATGGATTTAAGCATTGGGAGGCTAGTTAACCTGAACATTGTTCCATTCTGTAAAGTCAGAATTCATTTGATAATGTCTAGCATCAATCGCCACAAGTGTTCCATGCCCCTTAGTTGCATCATTAGCATTCTGTCCAATCTCCTTATTTGTACTTTTTATTGTTAGGTGCCATCAATTGGATCTGATGCCTAGCAACCCCGTGTACAGCAGAAGGAAGCACTGATTGCCCTGTTCTGTGATGTGTTCACAGTCGTTGTGATAGTGCCGCCCATTGTTGAGCCACTGTGCCAATCCTCCTCCTGGATGGTCTTCCTCTTTTTCACTGACCCTCAATTTTCCCAAGCATAATGCTCTTTTCCAAGGATTTCTCTCTCCTGATAACGTCCAGAGTACATGAGAGGACGTCTCAGCACCTTCTAAAGAGCATTCCGGTTTTACTGCCTCCAAGACACATTTGTTTGTTCTTCGGAAGTCCATGGTATTTTCAATCTTCTCCCCCAACACCCTACTTCAAAGTATCAATTCTTCTTCAGTCTCCCTTATTGACATGCGAGGCGGTTGAAAATAGCATATCCTAAGTGCTTTCCCTGCTCTTTAGCACTGTAACGAGGTTTTATGCAGCAAATTTGCCCAAGATAATGCATTATTTGATTTCTTGATCCTTCCTTGAGCAGTGATTGTGGATCCAAGCAAGATTAAATCCTTGACAATTTCAATATTTTTCCATTTATCATGATTGTTATCTATTGGTTCAGTTGTGAGGATTTTTGTTTCCTTACAAAACAATCCCTCCAGAAGGCTAGGCCTCCTTGCTTTCAGCAATAAAAGTTGTGTCATCTGCACAACTTTGCAGGTCATTAATAACAACATTGCAGGTTGTTAATAAACCTTCCTTAATCCTAATTCTGCTTCATAGTGTCCAGCTTCTTGAAATCCTGGAAGATTCTATGGCCAAAATGTTGAACAATGGAGAAAACATCAAAAGACAATGGAAGAGATACATAGAGTCACTGTGTAGAAAGAGAACTGGCAGACATTCAATCATTTCAAGAGGTAGCATGTGATCAAGAAGCAATGGTACTAAAAGAAGACCAAGCTGTACTGAAGGTATTAGTCAAAAAGAAGGCTTCAGGCATTGACAGCATATCAACTGAAACAGTTCAACCAGCTAATCAAGCACTAGAAGACAGCCTCAGCGATTTCAAGTTTCCAAAAAGCATTCTGCTTAATACTGATGTTGCAAGGTATGCCCTGACAAAGTCGCTAACATTGTTAGAATAGGGAAACTGTTTCATTTCTTTAAAGTGCAGCTAGGTTCTAAGACATAGTATCAGTCTCCTTGAATATTCAGTTTCATAGTGACTTTATGAAGTCTTTACTAAAAAAAAAAAACCCACAAATAGTACTTGTCTTAAGGAATCAAACAAATATTTTAGGCCCAAATAAAAAGGAAGTACAATAAGATTTAGAAATTCTATACATGTTTGCCTGGTGACAATACAAATACGTATCAATAATTAGTTAATGATTTCTACATATCTATAAAAAGTCAAAATTAACTTGTTGTCCAAACTAAATTAGAGAAAAACTTGGGAGCTCATCTCAGCTTAATCAATGTCCACAGCTAGCATTTTTGATTCATCATCAACTGCTATTTGGGGACTTCAATCAAAATAAAGTCATTTTCTCCATGCTACTCAAGTTGTAAGTCAGAAATGTCTTGGCAATAAAATAAATTGAATGAAGTTTTCAATACTCAATTAAATTTGATTTATAGAGAAAATAAAGGCATATTTATTACCCCAAATCAAGTGTCTTTCTTCTGAAAAACAATCAGCCCAACTGGAACAAATTATCTGTAGTAAACTTTACCAATATATAAAATTACGATCTGTTACGAGCCCCCAATAAAATAATTGTTTTAATTCTGATTTGTCTGAGTTACCTAGCATTTTGCTCTTGAAATTGCATAAAATCCAAACAGTTAACAGAAACTGTAAAATCCATATTATTAGTTAGAGAGTTCGCAATCTCCAATGGGATGTTATAAATCATGAAAATACTTCAAAATGCTTAAGTGAAAAAAAATTTCATTTACAATTCTTTTGGGGATTATATTTATTCAATGAAAACCACAGTAAGGCTCCACAAATCATCATCGATCTCTTCCTTAGGTAAGAGATTCCTTTAATTAGAAAGTTAACACTAAGTGGAGAATTTGCTGATACATTGAAAGCAAACATCTCCATACCCTAGACTTTTCCTCTACCAGAAGTAACAACAAAGTCAAGATACATAGTTACATAACATTGAGTAGCACCCTTTTTGAAAACAAGCCTTGTATACAGAATAGTTCTCCAATTTTCTTTAAGAATTAATTTTTTGTTGTTCTTGTTAAGAACCCACACCGATGCTATTTCTTCTTGTACCATTTACTGAAGTTGCTTATTTTCTTTGAGTTCTGCAACCCTTCTCACACCATTTTTTTTCCCTCCCACATTAACATAAACTCACTGCCCCTTAAGATTCCTGGCCAAACTCTTGAGTTGCTGTTTTTAATTTGATCCTGTATAGATATAGGTTTTAAAAGCACAATTCTCAAGGCGGACACTCTATATCTAAACTACAGTTTGGTTTGAAGACTTCAAGGGATGGAAATCTAATTTGATGTTGAAAAATTCAGTGAAAACGTTAAAAAATATGTTTTAAAAATAAATAAATCGAACACACATGGAAGAAGACTCCAGCGAGCCATTTAAAATTTATGGTTTAAAGATTATCTAAGGGCAATAGTTGCAGACTCATCTACCCTCCAGCATTGCAGTTGGGAGTCCATGAAAATTTGAAATTCTGGTCTTCATTTTTGCCCTTTCACTCAAGATTATTTTACAGAATCTTTGCTCAAAATGTTTAGTAATGGCAGCTGGGCACCCAGCTTGCCAGTTCTTGTAGCGTCATGGCAGTGGAGGCAGTTGTTCATGGCAGCTAGTAGCCACCCATTCCACTTCCTCCTCCTCTCCTGATTCTCTTTCTTCCTCTATTGCTGTGTGGATAGAAGCCAATTATTGCACATTGGCCGGCCCTTGATAGTTCTTAAGACGCCAAGACTATGCACCATACCAGGAGGTAGAACAGAAGCACTGAACTAGTTACTAGGTCAATTAATTGGAATGTCGCATGAAATCATGACCCTAAACATTCAAGCCAAGGCACCAAAATAAATGAGGTATTTAATTGAGCATAAGTAGAGTCCCCAGCTTTTTAATTTTATTTTAATAACTATATGGATCACACACTTTTGCCAATTCAATTTTTACAGGTATTCAGTTTATTGACAGCAATTACATCAATCAGATGTGCAACCTTAACCTTAAGGAATGCAATTTTCCCATAACTATAAACTAAAACAGTACTCCAAGAATCCTTCTCTCAGCTCCGGTAACCATTAATAAACTTTGGTCTCGCTATATTTACCTTTCCTTGTCTTTTTACGTAAGTGATATCATGACAGTTGTCCTTTGGTGATTGACTTTTTTTCACTCAGCATGTCTTCAAGCTCCATTTGTATTGAGCACATATCAACACTTCCTTTTATCTGGGGAGGGGTGGGATTGCAACAGTTGGTTTGTTATGCCCGGTTGACTAGAGAAACAAATCCAATGACACTCATAGATGTGTAAGAGAGAGCTTTATATCAAGAAGTAGTTATATATCAGGAAACATCCCAGCCCAGTCCAGATCAAGTCCATAAGTCTGATACTAGCCAATAAATCCCTCACAGAGCCACAAGCAATGATGCAAAATGCAGGAAGATCACGGGTCAGAGGATGCAGAGTTGTGTGGATAAGTGGCAGTGGAAACATCTCCAGGGCTGGCACAGGTCTCCATGTGGCTGGTCACTGGAAGGTGAAGGCAGACAAGAGTGGCCCGCCTCCATCAAGCCATTTATTTCATTGGCACCTCCAAATGAGGTCATCAAGCTGCAACCTGATTGACAAGCTAAACTCCACACAAGTTGGCACCAAAAAAACCCCCGAACTATCACAGATGGATTGAAACAAAATGTGTGTGAATTGCTGGCTGTAAAACTGATGAGCTACTCTGTGAAACTTCACATCATTCACAATAAAAAAAAATTTTTAAACTTCATTTCTCTTATTGGTGGATTAGTGTTCCATTTTATGTTTGTACCATAATTTTTCTTCTCATTTATCAGTTGATGGGCATTTAGGCTATTTCCACCTTTAACTTTGGTGCTGCAGTGAACGTTGGTGTACAAATATCTTTTTGAATCTCTGCTTTCAGATCATTTGGATATGCTAGGTGCGAGAAAGATGAGGCTTTTTATTCCCATCACGATTTACAGCCTCAGAAACCATGGAGCAGTTCTTCTCTGCCCTATAGGGTAGTTATGAGTTGGAAATGATTCGGGAATGAATTTGATGTTTTTGAAAGCATTTCTAGGAAAAAGCCCTGGTGGTGTCATGGTAATGCGTTGAGCTGCGGCAGTTCAATTGGGTCACTATAAATTATAGTTGACTCGGTTCTATTGGGTCACTATATGTTAGAGTTGACTGGGTTCTATTGGGTCACTATAAGTTAGAGTTGACTTGATGGTAGTGAAAGTGAGAATACTAAGAGTGGGATTGCGGGAGCCAATGGTATTTCTAAGGAGCGCTGGTGGTGCAGTGGGTAATACATTGGGATGCTAACCACAAAGTCAGATTTTGAAACCACTAGCCACTGTATGGGAGAAAGCTAGGGTTTCAAAGAATTTCAGTCTCCAAAAGAATTTTGGAGAATTTCAGTCTCCAAAACCCACAGGGGCAGTTCTACTGTGTCCTATAGATTTGCTACACATTGGAACTGACTTGATGGCAGTATGGTTTGTTTTGGGGGTATATGGTAGCTCTATTTTCAGTTTTTGAGGCAATGCCACACTATATTTCACAAACACTACAACATTTTGCATACTCACCAGCAAGGGAGGAGGGCTCCAATTCCCCACATGCTTGCCAACACTTGTCATTTTCCGGTATTGTTTGTTTGCTTGTGCTTTTGTCTTAGGCATCTTGGTGAGTATGAAATGGTATCTCATTGTGGTGTGTGTATGTTTTAAAGTCACACTTTACTGATCAAAAATTCTTTACAAGGACAATAACTGTTTACCAAAAGGAGCCAAGTGGTCTAAAAACAGACCACAGGTGAAAGGGAGAGTGAGGGAGGGGATAGAAAAGCTAGTAACTGTCATCATGGAACTGACAGGGGAAGGAGAGGAAATGGGAACTCATGCAACAGTGGGGATTCCTAAAGAGTTGAAGTGGTTAGGGCAGAAGACTCCTGAAGGCTCTGGAACACACTGGAGTTCAGCATGACTACAGCAATCTTCTCCTTTGTAGAGGACAGAGGAGAAGCCCCAACTCAGCTACATATTCTGGACACTACGCTAAGAACTGGGGACTTCCCAGACAGCATCGCAAGAAGGCCTGGCACCACTCTTGAGGACAACCAAGCACTTTGTGGGACTGATTTCCATTGGGCACTGTCCACATCCTTAAGCCCTTCCAGCGGGGGTCTCCATCTTTCTTTAGCACCAGAAATGGCCCAAGGACCATATATGCCTTGTCAAAGCCCCTTTCTTCTAGCTTCTACCCAGGACTTCACCTCGCCAGGCCAGCCTCTTCCATGGGCTCTACCAAGACATATCTGTTCTTTGAGAAAGTTGTCATTTTGATCAGACTTAATTGGCAGCTCACTCTTAACGGTTCCTTCCACCACCCTCATTGGGGTTTTGAATTGCCTCTCTCTGATGTTGGGCATCTTTTCATGTTTGATGGCCATTTGAATGTCCCCTTTGATGAAATGTCTATGCATGCCCTTTGCCCAATTTATCACTAGGTATAGTAAGCTTTAAAGTGCTTGTTTTCATCATTTTGAAATGGCATTAATTGCTCTTTGATTTTTACTATTTCTTTAGCTCAGCAAATAAAACAACTGAATCCTCTTAACCAGAGTTAGGTCTACCACATCTGGCGGAGTTGCCTTTTAGAGCTATTTGAACATCCTGAAGAAGTTCTTCATCCCCCCTGACAAGCTGTTTCTTCTGTCTGGAAAGAACTGGAAGTAAAATGGGGTTGTGTGGAAATCTCAAAAGAAACATTTAGGCTGGCAAACCGACTAAGAATTATAATTAAGGCTAATTGTTAGCAAAGAGTGTCACAATTATTTTTATACATGTAAGGGAGTTTTGCCATGAAACCTAAACCTTAACTTCAACCCTGGAATGAGCTTGATATTGAATAAAAATTTCTGAGCTTTCCCGACACAACCGCTGAAGACAAAGTGGGCGACTAAGCAAATGTGGTGAAGAAAGCTGATGGTGCCCGGCTATCAAAAGATTGAGCATCTGGGGTCTTAAAAGCTTGAAGGTAAACAAGCGGCCATCTAGCTCAGAAGCAACAAAGCCCACATGGAAGAAGCACACAACCTGTGTGATCCCAAAGATTTTAA
>NW_022111320.1:6397048-6402481 GCF_000313985.2 Echinops telfairi | reverse complement strand
TAAAAAAAAATAATAAAAAAAACACAATTCAATCTACATTTTTAATTTATGAAAATGTTAACTTGCTTTCCAATTATAGGGACAAGCATTTAGAAAACTTGGAGTGGTGTCATTGATTCATTTCTGATTTGCCAAATAGTCACTGAATACATGCCACTTTCCAAGTCCTGGGGATACAGTATTGAACAAAATGTAGCAGTTAGGGGTACTGACCACTGATGGGATTCAAATAATTCTTAACAACCAGTTCACTGCCCTAATGATAGTTTTAAATATTAAAAACCAAAAGGTAGTTTATTATTTCATACAATCAATACTTAAATAAGAACAATTAAAGAAGTAGACAAAATGAAATTATTGCAAGAGTCTTAAAACTTTAAAGAAAGATTTTAAATAATACCTGACAAAAAGCAATGAAACTGTTTTTAAAGATATTTTCATATTGCCCCTTGATTAGTATCTTCACTTGCTATATTCTTTGATTGTGTGATTTATCCTTAATTATCTTTTCATTGTAGGACTAGGGTCCCATTCTTTTAGAGGTAGGCCAATTAGACAATAGTCCTTGTGTTATTGATACAGTAGAAAAAGTGACTTCTCTTCTCTTCTTTTCTTTGAAAAACCCCTTTTCACTTCTGCTAATATTCACAGCAATTGTTCTGACAATATTTTTAGCTCTTTGAACACTTTCAAGAATTTCATAATTCACGTATACTATCTTGTGGGAATTTGGGGTATAGCACAGAGCTGAAAAGAACGACAGCATGTCACCCTCTGGCTATTTGACACTTTTTCTCTTTACATTATATGCTTGTTTACTGAAAACAAACACAAGGAAATAAAAACAAAGTATTTCATCAAAAGTCAATGAATTTTATGAAATAAATAAGTACATGTTACAAGTGTAGTTTTGTCTAGAGTTTTATACCTGTGGACAGAATAAACATTGCTGTGGGTGCTTGAATATGCTGTAGCACAGATGAATGCTATAAAAGAGTAAGGACTGTAAATTTGTGACTTCCACATTAGGCAGCTGCCCACTCACGCATCTTAGAGAGAACCCTAATTACAAGTGCCATTTTAAACAATTGGTTCACCGAACTCAACAAAAAATTAGGTATGGGTCCTGCCAAACCAGTCTGAACTGGCTGAATCCATCACTGGTGCTGACTCTTGCATAGTTAAAAATTGCATGTAACTTTTAACTCCTCCCCCAAACTTAATTACTAATAGTCACTGTGGACTGGAAGCATTCCTGATAACATAAACAGTCAATTAGCACAATAAATATGCACCTTTACACACGAGTCCAGCCCAAGGCCTGTGAGGCCAGCAGGGCTGTGGTTGGTGGGGGCAGGGGAAGGTCCAATCCACTTGGGGGTAAAAGATAGGGGAGGGCAGCCCAGATTCCAAGCCCTGGTGTCTAGTCCAGGATGTGCAGTTGGAAAGGTCCAGGAGGAGGGGGCAAGGGAACCCCGGCTGGGCAGACCCAGGTCAGGTTAGTGAGGGCAGCAGCAGTGGGATGGGTGGGTGGGAGGGTGGGGTCCTGTAGCCTGGGCCTCCCCCACGTCCATCCATCCAGTTTGACAAAGTGCAAATTGGCCCCATGGCGACAGGGGCCAATTTCACACACAATGCAAAATATACAAGAACAGTGAGGAATCACTTTTTACTGGTATATGCAATTTATTGGACAAATGAACTGCTCACACAAAGATAATGAGTGTCACACAGTGTTGTTGTTTTTAAAAAACACCCAAGTATAAGTAAACCCAAGCAATTCAAACTCATGTTGCTCAAGGGTCAACTGTAGAGTCATTGACTTCAGAGAGCTTACTCAAGAGAGAGACAAGTCTAACACAGGCATCACAAATAGAATATTACAAACTGGTCATTTATTTGTACTGCATTTTAGTAACTGACCACTCGCTTCTCTTTGGAGTATTCTGCAAAGAACCTCAAGGTGTGGTTTAATCATTAGAAACAGTAGTTGTATCTGGGAGACAAGATTCTATAATTACACAATTCTATAACCATCATGAAAGTCATCACAGTATTTATTCCAAATTTTCATCTATACATGTGTCTTGACAGGATAATTTCTAATTATAGAGTGGGAATTCACCAGTAATTAGTCTTCTTGAACTTTGCTCACAATGTTCAACTGAAAACCAGAAAACACATACATAATCCAGCTTTTGGATGGAATTTTCTTATCCCAAACTTCATTTTGAGAGGAAATACACACACACACACACACACACACACACACACACATACATGTGGGGGATACTAAAAAAAATCTGGAAAAGCTCCACTAGGCAGAACTTTCATAGTATGTATTTTTCTCAGTAGGCGATTATCTAACAACTCGCTCTGAATTAGTGTACCCAGTGGCATTACCTAGGAAGGTTCTCTATGGTCACAGTGAATTTTTTCATAAAAGCTATTTTACTAGAACCTGGGGTTTTTTGTTTGCAATGGCTAATTTAAGAGAACAGTATGTAGCCATGAAATTTTGTTTCCTTCTCTGGAAAAATACCGCAGAAACTTCTGTGATATTGAACACAGCTTACTAAACCAGCGCTAGGGGAAAAACTCAAGTGTATGAGTGGTTTGGTGGTTTCAAAGTAGGTGAAATGTCGATTGATGACAAATCTCCTTCTGGACATCCATCAACTTCCCAGAATATAATGTCGACTCAGTGCATTTGGAGTTCATTCTACCAGGACAGACTGTTAATCAAGCTTTCTATTTAGAGCTTCTGAAAAGATTGTGTAACAGTGTGCAACAAAAAACGACCTGATTTATGGCAAACAGGAGACTGGTTTTTGCCACTATGACAATGCACCTGCTCACACAGCCATCTCAGTGCACCAGTTTTTGGCAAAAAAAACAGCTTGCCTCTCTTGCCCCACACACCTTACTCACCTGACCTCCCTCCATGAGACTTCCTTTTTTTTTCTGAGAATACAGAGGGACATGAAAGGACAGAGATTTGACAAAATAGAATAGGTGAAGAAAAAAGGGAGAGGTGCTATCAGCCATCCAAACAGATGAGTTTGAAAAATGTTTCCAAGAATGGAATCGCAGATTTGACAAATGCATTAAGTGTAACAGAGAGTCCTTTGAAGGTGATGAGGCTGCTTTGTAAAAAATTAAATACATAGCTTTGAAAACAATTCCAGATTTTGGCCGGTATCCCCTCATATATACATATACACACACATATATAACAGACACACTTCAGTGTGTGTATTTATCAAACATCAATGTATATATATCAACTACAATGACTTCAGTTAAGTGAGTCACTGGGAATGGAGATCTATAATGAACTTCATAATCTGCATTTTAAAATCCGCATGGAATTTACACTCAAGTTCCCCTTCAGTGTGAATGCAGGGCTGATATACAATGTAATGAGGATTTCAAAGGCATTATTCTGTTTTGAGGGGTTTTTGTTTGTTTTGTGTTTTCTTGCTGTTTTTAACCTGTCTCCTCCCACCTCTGCCTCCCCACCCACCACACATACACATTTTAACACCTATGAGTCTCCTAAAGTTCAGCTCTCTTTATCCCTAACTCCCAAAAGGAACTCAGCTGTGTTTACTGGTAGACCTCCAAACCAAACCAAACTCACTGTCATCAAGTCAATTCCTACTCCTGGTGACCTGATTGGACAAGGTAGAACTGGGCTAGGGTTAGGGCAGGGTGTGACAGACTGGGAAAGGAGAAGGCTGTTGGGTAGACAGCTCAGAGGAGAAAGACTGTAATTCTTTTAAAAATCATTTTACTGAGGGCGCTTACAGATGTAACAATTTGTATGATTAGAGAACTGCTGCCACCATCATTTTCAAAACATTTTCATTCTTTTTAAATTCCTTGATATCAGCACCCCTTTATCCCCCTACCCCCCCCCCCAGGAGTTTTGCTATGTTATATGTTATAAATGATCATTATTAGTATCCGTGTCTTACACCATCCAATATACCCATTCACCTACAATTCTGTTCTTAGTTGCCCACGAGTGAGATTATACAGTCATCATTGCTATGGGGGAGGGAGGGGAGACTGTTACTCTTTATGCGAGTAGAAAGCTTCCTCTTTCTCCCGCAGAGTGCACAGAGAGCTGCTGGTGGTTTCAAACTGCTTACCTTGTGGTTAGCAGCCCATGTGTAACCACTAAGCCACCAGGGATCCCCAATTGCTAGACCTACTGGCTTTATTTTGCTTTTCACCTGCCTTTGATTTTTTAAAGTGTTTCTTCAATGAAGAATTGCAACTATATGCTTTTTTAATCGCTGCCCACTGTTTTACTAATATTATAAAATACATATGGAAGTGGGTGATAGGGAGCATGAGTCAAAGACCCGATTAGAGTTTTGTATCGTCTCCTCCCCCTACCTGGATAAATTTAAGCACACCTAGCCCCACTACAGTAAGCCTTGGATTAAACATGTGAACTACAGTACTAATGTAATTATCAACTGTTCAAACACATCCATTCCCATCCTAGTGGGGGCCAGGGACATGAGTGACGGGGGGAGGCGGGAGAGAAAATTGAGGTCCCATATCCTCCCCTTAAGATTTCAGCCTCGGAAACTCAAGGAACAGTTTCTACTCTGTCCTATTTGGCTGCGGCGATAAAGAATCACTCCGCAGAATTGCATTACACTGTTATGTCAGGTGCAAGGGTCCCTGCCCGCCTCAAACAGTGGCCAAGTATCTTCTTTAACTTTAGAAATCTCTGTGGCGTGAGCTCCTCACTGTTAACGGCGCCAGTTCCTACTTGTTGCAGGCTCTCGGTCAGAGGGGATGAGTCATATCTGTGCCACGGGACTCTCTCCCTTTCCACCCACTGTCCTTTCGCTTTCGGCCGCGTCTCCAGCACTCCCACCGACCTAGGCCCGGAGGCCGGCGCAGCGGAGATCCCCGGCCCGAGAAAGTGCGGGTGGGGACGGGGCGGAGGAGCGTGGTCCCCGAGCCACGACGGGACGGAGGTGCGGCTCCCTCCCAGCGAAGCCGGGGAGCGCGGAGCGCGCAAGGAATGCCCTGAAAGGACTCACGAAAACTCTCCAAAAAAAAAAAAAAGAGAGAACGTAAAATTCGGATTCGACTTTGAACTCTTGGACGTCTATTGGAGCAAACCATCTCATACCCACAGCCCCTAGGTCTCTTTCCTTCCCTAATCGCCCTCACCACAGGGCGCGATCTCTCTTTAGCTTCCACCCCTCTAGTCCCGGGGCGCGAGGTCCCTTCCCAGCTAGCCCCGCCCTACCGAGCTCTGGGGGATTCTTCCCGGCGTCGCTCGCTTCCCATCTCCGAGCGCTCTTCCGCCCCCGTTCTCCATCGCCCTTTCTGATTGGCCAAGCGCTCTAGAACCCGGTTGGCCAATTGGCAAGCTGGGCTGGTGGCGATGGGCGTGGCCGC
>NW_022111320.1:6391184-6396291 GCF_000313985.2 Echinops telfairi | reverse complement strand
TGACGCCGCCGACGGAGGGGGTGGAGGAGGCGTGAGGGGACGTGCGTGTGGCGACGGAGCGGGGCTCGCAACTTCTGGAGCGAGGCCCGAGGCGGCTTGACTTAGAGACGTCGTGTTTCCATATCTTCCCACTCCCAACTGACCCCTGCCTGCCCCCAGGATCCAAACGGAAGGAGTCCGCTTCTCGCTCAGGGGCGTCCAGAAGGACCCCCTGCGTGAGAGGCCATCCTGGTGGTGATGCTCCGCGCCTTGCAAAAGCGGCTTGAAAGTAGCTGATTCCGGACTGGGCTCGCCGGGTGCCCTCTTACAGGCTAAGGACTCCTTATTTCAACGAGGCCACCACGCTCGGCCCCGCTCCGGAGAGGAAAGCCCCCTCCGCCCCCCCTCTCTCCCCCGCCCCCTGCGGTCTCCCCTCTCCAGTCCGGAGCGCTTTCACAAACCTGTCATCTAGTCTACGGTGCACCTCCCCTCCACCTGCAGGTGGTGGTAGTGGGAAACAGGGTGGGCTTCGGAATGCCCCGTACCGTTTTATTTATTTATGTACTTAAGGGAGGGGAGGGGGTCTTCATTGTCTTAGCTACTGCTCTTCCCAAGGCTGTTGGGGCTACCAAGGTATGGGCTACATAGACACAGAAATTACTGAGATTTTTTTTTTGGATAGATGACATCTTCTTAGCTTTCAGAGTAATTTAGTTTTTAATTTTAAAAATCCATTTTGCGTCCT
The DNA here is from genome assembly GCF_000313985.2 of Echinops telfairi. NCBI lineage: Eukaryota > Metazoa > Chordata > Mammalia > Afrosoricida > Tenrecidae > Echinops > Echinops telfairi. Next base: position 6,395,567 of record NW_022111320.1, on the reverse strand, counting down.
CAGGTCTCTAAGAGATAGTGGGCAAGTGGTATACTTTGTGTTGCCCCCTACACATTATTACCCAAATAATGAACTCAGTTGAGCATTGGCTTAAATGAGGGACCATATAGGGGTTTTTTTCCCCACAGTCAAGCTCCTCCCCCCATTCAATTTTAATATAAACTATTATAAGGTAATTGATAGTACTTTAATGGTTCCATTGTCTGAGAGAGTATCGAGTCTCGAGTGTCTGGGGTGTGTGGTTGGTCTAAAGGTGATCTTTGTGGTCCTTTTTTTTTTTTATTTAAAAAAAGTTAACATCTTTATTGAGATATAATTTGCATACCATAAAACTCACCCATTTAAAATGTACAATTTATGACTTTCAGTATATCTTCCCAAGTTTTGCAGCAGTGTGATTTTAAATTTTTACTATTATGAATATTTAGAATGAGAAAATTAGCTAATTTCAAAGTTAGAAAAGTTGACAAGTGCGAATATTATAAAATCCAGGAAAATGGCAATTACATGCTTAATAATAATCTATCATCCTTTTCCTCTACATTTCTGATTGTACTATTTTAAAGAGTACAATTTAGTGGGTTTCTTAGTCTATTCACAGAGTTCTGCTGTCATCCCCACAAACAATTTTAGGAAGTCTTCATTACCTCAAGAGAAACCCCTTACTCATCCATAAGCATTTACTCTTCAGTCTCCTCCACCCCAGAATACCTACTGGAGGCAACCTCTCGTTTACTTCCTATGTTTTTTAGATTGGCCTATTCTGGACATTTCTCAAGAATGCAATTGGGATCTTTGGTGACTAGCTTCTCTCACTTAGCATAACTTTTTCAAGATTCATCCCTGTCGTTTGTGTCACTGTTTCCTCATATTACCAGAGAATTAATAACTTATTGTAGGGGGGTATTCTACATTTTGTTCATCTATTTATCTTAGTTGATATTCTGTTGGGTTATTTGGTCCATATGATGATTATGGACCATGCTGCTATGAATATTCATATAAAAATTTCTTTGTTAACCATTTGTTTACATTTCTCTTGGGTACATACCTTGAAGTGGAATAGCTGGCTCATATGGCAACTTTGTTTATCCTTTAAAGAAACTACCAGACTTGTTTTCTAAAGCTACTATCCTATGATTTTTTTTTTTTTGGTTAATTTTTTCCTTCTTGTGTACCACTTGTTCTAGTCAAAGTAAGATTAAACAGTGAGCTGATAGTGTAAGAATATTATATTATATGATTTTAAAAATATATACATCCGAGGCAGAGTTTTGAAAAGTTCATAATGTTTTATGAGCATCATTTAGTGTCTTTTGGTATTCTTACACGTGCATTTGAAGTAGGATTATTTTTACTTCTGACCTAAGGAAATCATGTATGACTATAGAATCACGCATTTGTTTTTGTCATGTGGTTGTTAGTGCCACTGAGACAGTTCTGACTCAGAGACCCTGAGTACAACGTAAGGAAACACTCCTTGGTCCTGCACCTTCCTCACAGTTGTTGCGTTTGAGCTCATGTTGTAGCCACTGCGTTAATCCATACCTCCCTTAATTATGACTTATTCAAAGTCACTTATGTTTGTAATGAAATAGAAACCATCTTCTTTTACCTAAGAGAGCACGAGTCTACTTTGATAACTACATATTTGCCTGTATCTCTCAAAACACCTCATACCTATCTCCCATCCCACCCCCATGATTACTATGTTACTGGTGATTTAATTGGACAGCGCAGATAGAGAGAATAGCATTGAGTGAGGTAATCGTATTGATTTTGGGTTTGACTTATCAGTTTTATTAGACATGATGAAAAATACAGAGTCCTAGAGTTTAGTTTAATCTCATCTCTAACTTTGTGTGTGACCTTGGGGGAATCACTTAGTTTTACGGTTCTTTCATCTGTAAAACTAGAGCTACTTGACATCTGCTTCATGAGTGTTGTGAAGATTAATAGGTTAATGTTAAGAAGATGCTCGGCAATTCTCTGAGCACTTTATCACCTTCAACTTTCCTGTTTGGGAGGAGGAAGGAGATTTAATGGGATTCAATGTATACTCTCTTTGGGCATATATAACTTGTTAAATTGAACCCACAATTAACGGGGATATTTTAAAATAAAAAGGCATGTTATTGCTCACATGCTTATCATTGATGGGCAGTTTGGGTCCAGGAAATTAGTGACCCTTCAAAAGTCATACTTTCTAATTACAATGCCTTCAGTCTTCCATTCTGGCTAGTCCACTTGAAGAAGATACTCATATTAGTTTGAGAATAATTACTATAGAAAGGGAATGCAAAAGAACACAGGAAGTAAATAGTAACCAATTTTCAAATAATAAAGTTTGTCAGAGTAAAGCAAATGAAGCTCATTTAGTTAGTTTTAAGGAACTCTGTGGTGCTCTGGTTAAGGGGTCAGCTACTATGATGTACTCTGGTAACAATTACAGCCTAACAACCCACTTTGTCTCAGTGAATTGAAATGGACTCAAAAAGCACCCAAGAACAGTTCATTTAAAATTAGGAATATTCTTAAGAGACTTCTAAATGATATTTATCGACGTTCCCTAGGGTATCTGGGTTCAAATAGAGCTGATACCTAAAGCCTAAATTGTTAGGTAAGTAAATAAATTTTATAAAAGCACAACTTTAGAAAAGAACTTGCCCAAAATGTAAAAATATAAACATGCTACATGATTAGAAACTTGTGTGCGTCCACAAACAGATATGAAATCAACACAAACTTTAAATCATGTTAGCAAAATTAGCTTGGTTGGTGAAAGTTTAATTTGTGTTACTGTGTTTTGTGAAGACACACAGACTTAGTGAGTTGCTAAACTGCACAGAGTGAAAAGCATTGTTAAGCTATTAAGTCTTGTTAACTTTTAGAGAATGACCTCTCTCAGCACAAATCTTGGACCATATGTACTATTCTTAAAATAACTACTGTCTTATTTTTCATATAATAGTGTAATCATGTGACAGTATGAAATATCTGTTTAAAATATAATTGAGAATGAATTATTTGATTGTTTTTGTGTGCTTCATAACGCTTTTTATAACATGATATAGATGAAGTGGTACCTAATAGAAAAATCTGTTGCATCACGATTTGTGTGCTCTTGTTTTGGAATAGAGGAGTGTGTGAGAGGAACTAACCTTGAGCACCTACTCTGTATAAGGGGACTTCAAAAAGTTAATGGAAAATGGAATTAAGAGATAATGGAATTCTCCACAAATTTTGAAGCCTTCTCATATGTTTATACCAATGTATTTTGTAACTTAGTTGGGGTCATTTGGAAAATAATAAACACAGTTAATCAAAAAATGTGTTGAAAATCTGCAAACCCACAACCCGATATACAGATTTTCCACAATTTTAAATTTCATTTAGACCGGGGGTGGGTGCTCAAAGAGTTGGTGGAAAAATTCCATTCTCTTTTAATTCAATTTTTCCACAAACTTTTTGAAGCCTCCTGGGATGCTTTCTTGTTAACAGCTAGCACATCATTCATTTTGTTAAAACATCTGCCAAACACGTCTGAAAAAAACATGATTTGATTGTTAGTTCTTTCAAGTAGAGATGGTGTTTAGTGGGGGAAAGTGGTTTTCAATTTGCAACTCATACAATTCTACAAGGACTTTTTCCTTGAGAACATCAACTGCACAAGTATGTATGCTACAGAAGTATGTTACGGGCCAGGTGGGGGTGGTGGTGGTAATCTGATTTTCTTGATGGGGAAGTAGTAGGTCACAGCTGATATTAAGATAAAAGTGCCAGTTAAAGTCAAGGAGGGTCATAGTGACCATGCTTAGACACCCTCCCCCACCTTATACCTAAAATTACAATTATTTTTGTTATACCTACAATTTATTTTGTTATACCTAAAATTACAATTTATTTTTGTTGTTGAGACTATTTTTGTTGTTTAGACATCAGCAGTTTCTACACTGACATTGTTTATATTCTTAGGACTTTGGAGTAATTCTTCAAGTTCTTTTTTTTTTTTTTTGAGCTGTACCTCCTCTGACATAAACTCAGTGCCCCTTAAGTTTTCTATCTACTCTCGAGTTGCTATTGTCGATCCCTTGATTGGCAAGCTGTGATTGCATGCTTATACCAGAACGATTAGGGGGTACCCCAAAAAGAATTTTTTCAAAGTTGTGTATTTAAATTTTTTAACAAAACAAGCTTAATACATTTGTCATATCTACGATTTTGTTCTTGGAAACATTTTTCAAACTCATCTGTTTAGATAGCTGACAGCACTTAAACCTTGTTTGTTTTTTTCTCTCTTCTATGTTGTCAGCGTGCTCTCATTTCATGCCACTCTTCATTCAAGTCACACAGAGCAAGGTCAGGGAGTAAGGGCAAGGGTGC
>NW_022111320.1:6386606-6390133 GCF_000313985.2 Echinops telfairi | reverse complement strand
TACCCCCTCGTAATTTCTGTGGGCTGGAGAATATGGTACTGTGATTGGCCATGACCAGTTCATGTGCCATGTATCCAGTTGTGTATGTATGTGATGAGAGGATATTTATTGGTAGTTTCACTTAAGCCACAGTTTTACCACAGAATGAACACTTAAAATAAGAGGAGAGAAAAAAAATAAGAGGAGAAAAGCCTGTTGCCAAAATTATGAAGTGTCACCATAGAATACAAATATAGAATGCACCTTTATTTCACCTATGAATATAATGTGAAAGGCGATCATTGTATTACGATCATAATTTCCCCAGCTTTCTTTTGTACTCCAAATTTTTAAAACAATAATGAAAGGCTTAATTAAGACCAGTAAGTGAAAAATGCCTATCATTAGTCTTTATAAAGAAATTGCAAATCAAATTTGAATGAGTATAAAACTTCATACATTGCTGTTGGGAATGTAAACTGGTCTTGTGGTTTGACAATTCTTCAAACAGTAACACCATTTCTTTGTAAATCTACCTTTCTGCTCGTAGGTATATAACCAAGAGAATAGAGAAAGCATATTTATAAAACCAAAGAACTTGTACATGAATATTTACAGTAGAATTATTCACGATAGCCCAAAAATGTAAGCTCACAAATATCTGTCATCTGATAATTATATAAAACGTGGTATAGCCATGCATGGAATATTATTTGGCCATTAAAACAAAACAATGAATTAGTGATTGTGATAGTCGCGCAATCACTTGTCAATTTGAGACTTAACAGTGAAGGGATAGAGTTTAGACTGTCAATCAGGTCACAGCTTGATGACCTCATTTGCAGGCACTAAGGAGATAAATAGCTCCTTGGAGGCAGGACACATGCCCACTCTCTTTGGAAGACATTCCTGTTGACAAGACACATTGCTAGAGTCCTGGAGGTGGAGGAGCCATGTGGAGACCTCCCTGCCAGCATTGAGATGCCTCCACTGCCTCTGGATCCACAAGACTTTCCACCCACTGACCTGTGATCTTCCCACATTCGGCGTCATTGCATGTGTTATGTGAGTCTGAAGGGGAGCTTATAGATTGGTATCAGACATATGGGCCAATATCAGACTTATGGACTTAATCTGGACTGGGCTGCGATGTTTTCTTAATAATCGCTCTTTATATAAAGCCCTTTCCTACACACTTGAGTTTCCCTGGCTTTGTTTCTCCAGTTTACCTGGAATAACACAGTGGTACATGATGCTTTAACTTTATGCTGAGTGGGAGAAACCAGTCACAAAAGATTATACTTCCGTTTATACAAAATGCCCAGAATTGTATATCTAAGAGATAGGAGATAGATAAGTGCGCTTAGATTTAAGGTCATTGAGAGAAATGGAGAGTGACTGCCAAATTGGTTAGGGGATTTTCAGGGGTGATAAGGGCATCCTGGAATTAGTTGATGATTAATGTACAACTTTGTGAATATGCTAAATACCACTACATTACACATTTTTAGACAAGTAAACTATGTGGATTAAATTACAGTAAAAATATTGTTAAATAACAGAATTAAGAGAAGTGAGTGGGGGCAGGGCTAGTGAATGTCCAGCCCTTAGGGCCATCCATATATAAGACCCTTAAAATCATCAATATCATCTAACATCATACACCTCACCAAAGAGAAACATTTCCAGCTATCACATTAGGGTGAGTTAATTAAATGACCAAATGTAACAGGCTAATTTTTAAATTAATTTTGTATGGCTTGTGAATGGTGTTATAAATATCCAAATGGCCATTGGCAGGAAATATGTCCCCACTCCTGACTTACGATCACAGTGGGACTCTTGTAGCTCTTTTTCACTGATTTGCCCATATAGTCTTTCCTGTATTGACTTCCTATTTTCTGCAAATATTTATGCAGCATCTGTGTTCCAGTTCTAGTTAGTGAAGCTAGAATGGTAACACAGGCCAAATCCTCATTTTTCTGGAGTTTACATTCTAGCAGGTTAAGATCTCTCAGGTCTCTGACCTTAAACTGACCGACCCTGTGGGGCTATCCTACCATAGTGACCTAGGGCTGTAGCAGCTCTCTTATCTTAACTTGCATACACATAATATTTCAATAAATAATCCTTGGATTTAAAGGGAAAGAAGATCCTAAATGGTTTGTGTTAGATTATGTAACTCTTCACTGAAGTTTTGTGGCAAAGCTTGTCTTTTAGAAAGAGAACTCCTTAGATTGTTTCTCATTAGCTATATGCCAGTAGAAAAGTTTAATAATTTAATTTTCACCTTCAATCTGACCATCTGTAAAAGTAAAATTCCACCTTAGTGTAGGTACTAGTTTTGAATAGGTTCCTAAGAATGCAGGGAGCACCCTTGTTCAGGTAGCCTTAGTAACGGCAGGTGGACTGTTAGGAACGTTAAGGGACCAATTCTCAGTGTCAAGCATATCTCAGGTAAGTATGTCCTGTAGTAGGAATTCATGGATATTCACTGTCCTATTCTGTCGTCCTCTAACTCTGCAACTAAATTGTCTTTTTCTTAGATAGTGATTAGTCTCTCTATTACTAGTTACATGGCTAAAAGGAATCTGATTGAGTTAATAATGTATAACCAAGCAAGGTCAAATTGTTTTTATTGCTGCCTTGCTTGTGGATTGGCTTTCCTGAGTCAGGTGTCTTTCTCTTTACCCGCCACCAACCAGTTGTGATAAGATCTTGGGGATATGTCACATGATAAGGAGTAGCCTTTGTTTGGGGATTTTTTAATTAATAAATCTTTGTATTGGGGGCTCTTAACATATATTACAACAATCCATACATCCGTTATATCAAGTGGACATGTACAATTGTTGGCGTCAACAATTTCTAAGCATTATCTTTTTGAGCCCTTTGATCAGCTTTTTTTCCTTGCCTTCCCCCATCCTGCTACACCCCCCCCATGAACCCGTCATACGTATTGTTATTATTATTTATATATATCTTAAACCTCCCATTCTATCTTTTCACCTACTATCTTGGTATTCACACACTCCCACCCCCCTAAATGGAGTTATTCTGCCATCATTGCTATTTGTTTACTCTCTTCCTCCCCCTTCCCTTCCCAGGAATTGTTACTCCCATTATTGATTCTGAGGGGGTTTGTCTTTCCTGAATTCCGAATATTGAAAGCTGTCTTCTGTGCCACTGTATGTACACTGTTCTAGTGGGATTTTCGAGGTAGGACTGAAATCATGATGTGGGGGGGGAGCGCGAGGTTTAAGAAATTAAAGGAGTGTTGTGTGTTTTGATTGTGATAAACTCCCCCGGGATGCTTTTTCTCTTCTGTGAAGCCCCTCTGCAAGGGAATGAAGGAGCATCCTTTGATCGCTGCGGCAACAACATCCCTGAAAGAACTGTTTCTGTTAACTTTCTGCTTGCTGTTACAATCTGGGGCAAATCATCATTAACTCATCTCCATTCCACACTTGTTATCTTGTATTTGCTGTAACCTTTTCCAGCTGATAAAATAACCATTCTGGTTCTTTAAAAACAATAAACCAAATCAT
>NW_022111320.1:6383395-6385673 GCF_000313985.2 Echinops telfairi | reverse complement strand
ACTACTCTGTTTGCTTTTAGTGGGTTTTAACCAGGAAAACCTTCTCGTGTTCCCTTGACCTTGTCATTGTTTGACTTATGCTGAAAGGTTGAATCTAAACCTCTAAGCGCCAGTTAGATTTTCCCTAATCTCATCAATTCATATTGATCATTCTTTTGTTTAACTCCTAAGATAAATTATTTCTATAAGCATATTTTGATATTTCCTTTTATTTTCACATTTCGTGTTTTCTTATAGATAAAAGCATTGCAAAGGATCAATATGCCATTCATGTAAAAAATTATAAAATTATTACTGATATTAATACACAGTAAAGTATAAAAACGCATGAGAATTACACTAAGCCAATTCAGAAAAGTGCTTCTGGGGGAAAGGGAAGACTGAATGGGGGAAGGGAAGCGCTAAAGATAGAATAAGATTTGAACAGTATAGCATAATTTTTTTGTTTCTTTACAAGGTAAACCAAATAATAGTAAGAATAACGTATATATGGGTATCTGTTATGATGTATGCTTTTTATATTTTACATTATACCATTAATTAGATTTAAATATAGTTCATTCCTGAAGAAGTGGTTAATTGGTGATCATGGTCTATCCCCTGCCAGGTAAGTATACAAGTGGTTAATTTGGAAAGTTATATGTGTTATAAAATGTAGTCTACTCATTAGCTGCGTTGTTTCTAGCATTTCTGGTCATTTTGCACAAATGTATTCAAAGGCACATCCCCAGAAACACCACAACTTAGAAGTGAGACTCAGCCTGCACAGAGGTTTAAACAAACAGGGAAGACCGGATTTTCTTTTTGTTCAGCAAGATTTTAGTGTTTTCTAAAGTATTAGAACCTTTGTTTCTGTCACAATAATTAGTCATATTAAATTACTGTGTAGTATGTTCAGAACATACATATGTAGTAATCAGTTTGTTAAATCACAGTTCTTGTCTTACTGGACCTTTCCACGGCGTTAGACACATGCTTTCTTAGAAATATAATTTTTTTTCACTTTGTTCCAGATTGTTGCAGGTTCAGGGTTACCTTGATTTTGAAGTCCCTTTGGGTTATGCTAACTCATGGAGACGCTTATCTAGCTCAGGGTTTTAAATACCACGTATACACTGGTGACTTAAATTTTACCTCTCTAGCTTCACTGTCTCTTTTGAACTCCAGACTCAGCTTACAACCTGACATCTCGAGATGTTTTTATGTATTATAAGCATCTAAATTTAGCATGTCCCTAACAAATAATATCACATCAAAGTAAATAACAGTTGCTTGGACCAAATGTATTGGAAGTCATCACTCTCTCATCTTATTCACAATCCTATTCAGTCCATTAAGGAGCAGTGGCACTCTGACTTCACCACAAGCTCAGAGGTTCAAACCTATAAAGATTTACCATCTCAGACACCCTATGTGGGGTAGTTAAGAACCAAAATCGACTCAATGGCAGTAGACATCTTGTTATCCGGTTTATTAGCAAATATTGTAGGTTAAATTTTTTTAGATATCTAGAATTCCCACCCTAGTCCAAGCAATTGTTAGTTTTTGGCGTAGATCAGTGACCCCAACCATGACATTGAATCAATTTTGACTCATACTTACTCTAGGGTTTTCAAGGTTGCAAATCCTTAAGGTAACCGACAACAACATAACATTTGGAATGATTAAGTCAGGGTATCTAAATCTACAATTGGTTTCCCATCTCAGAATAAATGACAAAATGACTCATCCATTTTTTACTGCAATCCTCTCTTCTTCATCCATTGATTGTCAGTCACCTGAGCCGTCTTGCTCTTTAGCTTTTCTCTCATCACTAGGCCTTCTACCTTGAATAAAACAATTTCTTTTAAAATTTGCTCATTTTCTGCTTTATGTTTTTCCCAAATATTTATCACTGTACAGAATGGAATTACAAGACAATGAAATTTATTCTAAAACTTTGAGGTATGCCCTCTTGCAGGAGTCCTGGTGTTGCAGTGGTTAAAACATTAGGCTTTTAACTGAATGGTTCAAATACTCTAGCCCGTTTTGGGGAGAGATGTGGCAATCAACTCCCTTAAAGATTTACAACCTTGAAAGCCCTATGCAGCAGTTCTCATCTGTCTTGTAGTGTTGCTGTAAGCCGGAAATGATTCAACAGCATTTGATTTCTATAAAGAGCACTAGTGGTGCAGTTGTTAAAGCACCTAACCGTTAGTTGGGAGGTCTGCATAAAATATGAATCCATCAACCTCTTTTTAAAAGAAAGATGTAGTAATCTGATAAAAAAATTTACTGC
>NW_022111320.1:6375028-6376873 GCF_000313985.2 Echinops telfairi | reverse complement strand
CCCTTTCTGTGCTATCCTCAGAATTGTTGCTATGTTTGAGCTCATTGTTGTAGCCATTGTGACAATCCATCTTGTTAAGGGTCTTCTATTTCACGGACCCTCTGCTGTTCCAAATAGGCAATCCATCTTGTTAAGGGTCTTCTATTTCACGGACCCTCTGCTGTTCCAAATAGGCATATAAACTTTGTAATTTATTTATTTATTTTGTATTGAAAAATATTCTGTTTATCATTAGCCAGCTGGACTCAGTTTAAATGATTACAATTTTGTTGGCAACATCCAAAGCATTATAATCAGGAGCTAGTTGACATGCTTTCTTCTCTCCCTCAGGGATGATCAAGGTGTTGTCTTTGCCTACATCAATGTCATAGACATGTAAACATGTAAATTTAATACATCTTATTTGAATGTTAGTGAAACACTAATCCCATCCCCGAGAGTTACAACTATTTACACATTTTATTTCTGTGATTTTTATTATATTCATACTAATAATGAGTTCAAATGCTTATAATTTGAATATAGATTATTTTAAAGTATAGTTTCTATAGACTAGAATTATTTCTTAAAACTATTCCAGTAGATTGCGAAAGTTAACTTTCTGGCTTTTTGCTCCAAATTTATTTTGCCTCCTCTTTTCTTCCATTTACTCTGTTAACATTGATCTCTGTTAATCTTTTCACCTGTTAAGGAGAGATACAAACATGATTGTGTTTAGAAAGACTATCACCAATAGTGTTGATTAGATCTTTTCTCTGATATTTCTACTACTGTTAGTACCCTGGTTGCATAGTTGGTTAAACACTGGACTGCTAACCTGTAAACTTAGCAGTTCAAACCCACAGCCACTCCAAGAGAGAAAGATGAGGTCATCTTTCTACACCCGGAAATATATACAGCCTCAGAAATCTATGGGATCACTATGAGTCAGAATTCACCTCTTCTCCCCCTCTCCCCCCCCATGCCCCTAGGAAATAAATCTGCAGCTTGGAAATTAGAACCAACTTATTACTTCATGGACTTTTCTAAACCAAGGATTGGAATATCTACCCATTAGTGGATATGAATTATTGACCAATTTGAGTATTTTACAATTTTGAGCATTTAAATTTTTACCTTTTAATGTCATAAATGTAAAGTGTGGCTTATCTGCTAGTCACATTGCAGTTTTGTCAGCACACATATAGTCAGTTGAAGGTGTAAGTAAGCACCTCAGTTGATGATGGAGAAATTTAAAAGTTCAAATTAAAGTAGAGAGAAATAGAAAGAAATAGGGAAACAAACTTAACTCTCACTGTTAATTGGATTGATTATCTTACACGTTCCAAGAATGTCTGTTACCATAATCACTAGTAATTCAGCTTTTTCTGAAAGGCTTTTGATATGGCTTCTTGATTTTACTTCTTCCCTACTTGTCCATTCCTGGCTTCTGCCAGTTTTCGAAAGATCCTGCACATGCCATCATTTATAGTCCTTTATGTTTTCTATTTAGTTTGCCTTCCCACTCACATGACTGCCTCGAAGATTTAGCTTACACAATCATGTTTGACACTTATCATTGCCTCCTGTAAGAGCACTTTTGTACATTGTAACACATTACGTTTATTAAACCAGTTAAGTAATATGTAGAATGGTTTTTGGCACTTAATGCTTGGGCTTATTTTCTTAAATTATAATTGTATGTTTATGTCATAGAGGTATTGCTTCCTTCGGGGAAATGTATGTACTAGTTTGGTCCTTCTTTTTGTTTTTACTCATTGCCCTTAGGTCAATTTTTAACTCATCTTGACTCTGTAGGACAGAGTAGATTTGCCCCATAGAGTTTCCAAGGCTATAATCTCTGCA
>NW_022111320.1:6361800-6373703 GCF_000313985.2 Echinops telfairi | reverse complement strand
GTATTCAGCAAACCTGCTGAAAAAGACCTCTTTGAAATACTGAAGAGTAAGATAATACTTTGAAGGCCAACGTGCACTGGACCCAACTGATAGGCATATGAAAGTTGAACAGTGAATCAGGAAGGTTGAAGAAAAATTGATGCATTTGAATTATGGTGTTGACGATGAATATTAAGAATACCCTCTGCTGCTAGAAGAACAAATCTTAAAAGAAGTATGGTGAGAATGTACCTTAGAAGTTAAGATGGCACGACTTTGTCTCACATACTTTGGATGTTATCAGGAGCAACCAGTCTAGGTGAGGGGATCTGGAGCGCAAACAATGAGTGGGGGGGCGGGGGGGGGCAGTAGAACTGATTGTGATGATGTATATACAACCCTTTTTAAAAGCTATTTAACTATGAAGTATATGATATGTGAATATTATATCAAGAAAATTACTTTTTAAATATTTGACCAATGGTTACCATGGGTGAAAGGAGAAAGAGTTTTGCATAGTAGGCATTGAGTTTATGTTAATGGTGACGGAATAGTTTGGGAAAGGTTATCAATAATTGGTGTACAACACGAAGAGTAGAATCAATGGTACTGAATTATACATGTAGAAGTTGTTGAATTGGAGAATTTTGTTGTGTATATTTTTGCCACAATTAAATAATAATTACATGAATAGCAATGAACACAAGGAAAAAACGTTCTAGAACTGATTGTGATGACGATTATACAACTCTTCTTTATATGATTGAATTATATGACATGTGGATGAAGTGCAAATAAAGCTGTTTAAAAAAAGAAGAAAAGACATGCTTGATAGAGGGTAAGAAAAAGAGGAAGACGATCAAGGAGGATGGTTTGACACAGTGGTCGCAAAACGATCTCAAACATAGCAATGATTATGAGGATGATATAAGATGAGACTATTTTGTTTGCCTATGCATACGGTCGCTATGAGTCGGAATTAACCCCACAGCAATTAATAATGTTGGGAGAAATCGCTTGATGTATAGACTTTGGTTGGGGGAAGGGAGCTGTTTGGGCAAACTCTTGATTTAAAATATGCATATTCTTTGACTTTTTTCAATTCAATAATTATTTGATAAGCATCTTCTGTGTCAGACATTGCTAAGGATATAATGGCTACAGCAAAACAATTCACTCAAAAAGGCAGTTAGAAAAAGAATTGATGCATTTGCATTGTGATGGTGTGGTGTTGGCCAAGAATTAAATATAAAGTTGTACCAGAAGAATAAACAAATCAATCTTAGAAGAAATACAACCAGAATGCTGCTTGTTTACTTGGATATATGTATATATATATATTAGGAAATAACAAACACTAGAAAAGGACACCCTGGTTAATTAGAGGATCTGTGAAAATGAGAGATCTTCTCAGTGAGATAGATTGACAAAATAGCAGCAACAGTGGACTGAAACATACTAATGATCCTAAAGAAGTCACAGAACTATGCATTATTTCTATTATATGTAGTGGTCAGCAGCTAGCAACAAAAATGTGCAATTTTTTTTCTAGAGAGAGAAACAAGCGAATACAGTTTATTAGAATATGATAAATGATACAGAGAGAAAAAAGAGAATGAAGTACCCAGTTAGAGGTTGCCGGATGGTTAAGATTGGTAGGACCTCATTAAGGAGTGACATTTGAACACAAAGTTACAGGAGATGAGGGAGTGTGTCCTACAGTTGCTGAAGGAAAAGCATTTCTATCTGAGATAATAGCAGTGGTAATAAAAATAGCACATAGACGTACCAAGAACTATTGTATATGTACGTGAAGGTTAGGCTTTTAAAGTGGAGAACCTGGGGAAGATTTTGAACAAGGGAATGGCATGATCTCTGACTGGCTTTTTTTAAGGACGGTATTTTTACTGCGTCTGTGGCCTCTTCCTCTCACAGAATCCTTGGGTAGAATTCAGGACACTTTGGGATCTTAGAGAAAGAATTTCTGTTTTTTTCAGTAACCTCTGATTAAAATTTAGTTCTCCCTTATAGGGTTTTCAAAACTGTAATTGTTATATGAACAGATTGCTACATAATTCTTCCATGGTATTGATGAACTTGAACCCCTAGCCTTTCAGTTAATGTTTGAACATTTAACCCTGAGACCACCAGGGCTACTTGAAATTTAGTAATGTAGTCAATAAACCACAGTAGTAGTACTAAAGATTACTTGTGGCTTTGGCACCACCAAAAAAACCCATTATTTTGATGTTGCAGATATCCTGTAATACCATTACTTTGAAGTTATAGTAGTTATTAAGAAACTGGTGATGCAGTGGTTAAGTGTTAGTTCTTATGCACCTAGCAGCTGCACATGAGAAAGACCTGGTGATTGAAAATCAGCACAACAGCACAGAACAGCTAGATTTTATTTACTATCATAAAGAATGTCATGCGTTAGAATTTTCACATGTGCATATGTTTTAATGTTTTTATAGCAATATCAATAAACCTAGTAGCATAGTGATTAAGCTGGCAGGCTGCTAAATGATAGGTGATGGATGGTTCAAACTCAGCAGCTGACTTACAGAAGAAAGCTACTACAGTCTTTCTGTAAAGTTACAGCCATGGAAACCCTATGGAACTGTTTGTCCCATGGGGATGCTATGTGGCAGAATTCACGTAACAGCAATCATTTTGGTTTGGTGTAGTGGTAAAGTGAATTTAGGTTATATTTCAATGTTCAGCCAGCAGAATTTGCTAGCCGATTGAATTAGTAATGTGAGAGAAAAGATGAATCAAGGATGGCTGGTAAGGTTTTGGGTCGGCACCATTAGGATGGTATTGACATTTGTTGAAATGGGAGTAGAATTAACTTAGTAAATATAAGTTCTGTTTTACTTGGAAGTTTGAGATACTTATTTGTGACCACTTAAAGCATCTTGCTTGGCATTTGTTGTTCTTAGGTGCTGTCAAGTCAGTTTCAAACCCTAGCGACCAATATACCACAGAATGAACCACCACCCATTCTTGGGCCATATTCATTATTGTTCCTATGCGTGAGTCCATGCTGGCAATCACCGTATCAATCCATCCTTGTTGAAGGTCTTCCTCTTTTTTGCTGCTCCTCTACAGTACCAAACATGATTTCCTCTTCTAGGGACTAGTCTCACCTGGTAACATGCCCAAGTTACCTGAGACAAAGTCTCGCCGTCCTTACTTCAAAAGAGCATACTGGCTGTACTTCTTCCAAGGCAAATTTGTTTTTCTTTTGGTAACCGTTGGTACTTCTAGCACCATAATTTAAATGCATTGATTTTATTGTCCGTCTTCATTATTCAGTGTCCAACTTTCACATGCATATAAGGAAATTGAAATTACTGTGGCTTGAATCAGGCATACCTTAGTTCTCAAAGTAACATCCTTTTCAACAATTGAAAAGAAGTCTTGAGCAGCAGATTAACACAATGCAATGTGTGGTTTGATCTCTTAACCACTGCTTTTGTGAACATTGGTTATGAATTCAAACAAGATGAAAGCCTTCACAGCTTCAGTCTTTTCAGCATTTATCATACTACCTATTGTTCCTGTTGTGAGAATTTTTATTTTCTTTACAGTGAGTTGAAATCCATACTGTAGGCTGCAATTCTTGCTCTTTATCAACAAGTGCTTCAAGTCCTCAGTTTTGGCAAGCAATGTTATCTGCATATCACAGGTTGTTAATAAGCCTTCCCCAATCCTGATAATGAAGACACATAATACAGCTTCTTTGATTATTTGCTCAGCATACGGATTGAATCACTATGATGAGAGGATACGATCCTAACGCATACCTTTCCTGATTTTAAATCATGGAATTTTCCCTTGTTCTGTTCACACAACTACCCTAAACTGCTTCTTGGTCCATGTACAAATTCTACAGCCTTGATCCATCTAACATCAAGATAATCTCTACATCCTTTTCGGAATCTGACCTGCATCTCTGAAAACTCCTACTCAGTGTGCTGCTGAAACCATTGTTAAATTCTCTTCAGTGAAATTTACTTGCAGGTGGTATCAATGATATTGGTCTATAATTTGCAAATTCTATTGGGTCACCATTCTTTGGAATGGACACAAACATGAATCTCTTCTAGTCATTTGGCCAGCTAACTGTCTTCCAGATTTCTTGGCAAAGACAAGTGAGTGCTTCCAGTGCTGTATCAGCTTTTTGAAATATTTCAGTTAGTATTCCATCAGTTCTTAGAGCCTTGCTTTGGGGTAATGCTTTTAGTGCAACTTAGACTTCTTACTTTAGTACCATTGTTTCTTGCTCATATACTACCTCTTGAAATTGTTGAATGTAAACTAGTTCATTTTAGTACCTTGAGTGTGTCTTCCTTTTATGTTTTTTTTATGCTTTCTGCATTTTTCAGTATTTTGCCCATAGAATCCTTTGGCGTTATTCCTCGAGACTTGAATTTTATCTTTAGTTCTTTCAGTTTAAGATATGTTGAGCATGTTGTTCTTTTTTGGTTTTCTAACTCTGGGCCTTTGCACGTTTCATTATAATACTTTAATATGATGCCTTGAGCAGCCTTTTGAAATTTTCTGTTCCAAGTTTTATTTATTAATAGATGTTTACAGCTGTTTCTTCATTTTGAGTCTTAATCAGCAAACCACCACTTGTCTGCTAGCTTTTCCTACTGTGGTGACTTTTGTGTTGCTGTAATGCTGAAAGCTATGTCACTGGTATTTCAAATACCAGCGCAATCACCTAAAGTGAGCAGGCTTTAGCAGAGCTAACAGACTAAGAAGAAGGAACAGTTTGTCCACTTTTGAGAAATTAGTTACTGAAAACCTTATGGATAGCAGTAGAACATTGTCAGACGGTAATGCTGAGTAAAAATGATGTGAATCTATATGTAGAAAGACCTTGAACACATTGTTCTGAACATGTGAGTGGTTTACAGTGACCACGTGTCTCTGTGTTGGGTAATTTGAAAATGATAAACATGTGTATTCAAAAGTGAGAATGGTGAATAGTGATATAGTTGTTAGAAAGAATGAAATAGATCTATTTATGCCACCGTGGCAGATCTCTAAGCTCTGTACATAAAATAAAAGCAATGTGAAGATCATGAAAAAATAAATCTGTCAGAATAATAATAAATTTAATAGTGCTTACTTTTTAAAAAGAATCTATGGTCACACTTCAGTTTTTTACCTCAGTATTTTCATAGGAGCTCTAATGGCACTGTCAGGTAAGCATTGATCTGCAAGAAGACTGGTGGTTTTGAACCACCAGTCACTCTGCAGGAGAAAGTTGAGGGAAGCTATCTGCTCCTCCCATAAAGATTTACAGCCTGGGAAACTGTGTATAGAGACACTTGATGACATCAGGTTATACTTTTATAAGCATTATGTTAGAGTTTATTTTTTAATTGTGCATATATCTGCTATTACAAAACGAGTAATAATTTCAGTGAACTTTTCCATACTTAGGGATTTGAAGGAAATGATAGAAAATTATGATTGTTATAGGATGATCTTTACATATGAGTAAAATATTATTTAATATATACATATATAACTTGAATAAATTGGGGTCAACAGTATAATATCAGTATGGATTTCTCTGGGTGCTAGGATTTGAGATGATTTTTTTTAATGTTTTTCCTCATTTCTTACAGACTATGAGAAGACAACGAAATGAAGTTGTGGTTGAATTAAGAAAGGTAAGTTTGATTAATATCAGGTACTGCCAGTAATGCCTACATCACTACTGCTTACACATATACATTTCTCCAGAAAGGCATCAAATTTATCTATTTTTAAGTAAATGTGTAGTTAATATAACTCAATTGTATTTACTGAATAGTCTCAAATGCTTAGCATTTTCTTTCCTTTTGAGAAATGAAAATTTTTGACTAAATTTGATATGTTGTTGAAGTTGGAAAGCTTTAACTTTTTTATTATCTGTAATCTTTAAAATATAAATCATAAAAGTAGTTACACTAGTTTTGCTATTTATACATTATTAGTTATGCATGAGTATTGAAGCCATTTATCCTTGGAACTATATTTGTCACAAACCATTTTAAGTAAAGTTCAAGTGGCACATGATTTCTGTGAGGCATTGCTGGTTTTTCTCTAATTGTGAACTATTCCGAGTTGCCCAATGTTTGCTTTGACTTTGCTTTTAGATGATAAAAAGAACCTCCAGATGATGTGTAAAATGGTTTAGTACTTTTAAGTAAATGTGTATTTTGGTTCTGCCTTAAACTCTGCACTACCTTTTTTCATTTAAAAAAAAAGTTGAATCATAGGTTTTTAAAAATGCAAGGTTTGGGCACATACTAATGTGGTTTGAGTGTTTAGTTCATAGCTTGGTTTAATTGTCTGCATTTGAGTTTTACTTTTTAAAAGTACTCATTATTTCAATGTGTAGGCACAACATTGCTTATCTTTTTTGAAAGTGTTTATTTTAATTCAAGTTCTTTATAATTTTTAAGAATAAAAGAGATGAGCATCTCTTAAAGAGAAGGAACGTACCACATGAAGATATCTGTGAAGACTCTGATATAGATGGTGATTATAGAGTGGTACGTGTGTTATTCTGGCAATATAAAATTAACTGTAAAATTGTTTATGTAAATGTAGAATTTCAAGGTGATTTTTTAACACTCTTTTCTCTTTAACAACCCTTTCCCCAGCAAAATACCTCTTTAGAAGCTATTGTTCAAGTAAGTTTTTTTTCCCCACTCTATCTCATTAATCTTTGTTGAACTCAATTATTATTTGTGTCTGCATCATAAATTGTTTGTTCTCTTAAAGAATGCCTCAAGTGATAACCAAGGGATTCAACTAACTGCAGTTCAAGCAGCTAGGTAAGTTAAATATCAAGGATATATTTCTTTTTTCTTTTTTGTATATTTCATTTTTAACTTGTACCAGGGACTTCATTTGGGGTTTTTCCTGTACAAGGGAACTTCCAAAAGCTCACAGAAAAAGTTTGTTATCTTTTAACTCCATTTTCCCACAAACTTTTTGAAGCACCTTCTTATAATAATGTCATAATCAAATTATATGTTATGGCCAACAGCCATACACCAAGCCCTTTACTTTAGAGTATTACCATAGATAATAAATTTTTGAAAATCATAAATTTAAAAAAATCATAAATATACTAAAGCTTTCGTATATGTAAAAGTTGCTAGGGAAAATTTGATTTGGCAGGTTAATGACATAAACTAGAAAAATTATAAAATGCTACTTTTACTAATTAACAGGTATAATCTCATAAAAAGTCAGATTATTCAATTCCTGCACAGGTAAGCTAACTTTTTCATCCTCAGGTTGATCACGCATTTTCAAGAATTATAGGCCTTATATCAGTGTTATAGACAAATCTTTCCAGGTAGAACAGCAAGTGATATAGTAACACATGTATATTGTGAAACCTATGTTCTCATGGTATATTTAACAGAAGAGCCACAAAAAAAACCCCACGATCTTCAGACTAAATAGTTTGGGGAGATGTATCATAGTAGAATATAATGGTTGCTTTGTATATTTATGAATTTAAGAGTAAGTATTTTTATGTTGTGAATATTAGTATAAAATTTCGTTATTAGACACAAAGTCTCTTAAGTTATTGGAATTTTCCAGTTTTTCTGTATTCAGCCTTATATGACTTTGGAGAGATAGGGGAATATTGAATTACAATGATGTCAAAAGAACTTCTTTGTTATGTAAGTAAAAAAATCACAGAAGTGGACACACCTCACAATAGTACATTAACATTTAAGGCAAGAAAGAATTTGGATAAATAGAATAAAGGACATCTTAAGTGGGATGAATAAGATGTGAAGGCCTATAAATGAATTGCAATTGTGTAACAGACATAACTGACTGAGTAAATGGCACGGGTATCATGACAGTGAGTTTATTTGAATGGGGGAACTTTTGTTAGACCTCACAGACGACTCCTCACCTGAACCTGCAGTCTACAATGTGTGTGAAAGGGCACTGCAAGTTTTTGTTTTTGACCTCTTACTTCAAGCAACCAGGAATGTGTTTGAATTGTTCATCTCAGTAATTTTAGCACATCTTTGGGTATTTTCTATGTGTTACTGTGCTTATTCCATGTCACTTCAGTTTCTAAAGCAAGAATGCTTTTGGCTTTTGTTACTGTAAATTCAGTGCACAGAGTAGGAAGAAGAATCAAACACTAAAAGTAGCTATCATTTCTAAATCAGTAGTCCATCCCTGAGGTTGAGCCTGTTTTGTCCTTTGACTCTATGGTTAGCTACTATGAATATGTTTGACTATTTGGATGACCTCCTACTTCCTTGCTTACTGAACCAAAAACCCAGCCCATTACATCGAGTGGATTCTAACTCCCCTAGGGTTTCTGAGCCTGAGAAACCTCAGAGCACTGATGGGTTTAAGCTGCCAACTTTGTGGTAATTGGCCTAGCACCAACACTTGGCAACACCACCAGTGTTTCTTACTTATACTCCCCAAACCAAATTCACTTCCTTTGAGTCCATTCCAACTCATAGGACAAGTTAGAACTGCTCCTGTGGGTTTCCAAGAGTAACTCTTTTCAGGAGTGGAAAGCTTCCTCTTTCTCCAGTGGAATGGTTAGTGGGTTCAAACTGGTCACCTTGCACTGAGCAGCCCAACATGTGACCACTCCACTACTAGGGCTCCTTACTTATACAAGGTAAATACCATGTGAAAAGAATCTGCATACACACACAAAAGAATCTGCACATTTTTTCCCCCTGAACTCAAAAATTAAGCCCAAAAGCAATACATTTAGAACATTTGTTTTTATTGAAGGCTCTTATAACAATCCATACATCCATTGTCTCAAGTACATTTGTACATGTTTTGCCATCGTACTTTTCAAAACATTTTCTTCCAACTGAAGTCCTGGGAACAACCCCCCCTTTTTACCCTCCCTCCCCCACCCCGCCACCCATATGAATCCTTGATAAATTATAATTTTTAAAAATTTGATTTTATTGGTGGCTCGTACAACTGATCACAATCCATACATACATCCATTGTGTCAAACACATTTGTACATTTGTTGCCATCATTCTCAAAACATTTGCTTTCTACTTGAGCCCTTGCTATCAATCAGCTCACTTTTTCTGCCCTCCCTCCCTCATGAGCCCTTTGGTAATTTATAAATTATTATTATTTTGTCATATCTTACACTGCCCGACATTCTCCCTTCACCCACTTTTCTGTTTTCCATCCCCCTAAATTATTATTTTCATCTCTTACACTGTCTGCTGTCTCCCTTCTCCATATTTCTTTTGTTCATCACCCTGGATGGGAGGGGATTATACGTTGATCATTGTGATCTGTTCCCCCTTCTCCCCCCACCTCCTGGACTGTTTATTGACAATTCTGACTCTTACCACTCCATGTAACAGAACTGCCACATAGTGATTTCTTGACTGATTTTTAGACAGACACTGATTTTCAGGTATTTCTCCCATAGAGTCACTGAGTGGGTACAAAATGTCCTATGTCTTTACAGGAAGCTTTTGTCCAGTGATAGAAATCCACCAATTGATGACCTAATAAAATCTGGAATATTGCCTATTTTAGTCCATTGTCTTGAAAGAGATGACAAGTAAGTACATTACTTAAAAAAATAATATTTTACAATGTATCTTTCGCAGAAGACAGGGTTTTCTAGTAGTTGGAAAAAAGCAAATAGAAAAACAACGTAAGCTATGGTAAAGCCAAGAGATATAAAAGTAAATGTCAAAGAGGAAATTGGGACAGTTATGTTTAACTTTGTTTATAAATTTTGAAAATTGGCGAGAACTTTGGAAAACTGGTGAGTTATCTTAATAGTTACAGAAAATCAGCATTTGAGATAGTTTACTATTTTATACTAAAGTTGTTTTAAATTGTCATTAGAGGGAAAAAATTAAAATGGTGAATGGATATGATTTGAAACAAAATGTTTAATATCTTCAGAAAGAGAGGAGAAATGATTGTTAGACATTTGGAACAGTGTAAGAAATTTTTACTGTTAAAATTATTTGTGCTTTGTAGTCCGTCTTTACAGTTTGAAGCTGCATGGGCCTTGACAAACATTGCATCTGGAACCTCTGAACAAACTCAAGCAGTAGTACAGTCCAGTAAGTTGATTATGATAGACAAAATTGTGATTTTTAAAAAAGAAGTCTGTGATGAAAACTAAGCAGTGATTTCTCTTAAAATAATATGTTGTTGTCAGGTGCCTTCTAATTAGTTTCCAGTCATAGCGACCCTATGTACAACGAAATGAAGCACCATCTTCATAATTGTTATGTTTAAGCCCATTGTTGCAGTTTGTGTATCAATCCCCTCTTGTTTGCAGTCTTTTTTGCTGACCCTCTACTTTTGCAAGCATGGTGCCCTTAAAAAAATATAGGCTCGATTATGAGGATAGCTACCCAGTAAGGTGGTTGAAATAGGCTAGCTTCAATATGTCACTGCAAGTGACTGACATTTCCTATTTTGGAAAATTCATTCAATTCCTTTTTTAGAGTTAAGAGAATATTTCCTAATTATAGTAGATTAAATTATTGTAATTATATTTTGTTTGTAAAACAGTAGAAATGAACATCCTTCCCCATAGACATGCATGCATCAGTGATTTTTTTTTGTTTTTTTTGCATCAGTGATTTATTATAGAAAGACAGTGTATTGTGGAGAAAAACAGTACAGTTTCTGGGAATACATATTGAATTTTAGTGGACTAACTGCACAAGCCACATCATATTATTGGTACACATAAGACCATGAGTTTTTATGCTAATGTCTTTTTTGGTTTGTTTTAAGTCTTTAGTTTCCTTGCCTTTCCTAACAGATTGCATTTCCTTAGGTGGAAATCATAAAATATATTATCTGAGTGCTTTAATTAGCAGATAGAGAGAGCTATGTGCTCTGAGACATCATTTTCTTTTACCTGGGAGAAGGGATAATGTAAAGGCTGGTTGTTCATTACTTTTTCTGTTTTCTTGTAATTGTTTTTAACCTCCAGTGAAACCTAAGGTTGGGGAGTAATTTCTAAAGCCAGATCAATTTTGATTTTCAGAGTCTACCCCTGAAA
Source organism: Echinops telfairi (assembly GCF_000313985.2). Lineage (NCBI taxonomy): Eukaryota > Metazoa > Chordata > Mammalia > Afrosoricida > Tenrecidae > Echinops > Echinops telfairi. Next base: position 6,362,635 of record NW_022111320.1, on the reverse strand, counting down.
GTATATGATGATCTTGTACTCAGGGTTGTGTCTCTTAGCCTTTCTTAATGAGATTGCTATTACACATTTTAGAACAAGCTTTTTTATAAATTACATAGTCCCATTGGAAGATTGGTGTGACCGTTTATGTCATTTTCATTGTAATAGGATTGCATTTCTTTTATGTTTCAAGAGATGTAAGTGGAAAATAATTACTTAAACTGATAATCCGAGAATGTCTTCATATACAGGTATCCCCAGTTTGAGAAACACTCGTATTAAGATTAACTGCTTACTGCCATCCATATGTTGTTGTTGTTTGTACATATTAACATTAGAAATATGTATTACACACTGTTGGAATGCCTATTATATCATCATTCTCAAATGTTCATTATTGTGATTTACTGATCAAAACACTATCATATAGCAGGCAATGACTACTATGGCAAGCCTGATCTACAAAAGTCTATGTAGGTGTTGGTGTAGGCTAGGGGTAGGGAACCAAGGACAGTTTATTTATAACATTCATGTGCCAAGTTAAAAATTAGCCTCCTATATTTGGTCAAACATTTCGTTAACTCACCCCTAATGTGATGGTTAGAACTGCTTCTCTTTGGTGAAGCATGTGATGGTAGCTGGTATTAATGATTTCATTGCCATATTATAAAACCAGAGAGATGGACGTTAAACCCACCCTTGGTATAAGGAGTTGTGATACAAATTAGTGCAGTGCTCAGTTCTAATAGATACATACCGTACAGCTGCTAAACTCTATAACGTCATTGTAGCAACACTGATGCCACAAAATGCAGTTCAGAGATACAATACTACTGATTTATGAAAACTGAAAAAT
>NW_022111320.1:6358882-6361248 GCF_000313985.2 Echinops telfairi | reverse complement strand
TATCTACATATATATCAGAGAGCATTTCTCAGAGTATTGTTAGAAGAAAATAAAAGAATCATGTATTTATTCAGATATGGACCTATTTTTTTTGTCTCCCATCCAACTGAATTTATGATTCAGAAGATGTGGCCCAGGAATCACTGACCTATTTTATTGGCTCACTTATGTTACATTAAAACTTATTAATTTGCAAGTTACTGCAACAGTGGAACTTTTTGTTGTTGTCAGTTTTGAAGAAAACACCATTGTGTGTGTGGTAAACCATAGCATGGATCCAATCCCTAAAATGTGCAGATTGAACTCTAGTCCTCACCGCCACTTTTCCATGCTCATCAGTAGGTACATCTGAGATACTCTTTCTCTCTGACCCCTAGATACCCAGAGGTAGGTCAAAGATCGTAAGTTAAAAGAAACCATTCTTCAGATTGCCTGGTAACCAGACACCAGCCACAAGTTGAGGGAGTACACATAATGCATAACACATAACATCCTAACCTTACCTACTGACTGGTTTACCACTAGCCCTTCAAGATACCAGCTGGAGGCTCAAGAGTTCACATGACATCTTTGCTTGATTACCTGCGATTCCTACTATCCCTGTGTGTTTAAAAGAACTCAGAACTCATGGAGAACATATCATGCTTAAGCTGCACATTTATTATAGCTAAAAAGCATACAGATGAAGTGATGTTTAGGGCAAGTCTAGGAAGGTTCCCAACACAGAGCTTTAATGTCCCAAGGTTGTGCTAGCCTCCTGAGAGCAGATATTCTTGCTAACCATGAAGATCTCTGAACCTCTTGTGTTCAGGGCTGTTATAGGCCTGCCTTGCATAATAGACTAACTCCTTCCTACTGAGACGAATTGACATTAGCCTCTCCGGTTAGTCTTTTGTGGTCTGACCAGCCCCTACTTTCTGCACAAATCCTCTGGTGTGAGCTGGAAGCCCCAGGCTAAGATACCCCAATTATTCCAAAAGATATTTCTTCTTAAACAAGGACAAAGACCACCTTGCAATAAAATCAGGTCCTTTGCCACACAGTAAGGAATTGATTTTAAAACCAATACTAAATCCAGATTTAACTGAATGAAATTTTGCCAGTGTACCTTGATACTTGCTTATACGTTAAAAATATCATTTTAATCAAGAATAAGTAACGTGCTGACAGAATTTTTCCTTTTATGTTATTCTAATGAAAATCTATCATTTTAATCAAGAATAAGTAATGTGCTAGACAAAATTTTTCCTTTTATGTTATTCTAATGAAAATCTATTGGTAATTGGAATATATTTTAAACTGTTAAAATTTTTGGTTTAAGGTCTCAGCAAACAAAATTTATTTTGGGTTTAGAATATAAAGAAATTGGTATTTTCAACCTTAAATGATAACTACCACCCCCCCTGCTTTTCTTTTACCTTCAGATGCTGTACCACTTTTTCTGAGACTTCTTCATTCACCACATCAAAATGTTTGTGAGCAAGCAGTGTGGGCATTGGGAAATATTATAGGTTTGTATGAAACTTAAACTCCTATCCCAACAACTGTAAATAATATGACTATTAGTAATCTAAAACAATTTGCCCTTCTCAGTACTAATTTTTATAAAATTCTACAGATTTTCTGTACTTCCAGTTTTAGAAAACTTCTGTTTGAAAAAATATATATGTGATTTAGATCCCTTCTGTTTCTCTCTTGCACTGAGGTCCATTTTATTTTTCAGCACTCTCCATTAAAGAAAGTAAGAATTTAAAAGAGGTCACAAAACACTAAACAACAATTTACTATTGCCTGTTGCAGATTTTGTTGTTAGGTGTTGTCAGGTCTGTTTCAACTTGATAAGGACCCTGTATATACAGAATAAGACACTGCCACGTTCTGTACCATCTTCACAAATATTGCAGCCATTCTGCTTGATCAAGCAAGAATGTCCTTCAGGGCCTAGTCTCTCCTGATAACATATTTAAAGTATGAAATGAAGTCTTACCATCCTCGCTTCTAAAAAGCATTCTGGCTGTACTTCTTCCAAGACAGCTTTGTTCATTCTGCAGTCCATGGTACTTTGTTTTCCTCACCAACAACATATTTCAAATACGTCAATTCTTTGGTCTTAATCTATGTCCAGTTTTCACATGGATATGAGATGATGGAAAATATGTCTTGGGTCAGGTACGCCTTAATCCTCAAAGAAGGATCTTTGCATTTTAACACTTTAAAGAAGTGTTTTGCAACATATAAGCCCAATGTAGTATATTTGATTTCTAGACTATTGATTGCATGGACATTGATTGTAGATCCCATACAATGAAATCCTTCACAACCTCAGTCTTTTTGCAGTTAGGATACTGCTTTTTGGTCCATTTGTT
>NW_022111320.1:6356895-6357890 GCF_000313985.2 Echinops telfairi | reverse complement strand
TGCATTGAGGGAGTACTTGAGTGGAGCCAATGTCCATCTGCTACCTTAATACTACACCTATAAATATATGCACATAGATCTATTTTCCCATCATCTTATATTAATATATTTACATATGTACATGCCTTTCTTTAGACCTCTATAAATGCCCTTTGCCTCCTAGTTCTTTCCTCTGTTTCCTTTTACTTTCCTCTTATTCCACGATCATGCTCAGCCTTCATTTGGGTTTCAATAATTCCTCTCAGTTACATTGCCCTTAACCAAGCCCTACCAGACCTTTCACACCCTCCTCATCATAGATTTTGGATCACTTGTTGTTCCCTTGACCCTGAGTTTGTTAATACCACTTCCTTTCCCACACCTCTCCCTCTCCCATGTCCTGCCGGAACCATTGGTACTGTTGTTTTCTCCTCCAGATTGTTTATCCTGCCTATCTTATCTAGATAGACCTGCAGAGATTATAATATGCACAAAGAAACAAGATAGAGCAAAACAAAGCAACAAAAGAAAACAGAACAATGACAAAGAAAAAAAAAGTCTGTAAATAGTTCAAGAACTGTTTGTTGACCTTTACGAGTGTTTACCACTTGAGTCTGATGGGGTGCCACGCCCTGACCCCAAAGTCTTTTTCGTATTCTCTGGGGACTTCCTTGCTCTGCTCCCCTTGCTGTGCTGTTGAACACCCTTTGTGTTTTGCCTTGGTATGGTAGGGTCAGATCGGAAGCATTTCCCACACTGTGTCTTCAGTAATCTTTAATCTTAAGTGCTTTAGTTCTCATCAATTTCAGCAAGCAAGGTTGTGTCATCTGCATATCACAGGCCTCTATTCCAGCTTCTTGGCTTATTTACTCAGCATACAAATTGAATAAATACAGTGAAAGAATACAACTCCTGAATTTTTTTTTTGTTTTCTTTTTTAACATTTTATTAGGGGCTCATACAACTGTTATCCCAATCCATACACACATCCATTGTGTAAAGCGCATTTGTACATC
>NW_022111320.1:6353149-6356121 GCF_000313985.2 Echinops telfairi | reverse complement strand
TGTTGTTCCATGTGGGCTTTGTTGCTTCTGAGCTAGAGGGCCGCTTGTTTACCTTCAAGCTTTTGAGACCCCAGATGCTATATCTTTTGACAACTCCTGATTTTAAACCATGCAGTATCTCTTTCTGTTTGAATGATTGCTTATTGGTCTATGTGTACATTTTGCATGAGCACAGTTAAATGTTCCGGAATTAACGTTCACAATGTTATTTATCATTTCTTCGGTTCCACAAAGTTGAATGCCTTTGCATAGTCAAGAAATCACAGAAAACTGCTCAATCAAGCAATGATATCACTTGTTTCTGGAAATTTCCTATGTACTATTGTAACCATTTTATAATTTTATGATTATCTTCAACAAAATTTTCCTTCATATGATATTGATGATATTGTTGGATTTTTTTGTGTATTTCATCTGCTTGTTAAAACATCTCAGTTTGTACTTCAATTCTGGAGCCTTGTTTTTCGCTAATGTCTTCATTGCAGCTTGGACTTCTTCAGTACCCTCAGTTTTTTATCATATGCTACCTCTTGAGGCTGAACACTGACCACTACTTTTGGGTACAGTGACTGTATTCTTTTTTATCTTCCCTTCCTTGCATTGTTGTGGATTTTTTGTTTGTAGAATCTTTCAATATTATAACTCAAAGCTTGAATTTTTTTTCTTCAGTTCTTTCAGCTTGGTAAATGCCAGGTATTTTGTTCCCTTTTGGTTTTCTAACTCCAGATCTTTGCTTATTTCTTTATAGTAGTTTGTCTTCTCAAGCCATCTTTTGAAATCTCTTCAGCTCTTTTACTTCCACATGTCTTCAGTTTTCTTTAGTTAGTCTACCTTTAAGAGCAAGTGTCATTCTCTTGCATCATCTTCTTAGTCTTTTTTTAAATCCCTGGCTTAGTGACCTTTTGCTTTCTTCGTGTATGAAGTGCTTGGTTTCATCCCACAATTCTTCTGTTACTGGTGTTCAGTGTGTCAAATTTGTTCTTAATATAGTTATAATGGGATATATGCAAAGTTGTACTTTGGCTCTTAATGAACTTGCTTTCATTTTCTTCAGTTTCAATTAGAATTTCCATATAAACATGTGATGGTATGTTACATTTCGGGCTCCGGTTTTGTTGTGATTAATAATATAGTGAACTTTTATATTGGCTTTATCCACAGATTTAGTCTGTTTGATTTCTGTATATTCCATCTGGTGAGGTCTTGGTGGATGTATGTAGCCATTAATACTGTTGAAAAAAGATAGTGCCCATGAATAGGTCATTAGTCTTGCAAAAGTCTGCCATGTTTTGGCACAGTCTCTGGCAGGTGTCATTCTTACGACCATGGATATATTTTCCAGCTATTGATGCTTCTTTGTTTCCAATTTTTGTATTGCATTCACCAGTTGGTCAGTCATACTGTAGAAGTTGGTAAAGGTTTTGAATTTTTCATCTCTGGCATAAGTGGGTAGTGTGTAAATTTGAATAATAGTTTTATGACAACAAGTCACAAAGTATTGTTACTAGGGCTACAGCTGGTAGATGCACAGGTTTATTCAGTACAAAATATTTTAAAACATGTCTCTGTGGTCATTGGGTAACTACTTAAATGTATTCTCTCAGTAATACACTTGTCTTAGTCTTCCTGGGGAGGGTACCTTCAAATAAAAGGGCCAAGCTATGACTTCTGAAAGGATCTGCTGCACCAGTTAAATTCAAGGCAGAGATGTCAGCTTAGAATGTTTTGGCAACCGCTACTTGGCATTCCAAAGAGGTAGTCTGATAAATTTTCTTGAAGATTACAGGACTATCATGGGAACTTAATAGGAAGAAGTTTTAAGAAACTTAAAAAACTCATTGGTGAGAAAAAGGCCAGGAAAAGTTGGGCTGAGGAATTTTTTCCATCATGACAATGCATCTGGTCATTCTTCAAGTGTAGCAAGGACTATCTTACAATTTCATTTAGAAACCTCACCCCTTATACTCACTTAATCTTGTACCTTCAGGCTTCTTTCAATGCCCAAATTCAAGGAACAAAAGAGGCACCATTTGTACAGTGTAGACACCTGAAAGATGCCTAAACTGCCTTAACAGTAGCTTGACATTTTGGCATTTAGCAATAATTTTTTATAGTATTAACTGTTCATCCTTGTCATATGGATATTATCCTCTACTTGACAGCATTATGCTTTAGGATAGATCTGAAATGTTCTTTGTGACTGTAAATGCAACATCATTCCTCCTCACTTTGTCATTCCTAGCATAGTAAACCATGATTATTCAACTCATAATGTCTATTCCAGTACACTAATGATATCTATTCCCAAGTGTGTTCCCTTTTGTTTTTTATTCATACTCCATGTACCAAGTATTAATGGATGCTTGCCTCTGCTGCTTCTTTTGAGTCGTGTCACAACAGCAGATGAGGGTCCTAAGAGCTTTTTCCATCCAGGTTGTTAATGCTGACTCTCCTTTCAGAGGCAGCTCTGCCCCTTTCAGTATTTTCTTGCGCTCCACATCAGGTACCTTCTACAGCTGTTCATAAGGTTTTTACGGAAATTTTTAATAAGTAGATCACTAGGTCCTTCTTTCTGGTCTTTCTTAGTCTGGAAACTTGACTGAAATCTCTTCACCTTGGGTATCCCTGCTGGTATTTGAATTACAGGTGGATAGCATCATGACAACATGCAAGCCATCACAGAATGATAAACTGAAAATGTGTGCGAGGGTGTGCTTGAAGATTTGAGTACATTAAAATAATAATGTTATCCATTCTGCATCATGTATATCTATACCTATAGCCTGTTGATCATCTAGGAATATGTTCAATACCATTACGTCTTTTAGATTATCTGATAAAAGAATATTCTAGATTTTTCAAAGGCAAGAATTTTGGGGGGTTTTCTTGGAAGTAATCATGTAGACCCAAAGTAGACAGGCATGGGCAGGAGATATTAGTCATTTACAACTGAAAATTTTATAAAGGGAGGC
>NW_022111320.1:6338876-6352945 GCF_000313985.2 Echinops telfairi | reverse complement strand
CTTCTCTGATTGTATCAAATCTATCCGTTTGTATTCTATAACAAAAATCAATCCAACTCCTCTGCTATCACACCACTTCTCACTCACAGTGACAATACAAGATGTCCCAGACCGTACATCTTTATGAGAGCAGGTAGCCTCCTCTTTCTCCTGATGAGTGGTTAGTGGATTTAAACCAGTGACCTTGTTAATTGTTCAACATTTACCAGATAGCACCACCAGGGGTCTTAGAGTCCCCTGAATCAACCTAATAGTGTCCTATTCCCATATGTTTCTATACCAAATTTTAGGTTTATAACAAAGCTGCAGTTCATCTTTGTGTTTGTTTTTTTATTCCCAATGACAGCCTCAAATTGATTGAAATACTTCAATGCAAAAACAGTTTGGTTTTTTTTCCTCCAAATTATTATGCAGTGATGTTCTAGATAGAGAAATTAAATCTGATGATACTGTAGTGCAGTGGTTCTGAAACTAGAATTAGTCTAGCAGTCTTGTTAAAGAAATCCTGGACCCTCAAGAGTTTTCTGCTTCACTGGGTCTGAATTGGTCTCGGTGCTCTTATATTCGTGCTCTTGTATTAATTAAAAGGTTGGTAGTTCCAACACACCAAGAGGCAGGCCTGGCAGTCTGCTGCCTAAAAATTTAACAGCTAAAAAAAAAAAAATTTAACTGCTCTGAAAACTCTGAAGCAGTTTTACACAATACACATTGGTCGCCATGAGTTGGAATTGATTTAATGACAACTAGCAACAGTCTTGGATTGTTGATACTCTTTGATGATCTGAAATTGGATGGTCAATAAATTCTACAAATATTAGAATAGTATTTTATAATCGTATTTTGACATTTTCACTATAAGAAAATTTGAGAGATGATAAAAGCAAAAGTTTTCTGCTAACAAGGTACTATATATACTCATGGATAAGCCGAATTTTCCAGCACATTTTAATGCAGTTTTTGTAGTAAAATTAGATGCCTCGGCTGATAATCGGTTCAGCTATACTCAAGTATATATGGTATGTTAAAGGACCCTAAGCTTCCTAAGTTTGTAAGTGAGTAATTTATGAACCTGAAGGTAAGAGTAATGTGTGGGAAAAAATACCTTAGCACACCTTATTGCTTTTCTTGATTTGAAAACCTTAACTTCTTAATTTCAAAATGTTAACTTTATTATTGCCCTGTTTTGTTTTTAATAATATTAAATTGCCTTATCTGGTTATACTGTAAAAAAAAAAGTATCATCTTGTACACTGTTTTCAGGATTATGTAATTAAAGTGTATTTTACTAACACAGTCTCCTCCTTACAGGTGATGGGCCCCAGTGTAGAGATTATGTCATAAGCCTTGGAGTTGTGAAACCTTTACTTTCCTTCATAAGTCCATCTATTCCTATAACATTCTTAAGAAATGTTACTTGGGTTATGGTCAACTTATGTCGCCACAAAGACCCACCCCCCCCAATGGAAACCATTCAGGAGGTAAACAAGTTCTGTTCTGGTGGGTGGGTGGGTGTGTGGGTGTGTGTAAGTGTAATGAGAATACAATGTGTATATTTAAGAATTTTTTTTCCTCCTCAGATTCTTCCAGCTCTTTGTGTTTTAATTCATCATACAGATGTAAATGTGAGTAAAAGCCTCCTATTGTATATTGAAGCTTTATATGTATTTTTAAGTATTTATATATATTTTTAAGGCTGTGCTGCTCCTGTGGCATAGGAAAAAAGTATTATTCTGAAACTTATATCTGTGTACTCAGTATCAAGTTTTTCCACTTCCAGAATTATAAAATTGTTGGGCGCTTTGGTTTTTACTATATTTAAAACATTAAAAAACCAAACCTATTGCTATGAAGTTGATTCCAATTCATAGTGACACTAAAGGACAGAATAGAACTATACCTACAGGATTTTCAGATGATTTGTTTTCATGTATATAGTTTTGGTATTGACTTCATGTAGTACGGAGATAACTGTTAACTTCCCAAACAGAGAAGCAGATATGCAGGGGGCGCGAAATTTTAGCATACTAAATATCCTGCTCATTCTTTGTACACAAATGGCAAAGAGATAAGCAATTCAGGGAATCTGAGTGATATGGAAATCGCTGACTCCCATGTTAAAGAAGCTAGAGATGTACTTAGTGGACATTACCCAGATATAACATATAGCATAGATTCCTATACTCAGTAGTTTGCCTATCACCCCCTTTTTGGAAAAAAGAGAACACTCAGCACCACCCTGCCCCCAGTAATTAGAAACATTTGTACCATTGCTCATAATCTAGACTAACATGTCAAATATGTGCTCTTGCAGGCCCATCTTCCGCCCCACCACCACCCCATCACGCCCACACCTGATCAATCCATTGCCCCACAGAGGGAGTTATTGCCACTTTGGGCAACACTGATAAATAACAACAATTTGAAAAACTGTTTGACATAGTGATCAGTGTTGATGAGCTGCGATTTCATTACTGCTGTAGCACATGGAACAAATTAGACTAATGAAACATTAACAAGATTAGATGTGTATGTGTGTGCTGGTGAAGTGCTCAGCGGCCCACTGAAAAGTTGATGTTTTGACCCGTCAGGCTGCTTTGTGGGAGAAAGCTGTAGCAGTCTACTTTCATAAAGATTAGTTTTGGAAAAGCCCTCCAGAACAGTTCTTCTCTGTTTTAGAGTCCCTATGATTTTGGCGAATAGCTCAACAGCAATGGGCATAACAAGAGTTCTTGGATTAAATTAAAATTTCAATTATTTGCTTCAAGCAAATTTCTAAGAAAGATTTATCTCCAAGTTTAAAAGTCTAAGTTAATTAGACATCTTGGTTGACTTTATCCATAGATGTATTTTGTTATCTTCACCTGATTGATTCAATTGAGCTATGTTAACCCCGTTTTTCTCACTTTTGATATATCTAAAAGAATTTCTCAACCCTTTTTATGGCTTTTTTAGTAACATATCTAGTAGGTAATGTTTATTAAATAAAAATCTTAGGTAAATTTCTAGTAATAAGTTCTTAAATTCATCCATGACAGAAGTTTTTTAAAAGACTGCTTCCATAAACCATAAGCAAAATACTGTAGTCATAATTAATAAGCTTAACCATATAATATAAACTTTCTCTGCCACAAAATGTATATATGAGATTGAGTCTGATTTGAATTATGAACTAATAACATGTTTACCACTGGCCCTTTAGAAAATGTACCTGCTTAGTTTTATTTGCAGCCATGCACAAGTAATTTGGAATCTTTTGCTGAAGATAACAAATTTTAGCTTAGTTGATACATCAGAAGGGTAAAAAATCATAGTTACATTTGCAAATTGAACTTTGGTTCCACATATCGTTGATAAAACATTATAATGTGAATCATTTCTTTTTGTTATCTTTGATAGCTTCTTTTTATACTAAAAGTATCCCTAGACTGTTGATGAATTTCTGAAGGAATATTTGCGAAATACTGTTTTCTCTTCCCAGGAACTTCTTGGTGTCTTAAGCTGATTGCTGGTTTCATAATTAAAAGCTTTTAAAGTTTTCTGGTGTGTTTTTTGAGACAGAATTCATATTCCAAGAAGGCTTTGGAATTAACATTGTACACACAATTTTTCCACTGCCATTGTCAATAATCATCTTACTTGTGGAGCAGTCTAACCATTTGTTCTACTTCTATTTGACTATAACTTCTATTCAGGACATAGAATGAAAGATCAGAAAGCAGTGGTCTTCTGTATTTCAAATACAAAGTACAATTAAAAATCGTAAGCTATTTAATCTCTTGTATATAATGTAATTAACTTATTAATATAAGCTAATTTTGTTTCGTTTTACTATAGATCTTACAAGTTGACCAATGGTTGCTTTTAGTGTCTTGTTTGGCAGATGTAGGAGACTCATCCAGTACTTAAGGAAGTTTTTTCCATTTCATAAGATAATCAAACTGGTTGGAGATGGTTAATCTTGTTAATTGGAATATTAGCTTTAGATAATGCCTGTATGACACCAGTGATCTCATTTAGAGACCACTTTCCAGATATCTGTATATCTATATACCCTGATGCTCAGCACCACTGTGTATGCTGAATATACAGAGGGGCTTCAAATTTTTATGCAAAACTTCCATTATTTTCTAATCCCCTATTTTCCATGAACTTTTGAAGCCCTCTCATATTAGTCATCCAGCTATATACATTTACCTTGTCCTTGTCCTTGGAACTGTTCTCTCTGCGTGGACAGCTGGAAAAGAAAAATGCTTTTTAACCCTCCACTCTCGTATTCTGTGTATGTCTTCAGGATTGAAGATTGGGTACTGATTGGAATCAGGATTATAATGAACAAATATTCTAAATGTCACTAAAAGATCCTTATACTTGATAAAGACATGCATAGATGATCTTTAATAAAATAGGGGGGAAACCTGAGTCACTGAATTGAGATTAAAAGAAGAATGGAATAAAGTTGGTGGTGGTAGAGCTGTCTCAACTTAATCTATGGCTAGGAATTATTGAAATGAAAACTTACTCAAAGGCCATTTGGATGTTCCTTTTATTCATTAGATATTGGTAGATACTGTGTGGGCCCTCTCTTACCTTACTGATGCTGGCAATGAACAGATACAGATGGTAATAGATTCTGGAATAGTTCCTCATTTGGTTCCTCTGCTCAGCCACCAGGAAGTTAAAGTTCAGGTAAGTTTCTTCTTGATAAACTATAGCTTTCTTTCTTTTCTTTACCATTAATTGCTTTAAGCATGCTATTCAAAGATGGATAATTTCTAAGGTTTAAAGTATATTCCTAGCAACCTATCTGTTAAGAGTGCATTATTATTCTATGACTGATTTATGTACAGATGGAGAAAATTAGGTAACAAAAAAGGTTCACTCCATTGTAGAATTCTGACTTCCTAACAGACTGGAACCTGTCTGGTGGTGTAGTGCTTACTCGGTGGGCTGATAATGGTGAGGTCCAAAGTTCAAAACCACCAGCTGCTCAGGAGAAAGACAAGGCGTCCTACTCTTGTACAGAGTTACAGTCTTAGAAACCCACAGGGGCAGTTCTCCTGTGTTCTATAGGATCAATATGCATCGGCATCTGTTGGACAGCAGTGAGTTATATTAGGGGGCATTTTTTGGAACATAGACTGAGGTAGTTCAGTAATATAAATAAAATATGAATGACAGTCTGAAGCAAATATTGATGATTTTATTTTTCCTACTCTTCATATTTTCAGTTCTCTTTCATTCTTCTACTCTCCATCACTCCCCACAACGGTCCTGTTTTACTTTCCTTCCCCGCTGCGCTGGCAGGTTTTGTTAATTAATTCTTAGCTCTACTGGCACTGCAATAAAGGTTATTCACCTTATACTGAAATTTGCTAAGAGGCTTCCTAAATTGCTTCCTTTAATTATTTTCTTTTATTCTTTTATTATTTCCTTTAATCCTTCCCGGTTCTATCTATCCCAAAGAATCTACATCTAGAAAGAGCCAAAAAGTGGTGATGTGATAGTCTAATCTGATAATGGCATAGAATCCATTACCTCAGTCATTGGTTGTCAACCCTGGCTAGAAATCAAAAGCAACTGTGGTGGAGCTCTAAAAATAGGGGAAAAATATTTTTTAATGTTTCTGTTCAGCCCCCAAATACTGTGTTTTCAGCATTGCTAAGGCGTTTCCCAAACTGCTTTGTTTTAAGAATCTTTAATGTTGCATGGTCAGGATTAAGACCCCCAGCCTCTACATTTTAAACAGTTTAAAAAGGAAAAGCTTAGTTAAGTCCACAAAAAACTGAAGGCGAGAACATATTGTTTATCCTATTGGGGGAATTTTTTTTTACTAATTGACATATTCTTAGATGTTTATCGTGAAGATTGTATTTCTTAAGTGTGATGCTTATGTTTTAGGTTTGTACTTTGTTTTTAGAGGGGGTTACATTTTTTTTTTTCAGAGTTCCCCCATCTTCAGTTTTAATACTGGACTTTATTGAGAAAATAGAGCTTTCAAAACTTTTCTTTAGCCAATTCTCAAGGAAAGATGTGCTGATAACTAGTCAGATTTTTCAACCTTCAACTTTGATGCCAGAATTTAGAGAAGTAGAAAGAACTCTCATGTACATCTTCTCTCCCCTCACTCACCACTGTCCAAAATCACAGATAGCGTTTATCCAATTGGCAGCTCTAAGATATAAGGCAATTTCCCAAAATAGCCATAGTACTATTACTGCACCTTTAAAAAATAGTTGGTATTAATGCCCTGTCACTGTTCAGAATTTTTTGATAGCTTCATTATTTTCTGCTTAATCAAATAAAAATATAAACAAGGCCCATGCATTGCGTTTGCTTGATATGTCTCTTAAAGTTTTTGTTTTCTTTATCTCCCTTTGTTGTTTCTCCTACTCTGTTAACAAAAATTGTCAAAACCAATTTTTAAAAGATCTAATGAAATAAACATCTTGTGTTCATGGATCAAAAAACTTGACAGTGCTCCCTGCCTTCGTTTATTAGTGCTGGCATAGCCAAAATAACATAACTAGATAGCTCTAACAAACAGAAACCTATTTTCTCTCGGGTCAGATTAAAAGTCTGAACCTAAGATTTCAGCTCTAAAGGAAGACTTTCTCTCTGCTCTTGAGCAATCTTCATATGGTTTGTCATGTCCCTTCTTCCCCCACCTCTCCTTCATAGCTTGTGTTTCATTTATTTTCTATCTCAAAATAAATAGACTCAAAAGCCATCCTATTCCAATTCTGCCTCCATGAACATAACATCAACCAACTCAGTCACAAATAGGATTACAACCAGCTGCTTCACTCACTCAAACTCATTTCCATTGTGTCAATTTCCAACTCAGAGCGACCTGATAGTACAGAGTAGAACTTGTCCTGTGGATTTCCAAGACTGTAACTCTTTAGAAGAGTAGTTCACCTTGTCTTTGCATAATGGCTGCGCCTAGCACTTAACTCAGATAACAGTACATATTTTGGGGAAACACAATTCAGTTCAAAACACCCCTTAAATTGACTTATAAATTCAGTGTAATTCTTATCAGATTCATGGGTACCTATTACGCAGAAATTTACATTCTGGTCCTAAAATACATGTGGAAATGTAGGAGTCTCAGAGTAATAAGACAACCTTGAAAAAACAAAATTGGAGGACTCTCATTATTTGATTTAATAATTTACTACATAACCATGATAACAAGTAAACAAAACTGTATGGTAGCAGCCTAAAGTTAGACAATTATCAGTGGCATATAATCAAGTGTTTGGAAATACTCATTTATGATTGCTTTTCAGCACAAGTGTCAAGACAATTCAATGGGAGAAAGAATGGTATTTTGAGTAAATGGTGTTGAAATGACTTGATGCCGCATGCAAAAGGATGAGGTTGAATGTTTACCTTATACCACATTTTTTAAAATTAACTCTAAAGTGAGTCAAATACCTAACTTTTAAGAGTGAAAACTTTAGATAAAACTCAGAAGAAAACTTGACTGGCCGCTAGATGGTGGTCTTTGACATGACACTAAAAGCATTGCAGAGGAGTTGGTTGTGATTCATAGCAATCCAATAGGACAAGGTAGATCTACGCCATAAGGGTTCCAAAACTACAATTTTATAGGAGCAAACTGCGTCAGCTTCCTCCCAAGGATCAGCAGGTAGGGAATGGGTTCAAACCTCTAACCTTGTGGGGAATAACCAGTACCACCCAAACCCCTCTGGAAGTGACACCACAAGCACAAATAATAAGAGGGGGGAAAAAAAAAAGATAAATTGAACTTCAAAGAAAAAAACAGCATGGAAGGGCACATTCAAGAAAATGAAAAAGCCAACCCATCAAATGTAAGACAATACTTAGAAAATGTAACTGAAAGGACACATATCTAGTATACTGTATTTAAGGAACTTTTCAACTGAAAATAAAAAGACAACTAAATGTTAAAAGGGAAAAGATTTTAATAGACATTTCTTTGAAGAAGAACTACAAATAGCCAGTAAGCATGCAAAGAGGTACTTAATATCATTATTGATTAACCATTTGCTGTTGAGTCAATTCTAATGTATAGCAACCATAAAGGACAGAGCTGAGCTGCCATGGAGTAAGTGGTAGGTTTGAACCATAGACCTTTCAGTTATCAGATAATTGTTTAACCACAGCACCACTAAATCTCCTTATTAGTTATTCGGGAAATAAAAATCAACACCACAGAGAATTGTGTTTGCTTGTCTGAATTTTTGTGTGTATGTGAAATACACGACTCAGCAGTTGCCATTTCAACCATTGTTCTGTGTATAATTTACTGGCATTCTTTACAGTCCCCTGGTTATGCAACCATCAGCACTCTCCTGTACTTGAAATATTTTAATGTGCAATATTTAAATTAGAAGAAAACCTTTTTCTGTTTCAGAAAAAATGTGGAATATATGTTATCCTTCACCAGCCTGTTCTCTCCAGCCCCTCCTATTTTCTTTGCAGCGCTCATTACTGTCTAAATGTACCTTTCTGATTTGTTTGTTGTGTTTGTTAATTGGCATTATAATATACGCTCTATTAAAGCTGGAAATCAAGTCTGTTATTTAATTTTGTTTCCAGACAGAGCCTACCACAAAGTAAGTTCTTAAAAACATGAGAGAGACAAGAATGAGAGAATGAATGAAGTTTTCATAACTCTGCTCAATTTAGCTTTTTGTGGAAATAAAGAGCATTTCATATATAACAGTTCATTAAATTTTTTTGTATTTCAGACTGCTGCACTTCGAGCTGTAGGCAACATTGTTACTGGAACTGATGAGCAGACACAAGTAGTTTTGAATTGTGATGCTCTTTCACACTTCCCAGCACTTCTGACACATCCCAAAGAGAAAATTAATAAAGTAAGTATCATATCCTGTTTAGCAAATATCTCATAAAATCTCAACAGTTTTCATTTGTAAAATTAAGATCTGAGAATTGTCTATAATATTGCTAGTTAATATAACTTGTTGTTTAAACTGAGACAAACTATAAAATACCTCACTGTTTATACCATGGATTTATGTATGATTGTCCTTATATAAAGCAAGCCAGTTATCAAGTATTAATTTGGCTCTCTTGGAAATGATGAAATAGAGAGAAATGGGTGTTGAGTGTTGTATGATTGAAGTTTTTTAATTAGTGTTTTAAGTAATTAGTCTAAATTTAATATTTTCTGTAATAGTGTATGCGTGTATTTGTGTGTGTGCTTGAAGGCTATGGAAAGGGGGCACTGACTGGTGGTGCTGAGATTGGAGTGCATCTGAGGCTGTTGTAGCAATACAAGGGTGCTGATTACAACATTGCCAATGATTATAACCCAAAAAGAGCTCACCTGCCTAGCCAAGCACCCTAACATCTCTAACAGGTTCATTAAACCTGGACCTGTGATCTGATCCAAAAGAGCCTACATTATAGTAGCTAATAATATTGTTTGGAGTAAAACTTGATTGCTAGTTTTAAAATATAGAGAGTATAATTTTTATCTATGAAAGTTATAAAACACTTTGGACCAAACCACTCTCTTGGCAGTGTTTCAGCATTATGGGGGCTAAGGTACCATAAAAATCACTAACATGAACCAGTGCCACAGGCAAATGTTTGTTTTCACTCTAGCTGTTGAAGGAAATACTGTAGCATGAGTGACTATTAAATAATGTACCTAGGCTCCCAAACTTTTTTGACCTACTTTGATTTTTTTTGAGAAAAAAATTAACACCCCCCTGGTAATTTTTGTACCACAGTCCATAGTCCAAGGTAAAGTGTAGGTATCTGCTTTTTGTCTTCCGCGAATCCCTTTCCATCCTGCCCCCAATCATTCCAGCGCCTCAGGAGGTGCTTGTGCCCACACTTGTGAATACTGAAAAACAACTCAGCATTTATTTTTCTGTATCTTCCATTCTCAAGGGTAATTGAGATAGCTATCTGCTTTGGCTCGGACTTTAAATCAGTAGAGTAAAGTACGTTATGGAAGTGGGAAATGTTTTTCATTTACAAAGTTGAATTAATCAGTTCATTATTCATCCTTTAGTATGTGTTCAGTTAAGTTTCTTTTGAGTCAAGGCAGTAAGCACCCCTTCATTCAAGAAATCTTTGTAATTCAGTAGTGTATCATAACTTTAAAATAAATTTAAATGGAGAAAGGAAGTTGAGGTTTATAAGAATTTTATTATAGGACTGATCCTACAATAAATGTGGACAGTAGTAAATGCTTTTCTTCTTAGCTTGAATGCAACTTTTATTTTTAACGAGGCATATTGAAGGGGTCTTGTTCTACAGGAAGCAGTGTGGTTCCTCTCTAACATCACCGCAGGAAATCAACAACAGGTTCAAGCAGTAATTGATGCCAACCTTGTACCAATGATAATACACCTTTTGGATAAGGTAAGGAAATCAGTTTGTATCTATCTAAGTAAGGAGGAGTGGGGTTTGAATCTAACAAATTAGGTGAAGGTAAATGTTTCTGTTTTATTAGTACCTTTAGAATAGCACAAATACTATTAAAAATTTCAACCCAGCATGTTTTATATACAAGAAAGATTGTATTTTGGAACCTCCTGGCACTTCTGTATGCAGTTCATGTATCAAAATTGTCAGTATCTTGGGATTTATTAGAAAATCAGTATTATTGCTACCAATAAATGTTTTAGTGTTCTGAGCACTTTACATTGATGCATCATTTAATACTGTAACCCTGTGAATTTGGACACTATACTTATCCTTATTTTACAAATGAAGAAGCTATGGTATAGAGAAGTAAATATAGCCATTACCAACAGTAAGTATGCCATTAACCATGTGCTGTATCATCTCATATTCTTATTATCATTGGGAAACAGGCTACTTAATGTTGCAATCATGGTTTGAGTTTATGAACGCTGTGCTGTAATAAAGAGAATACGTATACATTGTTGGTAAATTTTGGTATTTTGGGGTAAAAATACTTTTTATGTGCTGCTCTTTATTTCCTAGTCATTCAGCTATACTTAATATCTTTTTGTCTGTTATCTAGTGATAATAGATTGGTTGAGTGGCTTTGGTTGTTATAAACCTACTTAAGCTTATAGTTCTACAATTATCCATCATGCTTTGATCTAAGGTCTTTTAGCAACCATTGATGATCATTGCCTGGATCCATTATTTCATTAGGAACTGCACAATGGGGACATTCTCATTCTGTCATTATTAGCTATGATTCTTCAACAGAGACCTTTTCCTCGTTAAGAAAGACAGGACAAATGCTCACTCCTTTTTAGTAATCAATTTTTAGAATGACCTGGTTTCTTAACAACCTTGAAATGTTACCAGAGTGAATTATTTTTAGTGTCATTAGGAAAGTATGGATTTGTATGTATTTAAAAAATTGTTGTTACTATTTGTGACACTTCTTCTCTCTGACCAGTGAGAACCTTTTATAGTTGGTGCCTCATTTTTATAAAAAAATACTTTTATTGGGGGCTCTTACATCTCTTATCAAAATTCATACATTCCTCCAATGTGTCAAGCACATATGCACATATGTCGCCATCATCATTTTCAAAGCACTCTCTTTCTGAAAACTTGAGACCCTGATATCAGCTCTCCATTTCTTCCCGACTCCCTCCACCACCCGTCCGCCCTCACCAACCCTTGATAAGTTATAGATTATTTTTTCCATATCTTACATCGACCTTCGTTGCCCCTCACCCACATTCCCGTTATTCGTCACCATGGGAGGGGGGTTCTAGGTTGAATCACACAACTTTCCTCTAGTTCTTTGGTGCTTCCTTCCCCCCACTATCATGACCTCAATTCCACCTTACAAATTGGATTAGACCAGAGCATACACACTGCTTCGGATAAGAGCCCAAAACACAGGGAATCCAGGATAGATAAACCCCTCAGGGCCAACATGGAGAGTAGAGATACCAGGAAGAGTAGAGGAGGGTGAGGGGAGAAAGAGGGAGTCGATAGCAAGGTGCCTCTCTCTTTTTGACATCACCCCGTAGATTTTTAGAGTTCTCATTTAGATATGACATGTTCCAGGTTTACACATTTTCTACCTGAGCCTGGAAAAATTCAGGAACATGAGAATTTATAGAAAGAAATGAATCATGAATGAAAATTAGAAACTTTCCAAGATTACTTGCTATTTAGGGTAGCAAGACATATTTCTTTGATTTTATATATCTTTTATGCTAAAAAATTTGAAATACCTACTTTATGATATATTGACATACACATGTACATATGTAAACTTTGCCACTAATTAATTACTATTGAACACAGTTTTAAGATTTCTATAAGGTTCGTTTTGTCATATAGAGAATATTCCACAAGTGATATGCTTGAAATCTTGTGTCACTTGAAATAAGTCTATGTGTGATAGGCATGACATACAAATAGATTTGTTTCTGTATTTTATTTTTTATTTCAAAGTGCATGCACAGAGGTCTGATTCCATTTCTGTCTTTCCCCCTGGATTTTCTCCCTTCTTTTGCAATCAGTCATATTTATTAGTTTCTGTTTATTCTGCCAGTGTTTATTTTAAAAATATCAGTAAATGCATATATTTCTTCCTACTTATATTGTCTTTTACATAGAAAGTAGCATATATTCCTACTTGTCCCCCCTCCCCACTAACTGTTTTTTTTAAACTATATCTTGGGGTCACTTCTATAGCACAATGTATAGTACTTCCTTATTTCTATTGTTTGCTAAATCATAGCTCTGTTATATGACTATACAATGATATGTTCAATCATCCTTTATTGATGACATTCAGGATACTTTCAGTGTCTCACTGTTACATAGTGCTTTAAAGAATAGCTTGTAAGCAGGGTTTTTCCCATGTTTTTGCCAGATTGTTTGGGGTTTCTGGAGCAAATGGTATATATAGCAATAAAATGCCAATTCTCTTTTAAGTATTATATACCCTTTCACTCCTAACAGCTTCGCTGACAAATATTGTATTTTATCAATCTGATAAATGTTTTTTCTTTATATAGTTTTACATCATAAGCATCTTTTCATGACCCTAATATTCTTAATACATCATTTTTTGTTGTAGTTAGTTGATTCTAACTAATGGTGAGCCCATGTGTACAGAGTACAGCTGCTCCAGAGGGGCTTCAGACTGTGACTTTCCAGAAGCAGATTGCTAACCTGTCTGTCTTCCAAGGGACCACTGGGTGGGGTCCAACTGGTTAGTAGTCAAGCTACCCAGGGACTTCTAATATTTTAGCTGCATATTATCAGTAAATAGCTTTATTGTAATTAACTATTCTTCTGTTGTTAGGAATCATAGTTACTTCTATCATTTTACTATTATGGACCATATAAAGAACCTTTAATGCCCTTGTGGGTTATTCATTGAACTGCTAACCACAGGTTGGTTGTTCCAGACTGCCAGTCACTCCACAATAGAAAGATGAGGCTGTCTGCATCCATAAAGATTTAAAGTCTTAAAAGTCTTTAAAATTGATCAAGAATTCACAAGGATGGGAGGGAGGGGAAAAAAGAAGAGCTGATACCAAGGGCTCAAGTAGAAATAAAATGTTTTGGAAATGTTGATGGCAACATAAGTACAAGTGTGCTTAATACATTTAAATGATGGAATATTATAAGATTTGTAAGAACTCCCCCCTCCCCCCAATAAAACGATTAATAAAAAATAATAATTTTTTTAAAAAAGAAAAGTCCAAAGGGATAGTTGTATTCTTTTCTGTAGGGTCGCTATGAGTTGAAATCCCCGCGATAGCAGTGGTTTTTGTGGGTTTTTTCTTAAACAACCACAAGAGACTTAAGGTTCTTGGTCAAATGGGATTTAAAAGATAGTAGAATTTTTTTCCAAAACTTTTTCAAGCCCCCTCATGTAGAATGATAATATAGCTTTAAGTTGTGTCATAACTTAGCTTTGATAACTTAGCTTTAAGTTGTGTCATAACTTCTCAAAAGTGAGATTACTGTCTTATTTTAAAATTATTTTTAATATCTTTTGCCACTTTGAAAGTCATTGTATATCCCATATAACATATACATCAATATGTGTATATATTTTTATATAATATACTAATATATAT
>NW_022111320.1:6335826-6337547 GCF_000313985.2 Echinops telfairi | reverse complement strand
ATATTAAATTATTCCTTCCATTGTACTTTGTTTCAATTAATATATTTACTTACATTAAAAGAAAAAATTTAATTAATATGTAATCTAACTTCATAATATATGGGAGCCAAAGTCATACTTCCATTTTTAAGTTTTCAAAATCAAAGTTACTGTGGTAGGATTCAATGGGATAAACTTACACAAATTAACTTTTTAAAAATTCATTTTTTCATGTTTATTCTTCAGGTGGCCTACCTTATCCAACAAAATGTTATCCCACCTTTTTGCAACTTGCTGACTGTAAAAGATGCACAAGTTGTACAAGTAGTACTTGATGGACTTAGTAATATATTAAAAATGGCTGAAGATGAGTCAGAAACCATAGCCAATCTTATAGAAGAGTGTGGAGGTAAGTTTAATATAAGTTAATATTCTACATTTTAATGTTCTTTTTGTAACTGCCTTTATTTCTTTACTAATGTAACATTTCTGTATTTTTCTTAACCAAGGTACAATTGTTCTATATGTACTTTGCTCAGTTTTTGCATATGTTTACTTAACTGAATTACACCTGTATATTGAAGGAACACTATGCTCTAAGGCAGCGGTTCTCAACCTGTGGATCAAGACCCACTTGGAGGTCCAACACCCCTTTCACAGGGGTCGCCTGATTCATAACAATAGCAAAATGATAGTTATGGATTAGCAACGAAAATAATTTTTGGGTTGAAGGGGTCATCACAACATGAGGAGAACTATATTAAAGGGTCATGGCATGAGGAAGGTTGAGAACCACTGCTCTTAAGTTATTGGAGAAATAGTGGTAAAACAAGATGAAGTCCTTGCTCTTGAGGCATGTAGTCTAGTCATGAAGTTAAGCTTAAGTTAATTTAGTGTACTAATTTCCCTAATAGAAATGTCCTACAAAACGTGATACCTAATGCATCCTTGAAGAAACAGAAAAGTGGCACCTAAGCTGAATTTTGAGTGATGAATAAGAATTAATAATGTAAAAAGTGCTGAACGTTATTCCAGGCAAAGATAACTTTGTTCTATGAGCAAAGTCTGAGGTGAAAATGGCCTTCAGCAAATTACAAGTACTTCAGAGTTGCTGAATGTGGGATTGAGCTATGTAGAGATGAGGCTGGAGAGATACAATAACCAGATTACTGCCAAAGTCTGCAAAGCTTTGTAGCACAGCAGATATTTTTTCTGTAGGGCAGTAGTTTCCAAATAGTATACCAGAACCATCTGGAATATAAATAACACATATTAACTACAACTCAGAGTTACCGTAAGGCCAGAACATGGTAGCCCAATGTGGCTGGGGCACAGTACCAATGTTATCAACCTTGATAAACATTAAAGGTGTTTCTGAGAAATTGAGAAGGGAATGAAAGGAGAGACAACTGCTGAGAGCGGCTTCTTATTTGGTGAAGAAGTCAAGAGACACAAATTATGGGGACAACACTGGAGACACAGTGCGGGAATTGTGCCCGATCTGACCCCACCACACCCAACGCGAAACACTTAAGGACGTGCAACAGAACAGCAAGGGGAGCAGACCAATGAAGTCCCCCAAAGAATAACAGAAATAGACTTTGGGGTCAGCATGAGGCACCCCATCAGACTCGACCTGAAAACACTCCTAAATGTCAACAAACAGACCTTGAACTATTTACAGGATTTTCTTTTTTTCCCTTTTTTGGTCGTCGTTTTTTTTTTTTTTTTTTTTTTTTTTA
>NW_022111320.1:6332503-6334130 GCF_000313985.2 Echinops telfairi | reverse complement strand
TAAATAAAAGGCAAAAATTGCAAGCAAAAAAAATTACTTAAAGTGCTGAATAACAAAAAGACGAACAGTCAAGTTAAGGCCAAGAGGTAAAGAACCAGAAAAATTTAAATGCATTGGTCAAAATTATTGTTAGTTTGTTGTTTTTTTCCCTTTTATAATCATGTAAACAGACCTTAATTAAAATATCGTTATATGTTTAAATCAGAATTCGTAAGCATTGCCTGCCACATTGGTAGTGAGACTTAGGAACCTTTGTTATATAAGCTGCCCTAGTGGATTCTGCGAGAGAATAACCTCAGGGCTTTGGATTACTTCTCACTCCCTCTCTTTTTCTTTTTTAATCACTTTACTGGGGCCTCTTACAGCTTATCTCAATCCATACAGCATTGTGTCAAGTACATAGGTTGCCATCATCATTTTCTAAACATTTTCTTTCTACTTGAGCCCTTGGTGTTTTTTTCTTCCACCCCTCACCATCCCTCCCTCATGAACCCTTGATAATTTATTTAAAAAAATTTTCCATGTTTTACACCAACCACTGTTTCCCTTCACCCATGTTTCTGTTGTTCATCACCTTGGGTGGGGGCGTGGGGATTATACATTGATCATGATCATTGCCATCAGTTCCCCCTTTCTCGCCCCATCTTTTCCTTACCCTCCTGGTATCGCTACTCTTATTATTGGTCCTGAGGTGCTTATCTGTCCTGGACTCTGTGTGTCCTGGATTCTCTGTGTTGCAAGCTATTGTCTGTATCAAGGGGCATGCTCTGGTCTAGCCAGATTTGTAAGGTAGAATTGGGGTCATAATAGTGGGGTAGAGGAAGCATAAAAGAACTAGAGTAAACTTGTATGTTTCACCTGTGCTATACTGCACCCTGACTGGCTCATCTCTTCCTTCTGACCCTTCTGTGAAGGGATGTCCAATTTTCTATAGATAGGCTTTGTGTCTCTACTCAAGGATTTCTTACTTACATAACCAGATGAGGCCATTAGAGAAGTGTAGAGTGGTCAGGCCACCCAAAATGAAGGCAGCCATAATAAGGAGGAGAGATGGTAGATTCAGGAAATTAATACACTGATGTTTCTGAGATCTGATTAGGGGAAAGGGAGCTTAGGTTTTCTTTCTGATTTCAAGCTGTTATCATTAAGTAAGAATGAAGGAGAGGAAACAGTCTAAATGGAAAAACTGTTGAAGAGTGAGAGTTTTGAGTACTTGTGAAATGAGAGAAACTCAAAAAGCAATGTAGCTGTAAACATTCAGGTCTTAATTTATATTTGCAGGTATTAACTAATTTTTAATGGAAGGATTACTAAGAGGAGAAGAAGAGTAGGGGTCAAAGTGAGCTCAAGTTAATTTTTTCCATTTAAGGACTGACTAAGAGGATGGATACTCAGTAAGGAGCAGTTTCACTGTTTTTCACAGGCCTTAAAATTATTAATCCTATGAAACAGTCAACTATATATATACTTTCAAATGTTTTGACATTTGACTTAATGAACTTATTAATGTTTATAGGGGAAAAAATCCCTTTTTAAACTACCTGTACTTTTTAATATCCCTCCCAATCACTCTCCAACTGCTTTACATTCTCACTAGAAAAACTTGGCAGATAATAGAAAATAGAAA
>NW_022111320.1:6324433-6331270 GCF_000313985.2 Echinops telfairi | reverse complement strand
ATTGTTTACTGTAACATTTAAGTGGTGTTAGATACTAAGATTGTTGATATTTTTAAATAGCATATCTTTTCATATGATGGTTTTATATTTTAAAATTCACCTTTGGAATATATTTCCCAGGATTGGATTATATGATCACAAGATTATTGTAGTATTGTTGTGGTTACTTTTCAAGTACTACCATTGTTTCACGTCATAAAATCTCTTACAGGACTGGAGAAAATTGAACAACTTCAAAATCATGAAAATGAAGACATCTACAAATTGGCTTATGAGATCATTGATCAGTTCTTCTCCTCAGATGATGTATTTAATAATTTTATAGTGTTAATTTTATAAAACATGTGTGAGTGAAATAATTTAATGTAAGATAGTATAGTGTACATTATTTTTAATGAAATTAAAATAATTTTATGACAAAGTCACTGTCAGAAATTTATATTTCAATATTTTGAAATCTCTTCAGGGCAGTATAAAGTAGTACTAACAGTAAAATGAAAAGGATTTTTTTTTTTACAAAATCAAACTTTATTTTTACCTCATATCTTATTTTCATATTTTTGTTACTGACATAATATACTTATTATGACATAATATACATTGATTCCATTATGCCCTATAACAAGTTTTTTGTGAAAAATTAGTTCAATTATATTTGAATATGTCACTATTTTTTTATATTTTATGTAGTTGCCAAAAATAGACCAAATGAAAAGAATGAATAACCCTAAAAATATAAATCCATTAAAATGGCAATTTTTGTTACATACATGCTCATCACAAACAAAAATGGCAGAGGACAATGTAAGATAGTACATGGAAATATTTTTTGGATTACCAGTATATAGTAGTTAAAGGATAGCATAATTTATTTGTGGTATTACCATTTGGGGGAATTAAATCATTTAGAAACTTAAAATGATGTGGATACATAGAGATATAACTAATGCAATAGTTTATCAGGAATGGGGGCATATGAAGATGAGGGGAATTGGGGAGCAACCTGATTGCAGGAGGGGCCCAGGGAGCCTTAGAACTTATTTTGAAGATGAATATACAACGCTTTAAAAAATTTTTTTAACTGGAAGTGTATGATGTGGATATTAAGAAAACTACTTAAGAAAGAAAGGAATTAAACTAAACTTGGCCAATGGTTACCATGGATGAAAGAGGTAGAGTTTTTGCTTAAAGGGCATTGAGTTTGTGATAATAGAAGTAGAATAATTTGGAAAAGGATATCAATAATCATTGTACAATACAAAGCGTATAATCAGTGGTACTGAGTTAGACTTTTAGAAGTTGTAGACTTGGAGAATGTCTTCTGTATATTTTTGCCACAATTTAAAAAAATTATTACATGAATTTTAAAAAGAAAATTAACATTATTATATGACCGTATGTTATTTACATGCCAACAGCTAGCCTTAAGTCTGCTTAGATTCTAATACTAATTAAATACAGAAAAAACACACCTTATAAGGATAACTTTGACAATATGTCTCAAAGTTGGATTTCTGGAAGTCCTAATTTGTGAATAGGGTTTCTAATATACCTCAACATGTATTCTGTATAGCATTACAGAAAGAATTGTTTAGCTGGTGTACGTGGTTATAGGTTTAAGATTTCATAGTATTTCAGGGAAGTACATTTGCTATGAAATATGCAGAATACTATTTATTCATTATTAAGAAACCTATTATTTTACCATTTGTCTTCAATTGTTAATAAAACATCAGGTAAAAATTTATTTACTCTCCAAAAATGCTACCCTATTTCCCCGAAAGTAAGACATCCCCCCAAATGTCTTCAATTGTTAATAAAACATCAGGTAAAAATTTATTTACTCTCCAAAAATGCTACTCTATTTCCCCGAAAGTAAGACATCCCCCCAAAATTAAGACCTATGTACAGTTTTGCCCCTCGCTGAAATATAAGGCATCCCCCAAAAATAAGACCTCCCCCAAAATAAGGCCCCCTGAAGCTACCGTAACTCTGGACCATAGCGGCAGCGCCCACCCCGCATCTCACTGTTGGCTGCAGTGCAGCCTGGAGCAGACAGGAAGTGCAAGGTCTCTTTTAATAAAACAATAAACAATAAATGTGTACCGTATTCTTCTTCATGGAAAAATAAGACATCCCCAGAAAATAAGACCTAGCACATCTTTGGGAGCAAAAATTAATAGAAGACACTGTCTTATTTTCGAGGAAACAGGGTAGCATTAATTTTTTTGCAATGTCATTGACATATCTACTTTCCAGGTACAGGGAAACTTAGTGAGTACCATAGTGTACCTCCCTCTTGATTTGAGAACAAGGGCCATCTCCTGTTTCATTATTTTGGAAGATGGTTATCTTATTTATTTTCTTAAATTCCCTTTTAACTTTGCTTCCCTTATAAAAACCCTCTGAAACTATTTCAGCTTTCTAAAGGCATGGTAGAAAATGTTGTGATAGGCATATCACAATAATGTTGTTTATGCTTTTTAATCTAACTGCCTGTTTGCTCTTTCCTTCTAGATTGATGAAGATCCTAGCCTTGTTCCAGAGGCAATTCAAGGAGGAACATTTGGTTTCAATTCATCTGCCAATGTACCAACAGAAGGGTTCCAGTTTTAGAAAGATGTTTTGGAAGTTAGGTCCATGCAGCACTGAGATATATATATATAAACATATATATAAAAAGGTTTGATCCATCAAGCTTGGCTCATGGGATCTGCTGCTGCATTAAATCGGGAAAGAAAATGTGAAGATTTCATTTGGAATCACAGAAAATGCCCAAATGAGGTCAAGATGGCGAGTGGGTGCGAGTGAGAATGAGTGGCACAATGTAATGAAAACTTTACATGAATGCTTATTTAGGTTGTTAAAAGTAAAAAGGGCTACGGGTCACAGATCTTCAGTGCCTGAGAAGGAACGTTGACTTACTCTATATCAATTGAGGGGAAAGTGCAGTACTGTCATCTTCAAGCCTTGCAAGCATAAAAGAGAATAGGATGCCCGTCTAAGTCAAAGGAAGTGAGCCCAGGCCTTGCTATGAAGCAGTGTGTGAATGAGCAGTGTTGAGTGAATGGCTGGCTCAATGATGGAGAGTCAGGTTCATCTTTCAAATCTAGGGCTCTTCACTCCTGAAGCAGACTCCTAGACCTGGAGTGACTGTGTACGAGAGAGTGGTTGTGGTTCTGTATGTGAACGCATGCAAGCTTGATTTGCCTTCAGGGGGCTGATAAAACTAGTAAATCATCAAAGTGAGATCATAAGTGTTAATGTACACTGGACACGAAAACCAGAACCGGTTCAGCAGCAGACATTGGTTTACTCTGCAGCCTGTGTTTCTATCCCTCCTCTTTTTCCCATCCCTCGGCTCCACCCACCCCTTTTATTTTTTAAACCTTTATTTACTTTACCTAGTATGGCTTTTTAGTTGCTTCTCAATTCAGAAAACTTTTCAGGAAGATTTCCCTGTGCATTTGCACCAGATGAATGTTTGGATGCTATGAAAAAACTTTCCATATCATCAGAACAAATTTGTGTAGATTTTTGCATGGAAAAAAATCATAAATTTCCCTCAAAATAGACTGTTGCAGTACACAAGTTGCCATAATAGTATAAAACGGTAAAATGTACTTTAAAAGCCATCCTTTCATTTTCAGAGATAACATAAAGATCTTTGCATGAGGTAAATCTACAGCATAGTTTCATTTTTAGATTTTGTTGAGTCCTGTAAAGAAGAAGAAAAAGTTTCAGTTGTGGTAGAATACCGTGCTGTGTTTAAATGTTACTTGTTTTCAAACTTTGTTTTCTATGAAAATGATATGGAAACTTCTAAAATGGAATTTGGTGCATATGTACTGCTGAATAAAGACAGATGAAGAGGTTTGAGTAGATGTACAAATCAAGTAATGGTTTGAACACCTTTAATAATATGCCTAATCTGTTCAATTGTTTTAGAATCTTTTTATCTTAGATGTAGGCAGCCATGAACAATCTATTTTGAGCCACTTTAGGGAGAAACTTTGTATTTTTAAAACTTGCATAAAGGTTATGCAAGTGGTTTTTATAAATTGGAATAATGCCTCAGTTTTGAGGTTATGCACACTAAATTAAATGTGACATAAATTAATTTGTACAATAAAAGAACTCTTTATAAGGTGGCTCATTGTAGGAAATCCTGTGCCTTCCCCTTTGAGCACAAGTGTCGCATGAACAACAGTTTGCTATAAGAAACACACCAGATTAGCCACCATTCGCATCTGTGTCTACTTTGTGTTTAAAAATCAACTGGTAATTCTGAAACATTGTAGAATGGATAAAAATTATTTTGTGATCATAACTCTTTGTTGAACTAGAGTATTTTTGCAGCATTCCTTGTCATCAGAAACATGGTTAAAGTTTAAAACTAGAAGCAGCAGAAAACTAGCTTGTAAAATTTATCCAAGTAGAGTGCAGGCTAGGCTGTCTTGGGGAAATAAACATTAAAACTTAAAGCAATGTTTTACATGGGGTGTGTGTGTGTGGTGTGTGGGTTTTTTATATTAATGTAAAGTTTAAAATGACTATAAGTTAGTTTCTTTATTAAGCTTTTGGCCTAAAACCAGCATAACAGAAGAAAATTTTATGAATTCTGTAATTTCCATGTGGACATATTCTAACCCTCTGATCCCACCTATGCTGCTGCTTTCTCCCTGTCCAAACCAAGGTTTTGCCCTCCTTTCCCTCTTCCAGCAAAACGGACGGAGATCAAACGCAGTTGTGTAACTTCAACATGTGTCTCCAAATGATTGCATTACAAAAATGTCATTTTCACAGATGGCTTAAGTTACCAAAAGATAGACATAACAATGAACTTAATTCGTGGTTTGGGGTTATTTTGTTTTGTTGTTGTTTGGGGGAGAGGTGGGGGGGGAGTGGTACTTTTGGTTTGTTTTTGTTTTAATAAAAATCTGGTGGAAAATAAGCCAGTGAGCTTAGAATAGGCCAAAGTATTTACTGGGTTAGTTATCTTTATAATTATAGCAATATTAACATCTAAGTACAAGGGCTACCAAATGAACTATTTTTACCTATGGTTTCATAGAGGACATTGATTTCATAATAGAATATTTAGAAGGGCTTTTCTATATGTGAAATTTATTTCAACCACTCACAGTTAACTAATCTAAGCACCTATTTATTCTCTAATCTAGAAGATAGATTTTTTTTCCTGATGAGTTAAGACTAATAAGCCAAACCTAAATGTTCTTGATTTTTAATGTCTTAAATTATTTGGAACATTAAGCTATTTTCAAGTATTGTAAAGTAAGAATGCAATATTAGTGGTATGTAAATAGGCCTAGTCTCAAACCTCTTCAAAGATAATTCCTTTCTAATTTTTAAAGATTCCAGTATTTGTGTGCCATGGTGGATAGTTAAACTTTCCACAGTGCTCTGGACCAAACCTAGAGCATTCTTTGATCCATCTTACAGTCATTAAAAATACATCTGAAAAAAATTTTTCCCATTTAGGTTCTGGGTTAGCTACAGTAACTACAATTCATAGTTACGGCGTTTTGTAACAGGGTAATTTTTGTGACACCCTCTTTTGGATTCTCTAGTTAACGTGAGTTTACTGTGGGGCAGAGTCTGGGTATAACATAGCCATGTCCTCTGCTCACTGTCTCACAAGGTTGCAACCAAGGTGTCAGGAGTTTCAGTCTAACCTGAGGTGTGCAAGGTCTGTCCTGCGCACTCAACTTGCTTTTTCAAAACCTCATTTTAAAAGGCTCTCCTGATTGGGTTAGGCCCAATTATGAATTCTGTAATTTCCATGTGGACATATTCTAACCCTCTGATACCACCTATGCTGCTGCTTTTTCTGTAAGGAATTAGAATAATTCCTCTTTTGATTAAATAATTCCTTTTTTGATTAACTTAAGCCCAAAGTGATTAAGAATCTTCGTTATACCTGCAAAATCCTTTGATCTTTGCTGAAGCCTCTGACCTAATCATAGGAACAACATCCATCTTCATAGACACCACCACCATCTTTATGTAAGAGGATCATACAGGAAATCTTGGGAGCCGCCTTAGAGGTCTGCCTACCAGAAGGCAATATCATTACAGGTTCCCCTGCTATCCCCAAGGGTTTCTGTGAAACCTGTCAGCCAAAATGGTATAATGTGAAGAAGTAATCACCATTTGGGTTTGTTTTTTAATCACTTGAGGACCCTACACTCGCCAACAAATAAAACAAGATAACATAGTAAAGACAGGAATTGTACAATAAATACAGAGCATGTATTTAGTAGAAAAAAATGTACCAGGGAGCTTCAAGGTATTGTAGGAACATGATGGGCGTTTTCCACAAACTTCTTGAGCACCCATTTATGATGGTCCCAGGGAAGGAGTGGGGCAACACCACTTTTATTGCTCTAGGTGCGCACTACTTAATGGCTTGCTGTGAAACAAGCACTGGACACTAGTTTGACGACACCCAACCCCCTGTGAAAGCAAAAATTTCTGAGATTGTTAGCTAAAACAAAATCACTCAAGAAAAGTGAAGTAATGTGAGTCTTCAAAAACAGGAATGGGAGTACCCATATTTTGAAAATTTTCTAGGAGATCATTAGTGCATGTTTATTTTTGGATCATGGGTGCACTGAACATAAAATTGAGCAGCTTCCCAAAGTATGTGTATGCTTGTCCATGGATTTAAGTGTACAAAGGAAGGTTGTACAAGCGAGTGAGGGCCAGCTGGAACCCTGATACCCATTCCCAGCAAGTCATGCTTGCTTCCAATTCTAAAATTAAGCTTTTTACAATATGTGGACCTAGGTAAAATTTATCAACTCCTGTTTTGTG
>NW_022111320.1:6319300-6323367 GCF_000313985.2 Echinops telfairi | reverse complement strand
GTAGCTGGTGGATTGTTTGACCATGTTGTTCTTAACTGTAACATATCCTAAGATATCTCCGATTTTTCTGTTCTTTGAAACCGCTATATCTAATAATCCTGAGTCTACATGCGTCTGTAGTGTTGGTTATTGGTGGTCATCGTTCAATCTTGGTTTTTGTGGTGCTCCATCTGCCTCCTAAGTAATCCAGTATCCTTCCTTTGCTCCAATTTTGAGCCTGTTAAACCACCCTTCCCCCATCTTTTTTATATATTATTTTTTGACTCTTGTTGGCTACTGTCAGTGATGATATATAAATCTTGGATTTAGGAAAATATTTCTCATCTCTTGCCACAGAGTTGGCAGGTCAAACTCACCAGCCTCTTCACAGGAGAAAGATAATTAAAATGCTTCCATAAGAATGTATAGCCTCAGAAACCTTATATACGATTATTCACCAAAATTAATGAGAGAACATTGGGGAAGGGGTATGGCTTTAGGTGAAAATTGGCTCTGGGTTCACAGTTGTGGGAGGAACCAAGGAAACCTTGTATTTTCTCTTGCTGTCGTAGTTTAGGAGCCCTGGTGGTGTAGCAATTACATGGTGGGCTATTAACCATGAAGTAGTTCGTTTGAAACCACCAGGTTCCAAGGGAGAAGGATGATGCTTTCTGCTACCGTAAGAATCACAGTCTCAGAAACCCACGGGGACATTTGTAACATGACCTACAGGATCACTCTGAAATCTGATAGCAGTGAGTTTGGTATTGCCACACTTCTCTGTTGTTCCTTAGGGATCACCTCCCTGTTAAGCTCATTAATAAAACTTGTATTACCTACTGGTATTTTCTACCTCCAGCCATTTCCCTTTGTATATGCAGATATACTGCCTCCATAAACAGCTTATTGTGTATCTGATAGCATTCAGTCAAGTAATAAGGTTTGAAAGTGGTCAGCAAGGTGTATTGCTAGATGGAGTCTTAGGTTCTCTGGCAGAGTGGCCATTCCCTTGGCCTAATAGGTGGAGAGCAGCTTTTTAACCCCTCCTCTCCCCCTTTTTAAAGCCAAGTTAGGGCATTCTTAAGTGGTTAAGCTAACTACCATGTACAACTTGACTGTTGTAGTTCGTCAACCAGATGTACTAAAAATATATAAAAGTTTCCACTATTCTTTCTACCCCTAACCGCCTTGTGCATTTCTCCCCAGCAACAGGGAGTAAGGAAAGATGGAGCAGCGGCTCAGAAGTGTCTTGGTTCTTTGCTGCTGTTCTTAACTCTTGTATGCCCTTTGAATATCACAGGTTTCCATTACCTTCAGGAAGTCAGGGCTATAACTGGGCTATCTACAACCCGGGCCTCCCCCCCCCCCCCCATTAACCCTTATTTTGCAGTATGTGTGTTATGTTTATGGTAATGTTTCGTACTGTAGTGTCTGTTCAGTCATTGCTTTATCATATCTGCATCTCTAAGTCTTTCCACTAGATTGTAAGCTCCTTAAGAGCAAGGTCAGCATATAAGCGAAGCTCTGTAAACTCCATGAAGGTGCCATGAGTTCTTTGGGCACTAAATAAAGGCTTGTGATGATAATAATGGGACTTCTCAGATAACTGATTGCAGTGGTTGCTTTAAAAGTCTGTCTTCAATTTAGAGTTTTTAAATTTCCCTCAACGCATCTGAGGTTTCAAGGGCCCTCTGTATGTGGCAACGAGACTTCATCCCTAGCCAGATGAATGTTCATTTTCTTTTCCTCACTTTTAATATTTTATCCGATATCTGGATATTTGACATCCATAGGATATTAGAATGGATAATCATGTGTTTTCAAATACTAGTTTTACATAGGAAACAGTAGTCTAATACCAATATTATTGAAGCAGGTAATATTTTTGAAACTTCATATAACTTCCCATCACAATGGATGTTTTTACAAAACATATCTTAGTCATAAAGATAAGTGATTATTTTGTGCAATCTGACTAATAGAATGCTCTGGTTATTGATGTCTCAGTGTTCCTTGATTAAAATATTTGCATATTTTAAGGGGTTTTATTTTTCCTGCCCAAATAGCTATAATTTGCTATTAGTAGTAGTTGGAAAAAAAATAAGGCAGGAACAAGGAACTTCTTCGGTTTTATCTAGTCTTAATATCCAAGCAATTCCAGTAATCACTGTGGTGTTCCCCCATCTCTGGTGTTGATTGTTACACAGAATTTAGGTATAAATTTATACATTGGCCCCCTTTGATGATTTGGTTACAGGTCCTGGCTGTGGCCATGAAATTCCTGTGGAAACTTGTGAAGATATTAATATGTGCTTTGGCTTCTTTATCTGAAAATTTGAAATTAGACATGCCTGTGTATGGGTTATTATGTAAATTAACTAATTCATATAAAACAGTGCTGGGTAGATAATAAGCACTCATTTATATCTTCCATGGTAAATTCCTTTTAAAGGTTCTGCAAATAGAGGCAGAAACCTTACTTGTTCCACATAACAAATACTGGAGAACCCATGGGCTACTTATTAAGCTAGGAGTGAAGGATACAAAACCAATTAAGGCATAGTGCTTGGCTCTCATTCTTGAGACTGATAAGTGGGTAAAACAAGTGCAATGATAGATGTAACATAGGTAAACGCCACTGCTTGCTTTGGTTCTTCATCCGAGTATTAGAGTGCACAAGGTTTTTAGGTATTTCCTATCTACACATACATGTGAAAGTTGGGTGGTGCATAATGAAGACTAGAGTATTTTAAATTTGCCATATTGGTGAATATTAAATAGACCATAGACTGATAGAAAAACAAACAAATCGTGTTTTGGAGAAAGTAAATTCAAAATGCTCCTTCGAACCGAGGATGATGAAACTTAGTCGCGTGCTTTGGACATATTATCAGAAAAGATAAAAGATGAGTCTCAGGAAAAGGACATTGTGCCTGATAAAGTGGAGGGTCGGCGGAAATGAGGAAGACCCTTAATGAGATGGATTGACACTGATTGCAACAATTCCTTAAGCATAATAATTAATAAAGATGGTGGGAGACCAAGCAGTATTTGTTTCTGTTCTGTGCATAGGTTATTATGCGTCAGAGCCTACTCAAAGGCTCTTAACAGTATTTTCTCTAAAACTCCTGATCAGCATGTTTTCAGTTTTTCAAACAGCTAATCCCCAATGGTCTCTCCTTAGTATATTGGGGTTAGGGAGGGGGATTGGCAAAGAAACTGTGAGAGGAAACGTCCTCAGCTCACAACAGAAAACCAAACCCATTGCCATTGAGTCAGTTCCAACTAATGATAGATGGTGCTATATGTTACAGAATATAACAGAGCTTGATAGTATTTTCTTGTCTGTATTATTGATGGACTCGAGCTAGATCCAGCAGACTGAAATGCGGGATAGTATTGCAGGTATCCAGTGCATATTGACGGAAAGCAGAGGGCACCACAATGATGTTTGCCAGTGTTTTATTGATTGTGCAAAGGTATTTACTATAGATCGTAAACTGTGGCTAACATTTTGAAGAATGAGAATTTCAGAGCTCTTGTGTTCATACAGAACCTGGACGCAGACCAGAAAGTCGTTCAAGCAGAACAAGGGAAAACTACCTGGTGTGAAATCAGGGAAGGACTGTATGAGGGTTGTGCCCTTTCACCACAACTCTTCAATCTGTATGTTGAGCAAATCATCCTAGAATCTGGACTACATGAAGAATTTTGCAGGATTAGAGGAAGAGCTCATTAACAAGCTACCAAATACAGATGATACAACCTTGCTTGCAGAAAGCAAATTAAGGTACTTACTGATGGTCAAAGGCTGGAGCCTTTAGTGTGAATTACAATTCAAATGTTTCAAAACAACAACTATATCTTAAGTAGGTAAAGATTGAAGTTGTTGATATTTTCATTTTACTTTGATACACATTCAAAGCCAATGTAAACATTCAAATCAAATGGTAATGTTTTTAAATAAATGGCATGTTGAGCAGATCTAGACAAGACATCTTTAAAGTGTTAATCATAGTAAAGATGCCATTTTGAAAATTGACACAAATCAAGGTATTTTCAACTACCTCATGCATGTGAAAGCCACA
>NW_022111320.1:6315823-6317657 GCF_000313985.2 Echinops telfairi | reverse complement strand
GCTTCTTGGAGGACAAAGGACCTCCTAACTCAGAAGTTAGTCAAGGGAAATGATGGCACAAAGCAAGCCATGTGAAGTCACAAGTTCGTTCACAGCAGACAGTGATGGGAAAGGGCGAGACCAAGAAACCATAGGCTTTAATTAGAATGAGCAGTGCATAATAGGAACCAGAGAAAAGGGACTAAAGACTTACTAGAAATGTGCCAGTTATCAGCTCCAAATCCATTTATCTTGACCCGACGTGACCGGAACTGAAGCGCATAAACGCGCCTCCTGTAGGCAGGAGGACACTTCTACCTGAAGTGTTACGTTCAATGGACCAGCTCCCACGGTGCCTCTGCCACGCTCTTCACGTGGCTGCTCCTTCAGACCGGTCACAGCAGGTGGCCTCCACAGCAGTGTGACATGTGGCGCTCTTAGAGAAGATAAGGTGAAAAGATAATAGTTATCTGGGAACAAACTGGTAGGAAAGCTTTAAAAGGTGACAGCAGGGAACCAAGCAATGTAATGAGTCATACTAAAATGCTAATGACACCAGCTACACAATCCATTTTTTAAAAAGGTAAATGACTTCCATTAACAAACTTCTCAGGTACTATGAAAAGAATAAAAAGTCAGACAAAATATTTGAAAAATATACTTAGTAAAGGACATGCCAAAACAGAATTTTCAACAAGAAAGCAAGCTTATTTATATATATATTTTTGCATTTTAACCAACGTTTGCATTTTTATTTTTTTAATCATTTTATTGAGGGCTCGTACAATGCTTATCACAATCCATACATACATCCATTGTGTCAAGCACATTTGCACATTTGTTGCCATCATTCTCAAAACATCTGCTTTCCACTTGAGCCCCTAGCAACCTTATATTAAATGAGCAAAATTTACAAACTTCATCAGAGAAAATGAATGGCAAATACATTACACAATCCCCAACACCTTTTATCATGAGGGAAATGCAGATGAAAACTACAATGAGCTATCGTTAAGAGACCTGAGTGATTCAATTAAGAGCTGGCAATAACAGGTGCTAGTGAGGAAGCAGAGCATGTGGAATTGCCCACACTGCTGGTGGGCAAGCAAATGATGCAGTCACTCTAGAAAATCAAGCTGCTGCCCCACAGCCTGTACCCTCACGTGTAGCTATATATCCATGTGAAGCTAAATTTTCATGCAAAAACCTGAGTGTGAATGTTTTAGAGCAACATGTCTTAATCACCCAAACTGGAAACTGCTCATTTCATTCAACAGGTAATGGATTATCAAGCTGTGGTTCACTCATAATGGATTACTATGTATCGATAAAAACAAAGAGCCTATTGATACATGAAACCACATGGGAGGATCACAAATGCATTTTGCAATGTGAATGAGGCTACATTGGAAGACCTCATATTTCATTTACACCACCAAGGGATAAGCAAAACTAAGGATGTACATTCTAAGGGGGGGGGGGAGGAAAGGTTGATGGCAAATGGACACAAAAGAAACTGAAGATGATAGAAAAGAGGGCTTTCTCATTATGGTGATGGCGACAAGTTTGGGGAAGAATGGAATTTTTCTAGGAACT
The DNA here is from genome assembly GCF_000313985.2 of Echinops telfairi. Taxonomy (NCBI): domain Eukaryota; kingdom Metazoa; phylum Chordata; class Mammalia; order Afrosoricida; family Tenrecidae; genus Echinops; species Echinops telfairi. The sequence continues at coordinate 6,316,082 of NW_022111320.1, read as the reverse complement.
TTTTGAAACCTTGCCTAGTTCTCAAAATTTATAGAACTATACACAAAAATGAATGAAGTTTACTGATGCTAAATTATATTTCAATTTCTTTTAAATGCTGCTACTGGAAATAAATGGAGATGAGTTGAAAAATATAATTTTCCAATGAAACATACAATTTCCTCTAGTTTTTTAATGCCTCTTCCCCCCTCCCCCTACCACTATCATGGCCTCAATTTTACCTTACAAATCTGACTAGACCAGAGCATGGACACTGGTA
>NW_022111320.1:6313058-6314454 GCF_000313985.2 Echinops telfairi | reverse complement strand
GAAAAATGTGTTCTATGAAAGCTCCATCGAGAGGAACCTTTTTTTGTTTTAGGGGAGGTATCCCCTCGTATGTGTATATGAATAAATTTATAAATGTATGTATGTATTTGCTTCCACATGCTTAAATAGATATGGGATAATGGATTGCCTATGGAGAGACACTAGCTTTCATGAGGGCTAGAGTTGGAGGAAGACTTGTTATCAAATTAATTTGAAATATGGACCTCAAGAGTAACCAAAAATATATATATATATATATATATATTTAGATAATCTAGTCCCAGAAAACCTCTCCATGAAGAATCTAATGTCAATAGTTTCTTGTGTAAGTAGTGCTCAGCTAGCTGCTGACGGAAACAACCCAGTAGGAGAAAGGCTTGATCAGGAAAGGCTGATGTCTAGAAACCCCTGTAGGACCGCTCTACATTATCATGCAGGGCGATTTTTGCTGCCACAAGGTGGCAGTGTTAATGGCCTATGAAGAACACAACTGGTCTCATGACAGCAATTTTTACATTTGGCTTGTCGTTTTCAAAGATAGAATGAGAGATTGAAAATATATTATTATAAATTATAAAAGGAAACATTTTAATGCCCCCCAAAAGAAAATATATTTTTAAATATTTTTATATAAGATAGCTTAATTTGGTAAGGAGCCTGGTGGGGTACTGGGTTACTTGTTGGGCTTCTAACTGCAAGGTCAGCCGCTGGAAACTACCAGTTACTCTGTGGGAATAAGATGAAGCTTTCTACTACCAAGATTTCAGTCACTGGCACCCCCACGGCCACTTCACCCCTGCCTTATAGGGTGGCGGCTATAAATTAGAATCGACGTGATGGCATTGCGTTTGAGCATAATTTGGGAGGCATGAGAATATTTCTTTTATTGGCTAATTTTATAATCAGTTCATTTGTTTTGATTTTTCCCTTAATCAGAGCACTGCAGACCCATGGTTAAAACCAAAATCCAAAGTAGAAAACAAAAGATACTTTTCCTTGCTTTGCGCCAAAGGGCTTTTAATGAAATACCACCATCTTCCTTTCTATCCCCACTTCCATTCCCCAGAAGTAATTAACTTTTTTTTTCCCGTCAGTTACACTAGAGCTTTAAATAATATGCCCTATATCTCCAGTTTTTATTTCACCAACTTTAGACAACAGATACATGAAAGGCAAAAACCTGGCTGGCTCACTAATTCAATCTCCTACTTCCATTCCTTCTCTCGATTTTTGATAGTTATTTTTCTATCAGTCAACTGTACTTTTGTACAAAAATTACAAATTTAACACATTATTTAAGCTCCTTATTGACCCATTTTAAAGTTGTTCTAGTTTTTAATATTTTCTGCTTTCTTTTCAATTGAGGTTTTTCTCGGGTTTAGTTTGCTATTGCTAG
>NW_022111320.1:6311599-6312684 GCF_000313985.2 Echinops telfairi | reverse complement strand
ACATCCAATGTTCTAAAATTGATTGTGGTGAGAATCATACAACTCTTCTTGATAGGACTGAACTATTTAATTGTATAATTTGTGGATTGTATATCAATAAAACGGCTTTAGAAAACTACAAACCCTGATGCAGACACACAAAGGTAATATGTAACGAGACATAGAGATTGGAGTGATCTGGCTACAAGCCAAAAACCCCACTAAGAATTGCTGTTGAACCAGCAGAAGCATGAACGAGGAGAGGAAATGACCTTCAGGAAAAAGAATGCCCTAGGCTTTGGCCTTGAATTAGACTGCTAGCATCCAGAAGGATGGGATAGGAAGCTGGTGTTTTGACAGCAACAAAAGACTGGATGATGGTTTCCTGGGGGTATGGCAGGAGAGGTTGGGAGAAACGGGAAACTAATAACAGTAGGTACAAGAAGGAAGAATATCTCCTAAAATCGATTGTAGTGAACTCTTTAATATGATTGAATTATTGAATTGTATGATATGTGAATTATATATCAATAAAACTGTGTTTTTAAAAGAAAAGTCTGGGCCCAGACAGCTTCATGGCAAATTCTAACAAACATTCAGAGAAAAGCTGACATCAATTCTGCTCAGATTATTCCGGAATATAGAGAATATTTTGAATTCATTTTATGAAGCGAGTATAATTCTTACACTAAGATTGGGCATCAAACTAAAAAAAAAATCAAGCCTATTTCAACTTGTGGCTATTTAATTTTCTGGTGACAAAAGTAGTAAGTCTTCCTTATGTACAATGTGTAAATACTGGTAAAGTTAAAGTGTCTATAATCCCACCAGACAACTTGCTCTCATTGTGGTAAGGAGTTCTGGCAGCCCCGCACTGGGCTGCTTGCCACAAGGCAGGTGATTAGAAGACCCCAGCCACTCCGCAAGAGGGAGCGGAGGCTCTCTGCCCCAGTAAAGACTTGCAGGGGCAGTTCCCGCTCCACTCGGTCCTTCTTGCTGTGAATGGAGATCAACACAATGGCAGTGGGTTTGGAGTTTCTGGAATCATGACGGTGAATTCATTTCAGTCTTTTCGATGTGTATACTGCCTCTTTTTAAAGCAAATT
>NW_022111320.1:6309826-6311499 GCF_000313985.2 Echinops telfairi | reverse complement strand
CAAACATTCAGAGAAAAGCTGACATCAATTCTGCTCAGATTATTCCGGAATATAGAGAATATTTTGAATTCATTTTATGAAGCGAGTATAATTCTTACACTAAGATTGGGCATCAAACTAAAAAAAAAATCAAGCCTATTTCAACTTGTGGCTATTTAATTTTCTGGTGACAAAAGTAGTAAGTCTTCCTTATGTACAATGTGTAAATACTGGTAAAGTTAAAGTGTCTATAATCCCACCAGACAACTTGCTCTCATTGTGGTAAGGAGTTCTGGCAGCCCCGCGGATGGTGCACTGGGCTGCTTGCCCCAAGGCAGGTGATTAGAAGACCCCAGCCACTCCACAAGAGGGAGCGGAGGCTCTCTGCCCCAGTAAAGACTCGCAGGGGCAGTTCCCGCTCCACTCGGTCCTTCTTGCTGTGAATGGAGATCAACACAATGGCAGTGGGTTTGGAGTTTCTGGAATCATGACGGTGAATTCATTTCAGTCTTTTCGATGTGTATACTGCCTCTTTTTAAAGCAAATTATATATTCTTTCACTTACAATTGTATATCCTATGATATATTGACTAGAGGGTTTTATAAAAGCCTACACGCTGTTAGGTGCTATTGAGTGGGTTCCGAGTCATCGCAACCCTATCTATGTACAACAGAATGAAACACTGCCCGGTCCTGCCCTGTCTACACAGTTGTTACGTTTGAGCTCACTGTGCCAATCCATCCATGGCAACATAGTATTTCAGTATAAGGATAAACCACAGTGTTCTTATCATTCTCCTGTTGTTGAGCATATTACTTGGTCCCAGTTTGTTTTTGGTTTTTTTAATCCCTTGGTTTATTGCTATCGAACCCATTATCACTGGCCTTCTTTGTTGCTGGCTGGACCAATCAGTGTTCTTAACTGCAGCTCAGGGATATGTTTGATTTCATCAGCAAGGGAATTAATTGGATAGACGATAGAGAATCTGCAAAATAACAAGGGAGGCTGGAGAACCATGGCTGGGACAGAGGTACACAGAAGAGAGGCTTAGCAGCCAATGCCACAAAGGGCCACCCACTGTGAATGGCCACTTCCAGCACCTCCGGCCAGTGAGAATGTCCAGCGGTGCCCTTGCCATAAATGTCACCGGATCTAGCTAGAAATTGGATCTTGCTGTCAGCTCCTCCACCAACCAGATTCTCCACCCGGCCCACCCCCAGCTACTTTGCATTATGAGAGTCAGTAGGTGGTGGCACAGACAGTTAATGCACTTGGCTGCTTAGCGGAAGTTTGTCTGAGTCCTGAAGACACCTCAGAGTACTGGTGGTGGAGTGGTTACTCGTTAGTGGGCTGCTAACCATAAGGTCAGTCATTCTAAACCACCAGCCGCTCCGTTAGAGAAAGATGAGGCTTTCGACCGTCCAGGAGCTACAGTCACAGAAAGCCACAGGGGCAGTTTACCCTCTTCTACTGGGTAGCTGCGTCGAAATCGGCTCGATGGCAGTGAGAAATCTATATCGCTGACAGTTCTCAGCATCATACTGTATGTGTCATGTGCGATGTGTTCAACGAGCAGTGTGATTTTGCCATAATTGCAGGATGACAGCCTTTGATTCTGCCACACAAACAAAAGGAGCCCCTGCAGAAGCCACTGGTAAGGGGTGGACAGAAGCATTGCCAGATCATACAGAGA
>NW_022111320.1:6303530-6309060 GCF_000313985.2 Echinops telfairi | reverse complement strand
CTGGTCCGACCATCAGAAAGCAAGAGACCCGAGAACTAGAAAGGCGAGGCTCACTGAACCATTTAACTCTCCGCCCTTCAATTAACCCCACATGTGTTTATCAGCCAGGTTGGCACAATAAACTTTAACTATCTCAGAGACCAAAGTCAAAAATCTGGAGAGAAGATGTGACTGAGATTCTGGAGGGACAGGCATAGGCACCATGCACCAGGTAACCAGCAGGCAGCCTGGGGAACACTGAGAACATTGCCTGGATAGAGAGAGCATCCTTTGGGCCTGAACCCCTGGACTGGAAACTTCCAAGACCCAGGAGACAGAAAAAGAGCTGGAGCATGGAACACAGTGAGGAACAATGCCAAGCGGTAATGAAGAAATAGTAGCAGCGGCAGCAGAACCAGGAGACCCACAGGAGAGAGCTAAACATCATCTCAGGCAGGAGGCTTGCAGGCAGTGAGAGGCATCCCAGCAGTTGATGGAGCTACGCTTGCTGAACCTCAGAGCTAAGGGCCAATAACACCTGCCAAAGAAGGTAGTGTGCTGGGCCCGGCAGCAGAGGATGAGGTGAATATGTCCAGACTAGGAACTGTACTGTGAGTTGTTCCTAGGACTTCTAAGGTGACCTGACCTCGAGCTGTATTCTAGTAAAACCCCACAGTGAGGGGCAGGATCTGTGAGTTGCTTGTGGCTTTCATAACAGATCATCAAACCCAGCAGAGAGGTGTGGTGGGAGGGATAGCCAGTGTTAAAACTAGTAAAGATGATTGGTGGATGGAGGCATGTCTCACCGGCACCTCATAGGAATCAGCCTTTTGGTCTTGATTCTCCACCCCTCTTGTGAAGTTAGAGTGGGTCATATTCCAGGACTTGAATAGATGGCTCACCCAAAAAGGAATACAAGCATATAAAAAGATGCTCAACATCATAAAGTCATTAAGGAATCACAAATCAAAACTACCATATAATATAACTCCACCCCCATTAAGAATAGCTATGATCAAGCATTGTTTTCTTTCTTTAAAAAAAAAAAGTGTTGTGAATTGAGTGATGGTTTATGGAGCAGATCGTCAGTTTTATAGTCAACAGTTCATACACATTTTGTTTCATCTCCTTCATTGCAATCCCTTCAATGTATCACAACTCACCCCACTTCCTCCCTGGGCTTCCTGTTTCCATTGCTCCTTCTGCCCTATCCTTCTGAACTTTGTCCTTGGTAAGTGCTGCCCTTGTCATTTCAAATGGCGGGTTATTCTAAGGTATATGTACCTAACTGTGATAGGCAGGTTTATTGTGCCTACCTGGCCAATAAGAACATGTGGAATTAATCAGGTCACAATTTGATTGGAGAGCAAAGAGATAAAGGGCTCAGCAAGGTCTGCTCCTCACTCTCTTACTCTCTGGTGATCAGACCAGCATGCAGCTGCTTTAGCTAGTTCTCTGCCTCAACTTGTGAGCTGCACTACCTGTGGAACAGCCCACTCATGGATTATGTTGCTGGACCTCGAAGACCTGCTTTGCCACACTGCTACTGTGTACATTGCTTGAACTTGAGGCTGGTGGATCCTGTCATCTTGTGTTGCTTGAGTTCAGTATCCCATCCGGGCCTGCTTCACTAAGCTCCTGAGTTGCTGACTGTTGGTGACCTGACCTGCTGTTTGCTGCCTGTGGGCAGACTCTGCTGAGGGAAGACTCAGCTGTCTACTTCCTTGACCTTGGACCTGGAGCCCTCATGAGTTGAAGGACTTCCAGTATATTAACTGTTTCATGGAAGTGAGCTGAACTGAGCCCTCTGTGCTGCTGTGTGGACTAATTAGCTGTTATATTCCTTTGTGCTATATAAATCTATCTATCTATCTATCTATCTATCTATCTATCTATCTATCTATCTATCTAATCATAAGTGTACTGGTTTTTTTCCCCTGGAGAACCCTGCTTAACACACTCACTAATATTATCATTCCCCTTATAGAACTGGCAATTGTTCAACTGACAATTGAGCCATAGGGGTGAGCTCAGTTCCAGGCCTAAAGAGTGACTAAGGACCATAGTCTTGGCAGTTTCACCAGTTTCTGTCCAATCACTAAGCCTGATTTCTTTTATGATTTTGAGTTTTGTTCCACATTTTTCTCCCATGCTATCCAGGTACTGTGATATCTTTCAGATCAGTTGTGGTGGTAGCTGGGCACCATCCAGTTCTTGTGGTCTCAGAGTTATGGATACTGATATTCAAGTGGTTTGCTAGTTCATTGGACTAATTATTTCCATGAGTCTTGCATTTTCTTCACTCTTAAGACTTCCAGACAGGGAGAGGCCAATAGTTACACCTTAGATGATAGCCCCTCACAAGCTTTTAAGACACCAGCCACTACTCGCCAAAGTTGGATGTAGAACATTGTCTTTTTTATGCCAATTGACCTTGATATCCCCCAAGGCTCTGATCCTGGGCCCCTAGCCCAGCAATCCAGTTCCTCAAGAAGTTTTCAAAACTTTGCCCCCTGTATTATGATTTAAAAAATAAAAAAATTTAAAAAGAAGCAGAAACCAATGTGTGTTAGTGAGGATGATGAGAATTTAGAGCCCTCATCCATTGCTGGTGTGATTGTAAAATTGTGCGGTTGCTATGGGGAAGGTTTGTGATGCCTTAAAAAATTAAACATCTGATCCAGAAATTCCACTTCCACAAGCAGCAAAAGTGAGTGACAGTGCAGTAAGACGACAAGCAATTATATACACCTACGCAAAGAAAAGCACTATAGAAATAAGAATCCTAAGCCAGAGGCTTGAAAGCAGAGACTCAAACATCCAAGTTCAGTGCAGCACTAATCACGATAGCCAAAGGGTGGAAACAACCCAAGTGTCCATCCACAGATGAATGGATGAGCCGACTATGGTATACACCCAGTGACATATCTCTCAGCCTTCAGGAGAAGTTAAGTGCTGATACATGCTACTACATAGATGATCTCTAAAAACATATTGAGTGGAGCACAAAAAGTCAAGCACAAAAGGAAAAATCATGTTTCCCTTACATAAAATGTCTACAATAGGCACATGCGTAATGTGATGATTGAATTGTGCCCCCCTGAAACGTGTTGGGATCCTAAACCCTATGCCGTAAGTAGAATCACATCTGGGACTAGAGTCCCTTTATTATGATAAGGGGCATGTGGTGTATCTCACTGCCTACAAGAAGATGCCAACTCATAGTGAGGCTAAAGGACAGCGTAGAACTGTCCTTGTGAGTTTCCAAAAACATAATTCTTTGTGGGGATAAAAAGGCCTGTCTTTCCCCCTCAGAGCAGCTGGCAGTTTCAAACTGCTGACTTTGTGGTTAGCAGCCCAATGTATAACCACTACACCACCAGGACTCCTACATGGTATATAAAAACCAAACCAAACTGACTGCCCTCCGTCGATGCCACCTCATAGAAACCCTATTATAGGACAGGGCAGAAGTGCCCCTGTGAGTTGTCTTTCTCCCTCATAGCAGCTGGTGGTTTTGAACTGAGGACCTCATGGATCACAGCCCAATGCATAACCATTATGCCGCCAGGGCACCCTCACATGGTGCACGGTGGGTCCTACATCTTCACTTCTGAGTTATGGGGAGGGACAAGCAAGCACAAGCCATGAGTAGATAGATGCCATGTGAGGATCGCCATCACTGGGTGATGGTGGCCCCAACCCTTAGTCAAGGTCAGGCACAGACTCTATCAGAGAACTTGGCAGGATACTCCCTCCCTCAGTGCTAGGTTTAGCTAGAAAGGCCCTCAGAGTCCCTGGTCCCAGCCCACAGTGAATGCCATGCCAAGCAAGGAAGCTCTGTTTCAGGGATGGTCCTGGCATTCAACCTGGGCGGACCCCAAATGGCTCTCCTTTTCAGGGGCTGGCCGGCCACTTCCTGGAAAGCTGAGCATTGGGCCTGCCCTCCTGTGGGCAGCCACACTGACCCAGCTTACACTGGCCACCCTGTCATCTCTCTTGAATACAGGACAAAAAGGTGGTCTATCTCCAACGCACATGTTGCAAAATAATAAGCTGCTGAAACAAATTCATTTTAACTTCCAGTTCTCCCTCTTATCTACTTCCCCCCCTAATCACTTCCCATGCCCTGGCTCCACCCTCAATCATTGACACAGTTATAACGTTTCTCGGACTTTCAAATCTCAATGTCTGTCCAGGATAACAGGTCTACCCTATTGGGTGTGCTAGAAAATTTTAGCACTGCAAGACTGAGTGCAGGTGCAATGTGAAAATAAGCAAGCCTATATACCCAGAGAGGAGTCCTGGTGGCTTAGTTGTTATGCATTGGACCACTAACTACAAGGTCAGCAGTTCAAAACCCCCAGCCACTCTACAGGAAAAAGACCAGGCTTTCTACTTTGGTATAGAACTACCGTCTCTGAAACTCATAGAGGCAGTTCTACTCCGTCCTACAGGGTCATTGGGGATCACCATGGACTCCATGGTAGTGGGTTTGGTCTATATACCAGAAAGCCTTCACACTAAAATATTCGCCAGCTTTCACCAGGGAGAAGGGGCGCAGAGAGCGGAAGCTATTAACTACAGATAGATACATATTAACTTGGGTGAAGGGGAAGGCAGAAGTAAATAGATAAAATAATGGTGTTGGTTGTAGATGGCATTTTACCTGCCTTTAAAAAAGGCAATATTTATAGCAAAAAAAGAAGAAATCCTAGATATCTACAAAAATAAAAGCACTATAGAAATTAAAATAATTACTACTATACGAGGGAGTACCAAAAAACTCAGATTTTTTTTCAAAGTTATGTATTTAAATTTTCTTTACAAAACAACCATATCACCCTCAAAGTACTCTCCATTAAACATAATGCATTTGTCAATTCTGTGATTCCATTCCTGGAAACATTTTTCAACTCATCTGTCTGGATAGCTAACTGCACCTCCCTCTTTTTTTTTTTCTTTCTTCACCTTTGCTATGTCTTCAAGTCGCTGTTCACCCACGTCTCTCCCTCTTCATTCTCAGACACAAAAAGAAGTCACTCAGAGCGAGGTCAGGTGAGTCAGGTGCATGGGCAAGAGAGGCATGCTGGTTTTTTGCCAACAGCTGGCACACTGAGATGGCTGTATGAGCAGGTGCATTGTCTTGGTGGCAAAACTAGCCCCCCATCTGCTGCAAATCAGGTCTTTTTTGTCACACTGTTATGCAATCTTTTCAGACCTCTAAATAGAAAGCTTGCTTAGCAGCAGTCTGGCCTGGTGCAATGAACTCCAAGTGCACTACGAGTCGACATTTTCATTGGGAAGCTGAGGGATGCCCAGGATGAAGTTTGTCATCAATGGGCATTTCACCTTTTGTGAAATAAGAAAACCACTTGTACACGTGAGCTTTTCCCATAGCACTGTTCTTTGTAAGCTGTGTTTCACATCACAACAGTTTCGGCGGCATTTTTCCTAAGTAGGAAACAAAATTTCACAGCCCCATGCTGTTCTCTTAAATCATCCGTCCAAAAAATAACGAGGTCTGAGCAAAACTGCTTTCATGAAAAAA
>NW_022111320.1:6296329-6303254 GCF_000313985.2 Echinops telfairi | reverse complement strand
GTTAGTTACATATATGTATGTAGAAAATGGAAACTCTAGCCTAGGCTTTGTTAGGAGCCCTGCTGGCATAGTGGCTACCCACTGGGCTGCTAACTGCAAGGTCAGCAATTCAAGACCACCAGGCCCTGAGCAGGAGAAAGATGGGCTTTTTACTTGGAAATTCACAGGGCTGGTTCTCCTCTGTGCTAGGGGGTCGCTGCGAGTTGGCCTCGGCTGGATGGTAGTGAGTTTGGTTCTGGGGAGCATGCCCACGATGGCTGCTGTAGCTCAGCATGGCATGTGAGCGAGCGTCTGCTGGCCAGTGCTCTGGTGAACACTAGGCCTTTGAGCTGTCAGAAGTCCTGCTGGTAGGAACCCTGATGGGAGCAGTAACTTTGGTGTGAGCTTGAATAAGCCACCAAAAGACTGGCCGTGAAGGTCCTCCACAGGGACTGGGTCTGGAGGCTCGGTTCCATGTGAAGATCGACAGGTTCTGCTTGAGTCGGGTCCTTTATTGGCATCATTTTCTTTTGGAGTCCCTAGCAATATAAACGGTAGCATTAATGTTACCCATTTTCCTGGGGTGACTCAAGCTTTTGTTTGGTGACTATGATCTGGGAAGATCAGTGTCATCTTGAAGGTGGCTCATTGACTAACCCACCTCCTCCCCATCACCTTCCCTTAAACCTAGCTTCAGAGTCAGCCTCAAAACAAGCACGGTGCTGGCTTTTTTTTTTCTTCCCCAAGATCCAAATGCATTGGGTGGAGGAGGGCGGAGAAGGGGAGGAAGGCAGGAAGCAGAGAGGCACAGGGACTCTGAAACCCACCCCCTCAGGCACCTACTTTGTCCCTCCTCATGGCCAGCATCTGGGCAGCACCTGTGAGGTTTGCTGTTTTCCTCAAATTTGGAAATGCTTGTAAGTATTAATACATAGATACTGCTCCCCTGTAGCGACTCACTCATTTCTGCTGACGCGGGTTGTAGCAAATGTTCCAAACACCAACTTTCATTTCTTTGCAAAACTGAAGGAGTGCAGGGCACTGCAGAGCTGCTGTGGATGCAAAGCGCCTGGGGAGCTCAGGCCTTTCAAGTGGAAGGGAATTCGGGATCAGATTCTCAGCTGATGGGTGAGAGAACAGGCATGGCAACTCTAGCAGAGCAGGGACCAAGTTCTCGTCCCTGGTTGCAAAGAACGGACTCATTCGTCAGGTAACAACATCTGGGTTCTCTCCATGTGCCCAGCGCACTTCTGAGCATGGTTCCTCCCTCGTGACAGTTAGAGGTTTGTTCGGAGTACAGCCCGCTATGGGAGGAACGAAGAAGCTTCTCCCAAGAAGCCAAGGCCTGGATTGAGCCCACTGGCTCCCTCCGAGTGGGCATCGATGGCAGGGGGTTGGGTTTGGGTTTGGAGGAGGACCTGTGGCGGACTTGGGACTGAAAAATCTGCATTCAAACACAGTGCTGCTCCCTGAAAGATTTACCCTCTGGGAAACTCTCTCTCGGGTCCCTGCGAGTCGGCATTGGCTCAGTGACATGGGGTTCATTGGCTTGGTTTGTGGGAAAACTGGCCTGTTGGCCAGAAGAGCTGGCAAGTCAAGCCAATGGGTTGGGTGTGGTTGGAACATGGGGGGGGCGGGGGTGCTATGAAGAGGAGGCCCAAGGCTGCAGAGTCTGGAGAAGGGCAGGGGTCAGTCTGGAAGAGGGGTGTGACCTGTGGCTTCCTAAACCGTGCAGGTTTCTGACAGAACGGTGACGTGGGAAATCGTGCTTTGTTTAGAAGACTGCTCTGGAAGCTGTGAGGAGAAGCTAGGAGGGTGTCCCAGTGTGGCACCAACAGCTTTGAAGTGAGCCACCCAAGTTAATGACCACCTTACCCTGGGAGCAGTTTGCCTCCTCTGGCAGCCTCGGAAGTTGTCGTTTTCTGGGTGTGCTGTCATGGGAGCACTGCTCTTGAAGAGAGTCAGATTCTAGGTGGGCAGCCCTAGTGGTTACGAGTTGGGCTGCGATCCATAAGGACTGCAGTTCAAAACCACCGGTGGTCTTTGGGAGGAAGATGAGGCTTTCTACTCCTGCAAAGAGTTACAGTCTTGGAAACCCACAGGGGCAGTCCTACCCTGACCTGTAGAGGCCCTCGGGGTCGTCATCAACTGTATGACATTGAGTTGGCAGTACTCCCCAAATGCCAACTTCTGATTATTAGTAGTTTTTTTGCAGCTGTTTTTTTCCCTCATTTTGAGTCATGTCCCATCAGCAAATGAAGATCCCCCAAGGCTTTAAGATCACAACGGACGAGTCGGCTTTGAGGAAGCTGCTCTTCCCCCGTCACATTTTGAGCTGCATTTCCAGGGCCGTCCAATCGGAGGCGCCATCCTCTGGCACTGTCTCTGACAAGGCGCTGCTTCCGTCCAGCAGGCCTTCCGTACCAGACAAGGTTCAGATTCTACGCGTAAGAATTTCAGCTGCTCGTTCCTCCGCAGTGGACAGTGGACTCCGTCGTAGTAGTCTGTCTTAGCCTGGAAGCTCTGCTGAAACCTGTTCGCTTTGGGGGACCCGACTGGCCTCTGAAACGCCAGTGAGGGACCTTCCAGCCTCCCAGCAGCACCCAAGCCACCACAGGACGACAAACTGACAGACAGGTGGGGAGAAGCTTCTCTAGGACCCCAGATTTATTTCCTGAGTGTTTGCCAACATCTGGTAGGGTTTGAGCATCCGACTTTCTCAGCTCTTCCTCAGGAATGACCCAATCATCTACACATACACACACATCTGCACATACACATACACAACATCTGCTCCCAGAATCCTTTGCGGCAGTCAGTACTTCTTTTTAGATGGCTCTTGTCAGCTAAGAGACGCAGACTCAGTTCACTCCTGGTTGTTGTAAAATGTAAAGTACACCCCTCCAATTCTCACTACCTGGAGAAATGCTGACTTTATTCCCCAAGATTTCTGAAAAGTTCAACCATGTTTGATTTAGTTTCCTGTTGTAGGAGAGAAAATCAATCCCAACTTCAAATATCATTTATAAGGACTGTAAGGGTTTTGGGGGCGTGAAACGGAATTAAAGATTCAATTGGTAAAGTTTTAGAAGCAGACTTTATTGAGAAGCTTGCAGGCGGGTTCAGCAACTCAGGTATTGAGCTAGTGAAACTGCGCGGTGTGGGAGGGGGGCGAGAATTCTGGCTGCGTTTTTTATATCCCCTGGTGTCAGGCACAGCTGCACACAGGGGCTTCACAGGGAGGCACTCATTAATCTTATCTATAGGTCCGAGACGGGTGGAATAAACACATCTTCAAGGAATGCAGGGAAGTGGTCGTTAATCTTATCTATAGGTATGGGGCGGGTGGAGTAAACATATCTTCAAAGAACATTCTTTCTTGGGGATGTTTGGTTCTCAGACCTGGTGATTTTCAGCGAGGGGAGGGGAGGCCGATGTGAGGGAGGCCCATGAGAGGTGAGTTCTGAGAACCACGAAGGTACCAGATTCAAAATGGAGTCCCTTGTGCCAAGACCAGGCATACCAGACTCTGCCTTATAGTGAAAAGGGGCGGAGTCAGTCTCTTCTATAGCTGCTTCCTGCTGGTAAAAGGGCGACGAGTTCAGGAGTGGAAGGGAGGGGTATTCAGGCAGAATACTGGAATTCCTGGCCCAGCACAGGGCGAAGAGGTTGGTATTGTTGTAACATCATCTGATGGACTGCTATGCGGGTGATTTCACGGAGTCGACTCTGTAAGAGCTGGATAAGGCAGGGGGCAATTAGAAGCAAAATTGTAACTAAAATTATGGGCCCTAATATGGGGGCTAAGAAGGAGTACAAGGAGGGGCTCCACCAAGATGAGGCTTCACCCCATTTTAATCCGGTGTTTCGTAGTTCATGACTAAGTTTATTTAAGGTCTGGACGTTGGTTTCCACAAGGACACATTGTCATCAACAGGACAAAGACAATGAGGGAGACCATCAGCACAGACTCTGACAGCGTCCAAGGATCTACACTTCCGTAGGCTAGAGAGAAACGTCTAAAAAGTTGGCCCAGGACCTTCTGACCACGCCAGTCAGGATGCGGACTCATGATCATTTGGACCCGAGTATACCCCCATTCCATCAAGGGCACACCCAAGCAAGGCCCGAAGGAAGCGTTCTTTCTTGTATTTATTTATTTTATTTTAAACATTAATTAATTTTTTCCTTAAGGAGGCTTTCGAACACATTCTGCCTGAGAAGAAAGCTATTCACATTACTGATTCATGGTCAGAAATAATTCAATGGGGCCTGAATCTATATGGAGACTCAAAAATGGCTTTAGGACTCCCACTACAAATGAAAGCCTTCTGCAAACCAGTGCTAAGGATCTGAGCTCTCATATACTCCTTTGGCCTCAGGAGTGACATTTGTATTTCGTCACATCAGAATGAAGAGCTCAGACCCATTTCCTGTTCCCATAAGAAATCTCTTCACATCAGAATGAAGAGCTCAGCCCATTTCCTGTTCCCATAAGAAATCTCTTCACATCAAGAATTTTCTTGTGCTACATTTGAAAAACCTCCACCAAAGACCATTGGATTGCATCACAAAATAGCCAGCACCCCACCACCTTCTTTGCCTCCTTTTTCTTTCCTTCTCTCCTGAACCGCACCTCCCTCATTCCAAGTGCTTTAGCCCCAGTCATGTAGAGAGGCCTGCTCCTTGTACTGGTGGCATAGTGGCTACACAATAGCCTGCGATCTGAAAAGTCAGCAGTCTGACACCAGCAGCGGTCTACGGGAGAAATGTCTTCCTACTCCCATAAATAGTTACACCCTCAGAAACACCCAGGGTCAATTTTACCCTGTCCCTAGGGTGGCTTTGAGTTGGCATCCAATCAGTGGCAATGAGTTTGTTGGGGGTTTTTTTGGTTCCTTGTAACCCAAAATTAAAAAACAAAACCCACTGCCCTTCGACTCATATTCCAATAGTTCTCAAACTGTGGCCTCTGAATCATCAACTTCAGCACCATCCAAGAGTTGATTAGAAATGCAAATTACTGGCTTCTACCCAGCTTTACTAAATTGGAAACTCAGCAGGAGTGGGGTGGGGGGGCAGCCCTCGAAAGTGACTTTGCAAAGGAGGGACACCCTACCCACTCCCCAAAGGAACCATAGTCTTTGTAACTCCCTAATGTGGGGGTGGGGTATGCAAATAAGGTATATGAAACGACACAGTGGGAATTGGTCAGTTTTGACCTTCTAGCAGATTTAAAATGAGCCATTTCAGAAACAGCAACGGGGCTCTCACTACCATCAAGAAAGAAGAGGCAGGAATGGGCCACATGCAGGTGTGCTGAATCTCCATGATCCTGGAGATGGAGAGGTTGCTGGGTGGTGACACTCGCTGGGAATTGGCAGCTGCAGCAGCCCCAAGGGGACTTCTTGGGCCATGGAGTGGCCTCAGGCAGGAGGCTTGTGTAATGGTAAGTGCCCTTAACTGGGGGAGCTAGGCTGGCTGGGCAGAGGCAAAGGGGCCATGTGGAAGAGGTGATCTCGACATAGGG
Source organism: Echinops telfairi (assembly GCF_000313985.2). Lineage (NCBI taxonomy): Eukaryota > Metazoa > Chordata > Mammalia > Afrosoricida > Tenrecidae > Echinops > Echinops telfairi. Next base: position 6,297,745 of record NW_022111320.1, on the reverse strand, counting down.
CTGTGTCCTGAGCAATTCTGATCTTGAATGTAACCTGTTACCTGCCCTAGTAAACTCTACACTCATGAGTATTGTCTGTGAGTGCTGTGTAGCCATGGCAATGGAGGCTAGAAGCCAGTAGAGAAATAGAAGGCAGTGGGAAGGGCAGAGGCATGTTTAAGCCCCACTTCACAGGAATTGGCCGTGGCTGATGTTGAGCTGGATTCTCCTTCTTCCTATAAAGTCAGGGGGAGGGCACATGCTGCCCGACACCATTTTTGCACCCTCCTTTTCTGAATTGTTTCTCTCCAATTAATGTGACCTCCCAAACCACATCATAGCCTTCAAGTCAGTTTTTTTATAATGCAATAATTGAATTACATTTATTTGAGATTCATAGTTGATAAAATATTTCAATAACATAAATACAATGAAAATGATAGGAGAGTAAGTAAAACATAAGGATCTTCAAGTCAATTTTGACTCATAGTGATCCTACAGGACAGAGTGAACTGCCCCATTCCCCCCACCCCCACCCCACCACACACACACAACCAAACTCACGGCCATCGAGTCATAGGACAGCGTGGAATGGCCCCTGTGGGGTCTGGGAGGTCTTTATGCCATAAAGCTTACAGGAATAGAAAGCCTCATCTTTCTCCAGCAGAGCTGCTGGTGGTTTCAAACTACTGACCTTCAGGCCAGCAGCCTAATGCTTAATCCACTGTGCCAACAGGGCTCCTAACAGCCCCATTTAAAAAAAAAAAAAAAATCAAGCTCACTGCCATCAAGGCCAAGTCATAGCGACCCTTAAGCACAAGGTAGAACTGCCCCTTTGCGTTTCCGAGATTATAATGATCTACGACGGAGGTAGAAAGCCCTGCCTTTCTCCCGCAGAGTGGCTGGTGGTTTTGAATTGCTGACCTTGCGGTCAGTAGTCCAATTTGTAACCACTGTGCTACCAGGGCTCCTGCTAACTGCCCCAGGGGGTTTCTTTTTTTCCTAAATTTATTTTTCCTTACTGTTGAGAATATATTCAGCAAAACATATGCCAATTCAATTGCAATTGTTTCTACATGCACAATTTAGTGACTCTACTGGCATCCTTGGAGTTGTACAACCATTCTCCTTCTCTTTGGCTGAGATATTCTTTCTTCATGAACATAAACTCTGTCCCTAAGATGCCTTCTTAAGGTTTAAGTGGCTGATGTCAACTTGACCCCATATAAATAGTGCTTACAGGAGACTTAAAAAACACCCAGACACACTAGCAAAGCCAGACTCTTGTTTCGGGTGGTTCAAGATGACAGCCGGGAACCGGGAATGTTTTTGGTTTAAGTTTAAAGATGATCTCAGAGCAGCAATCAGGCATTCATCCAACCTTCATGCATCTAGAAGGTCGAGTCTATGAAAATTTGAAATTCTGTTGTTTATTCC
>NW_022111320.1:6289185-6296229 GCF_000313985.2 Echinops telfairi | reverse complement strand
ATTAGGATTCCTCTATGGGATCTTTGATCAAAGTGTTTGGGAATGGTAGTCAGGCACTTTCCAGTTCTTCTGGTCTTATGACAAAGTCGGCAATTGTTCTTGGAGACAATTAGCCACAAATTCCCTATTGTCCTCCAATCTTGACTCTCCTTCCTCCAGGTGAATAGAAACCAATTGTGCCTCGGGAGGCTGCCTGAAACCTTTTAAGCCCACGGGCACTTGGCAATGAATTAGGAAGTAGAACAGAAACATTAAACTTGCTGTGCAGTCAATTAATAGGGATGTCCCCTGAAACCATGACCCAAACCTCCAAAGCAAGGCACTAAATTGATTGAGTTGCATGGCTGTACTTCGGTAGTCTCAGCAATCTTTTCTTTTGTCATTGTTGTAAATACACCTATCACAGAACTTTTGCCAATTCAAATCTTTTACAAGCATAAAACTTATTGATAGTAATTACTAGAATTGGCTGTTCAACCCTAGCCTTAATCAATGTGGTTTTTCCATTACTATTAAACCTCTTTCCCTCTTCCGGTCCCTAGACTCATAATACATTTTGCTATCTTTATATTTGCCTTTTCTTGTCTTTTTATATAAACCTCGAACCCGGTGCCATCAAGTTGATTCTGACTCATAGAAACCCTACAGAATAGGGTAGAACTGCTTTGAAAGAACTCTGACCTTTTTTCAGGAGTAGAAAGCCTCATCTTTCTCCTGCAGAGCAGCTGGTGGTTTTGAACTGCTGGCCTTGAGGTTAGCGTCCTGACTTATAACCCACTAAGACATCAGGGCTCCTTTATATAAATGAGGTCATACAGTATTTGTCTCTTGTGTTGGCTTGTTTCTATCTGCGTAATATTTTCAAGCTCCATCCATTTTGTAGTATACATCAAAAGCTTCATTTCTCCTACTGAGTAGCATCCTATTGTATGCATTGATGAGATTTTGTTTACTCATTCTTCTGTTGATGGGCATTTAAGACGGCTCCACCCTTCGGTTATTGTGAATAGTGCTACCGTGAACAGTAGTGTACACTTTTAGTCTCTACTTTCAAGACTTTTGGAGGAAACGGCTCATGCCTTTCCATAAGAGATGTATCCTGCTGCATTCTAACCAGCAATGGATCCAAACTCACTGCCATCGAGTTGATTCTAACTCATAGCAACACTGTAGGATTTCCTAGACTTTTAAAATACAGTGTTATCTCGGCTGTCAAACTCAATTTGTTCCAAATTCATGTTCAAACACCGAAAATTCAAGAACTGAACTCATTTTTCCCCTAAGAAATAACAGAAAACCAAATAATTGGTTCTGAGGCCCCCAAATTACAGTTATACATTCATTTCCCCAGGACTTTCAATCACTATGGAAGGCTTTTAGCCTTCTCGCCCATCACTGCCTTGGATACAATATCTCCATCAAGTTATTTTTGATTTAGCCTCTTCAATGAATAAAAATGATGCTGAGAAAAGATTCTGAAGCCTTAAAATAACCTTTGAAAATTTTGAAATATTAGGTGAGATTACAATCAGGGCTTGGACTGTTTTTAACAGGTAATACCCCCCCCCCCCATGGTAACTAACTTCTCAATTACAAATATGCAATTTGAGAGAGTCTAAGATCATCGTAGTTATTTACAAAATTCTGTCAACCATATCTGAGGATATGCAACCAAGCCATGTGAAAAATATTTTAGGGAATTTCTTGGCTTTGACACTCTGATTTTTATCGACAAGGAGAGACTTTCTCTATGTACGTGCGAAGTGGGAAGCGCCGTTTGGATGACCAGCAAGTGCCGTGGGAGATACAAACTACAGTATCTCTTCCATGGACAGGTCTCATTCAGTGTAAGAAAGTTACTCGGCCCAGGGCCGGGGTAAGACATAGCTGAGCTGCTTTCTGCGGGGAACGAGTGTGACTTGCTCCTGGGTTGAAAGGCGGGATGCCAGGGTCCTGTGTGGTGAAGAAGGGAAGGCTGCTGCGCCGTCACAAGCCGGGCCCCATCTCTGCCAACATTGTCCCACGGAAACAAAGATCTTTTTGTGTAACACTGAGAGATCTCCAATTGTTTATTGACAGGTGGTGGAGATTGTGACTTTTGTTTTCAGAACAGTGTAACTAGTAATTTGAACCAGAATCTATGAACCACACAGCAACTTGAATTTTGCCCTTCTGTTGTTCTTTAAAATGTAAAGACTGGTACTCATTGGGGAACATTCGTGCCCTAACCCTGGATAACTTTTCTGGCCCTTGCTTTGTAAACCAAAGTTCTGTCCCAAGCAACAGTAAGTCAAACTTGCATGCGTTTACTTGATTCCGACTCATTGTGACCCTGTAGGAGTAGACAGCCCCTGTGGGTTTCAGAGGCTGTGACTCTTTACAGGAGTAGGAAGCCAATGTCATTGGAGTGAGGCAGCCACAAGCAAAGGATTGCCTGGAGGCACTAGAAGCTGGCAGAGGGAAGGATGGAGCCTTCTGGAGCCTTTCCAGGGAGCCTAGCTTCCAACACCTTGCCTTCAGACTTCTGCCCTCCAGAACTGTGAAAGAAGGGCTCTCAGTTATTCTAAGCTACCAAGTGTCTGCAGCCCTCCGATCTAAAAAGTTGAACTCACTGCCGTCAAGTGGATTCTGACTCACGGTGACGCAATAGAACAGAGGAGAATGGCCGTTCTGGGGTTTCCAGACTCACAGAAGGTGAGGAAGGAAGTGAACGCACCGGCAGAGAGGATCATTGCTTTGGAATCAGAGACCGCATTGGGTAGCCTTGAGCGAATCGTTGGGCCTTGGAGTTAACTTGAAGGAGCCCTGCTGGTGTAGTGGATTACAACATAGAGGGTGAAAGACAGCGGAGGCTTTCTGCTTCTGTAAAGATTTATAGCCTTAGAAACCTAAACGGGCAGCTCATCTCCGTTCTGTTGCCTCACTATGAGTTGGAATCCACGTGATGGCAGTGTTTTTGGATTTGGAGAGTTAACTTGAGACCTGGTGACTTAGTGGGTTATTCTACGGCTGCTAACAGCAAGGTCAGCAGTTTGACTCCACCAGCCGCTCTGCGAGAAAAAGATGAGGCTCTCTCCTCTCAGGAAGATTCCTCGCCTCAGACCCTAGGGAGCAGTGATACTCTGTCCTGTGCAGGAGCTGAGTGTCAGAATTGACTCAATGACAAGCTTTTTTGTGGGGAAGGGGTGGTGGTGGTGTGGTGGGTGTGGTTAGAGTTGCATTCCTATCTTTGTAAAGTAGGGATAAACATAGAGACCAGTGTGTATTATCCTGCTTCGTTTAAATGTTTTTCAAGCAGTGATTATTTTTAGGGTGGTAAAGATTAAGTGAGGCTAAATGTAATTTAGCCTGGTTCACAGTGAATGCTCAATAAATGTTAATCATTTTGATTAAGATGATTACATATATCAGATTTCTAATTTTGATGCCATTACTAAAAACAATATGGTATTTGCTCATACATTGCTAAAATCATCTCAATATGAGAGCTGCAAGAAAAATCATATATACTTCTGTCTCCAAATCTCCCTAAACTTGAAGAAGGAGGAGGAGGGGAGGAGAAAGAGGAAGAGGAGGGAGGATGAAGATGATGAATTCTGGTGATTATGAGCATTAAGAGCATCTTGAAAGGAAAGCAAAAAGAGCTATTTGTACTCATTCACATGAACGATTTCAAGTCCTTTGCACACACATCGATGAGGGTGATTGAAAAAGTGAGTGGAAAAATGGAATTAAAAGATAAGGGAAGTTTTCCATGAGCTTTTTGAAGCCTCCTCAGATTAGACATTTATCATTCTGCACATACAGGGTGATATGTACACAGACTGTCCTGTGCTCACATGCCAGGGGTTCTTAGCATTTTATATGCTGTGTGTTTATTAGGCGATTAACAAAAGTGGCCCTAGTGCTTCTCCTTTAAAAGAGAATGAGCAGGTTGCTAGCGATGTTTTAGTACCTAAGCCCTCCAAACGTATCTTGGATTTGCCTGTTTGTCCCACACCCAGGCATTCTGCAATAGGGACAGATTGCCAGGGACGATCACCATTTCCTTCTCTTGTAGATAAGGGCCTTGCCGGCACACAGGAACATCATCTCTGAGAAGGCGAGGGAGTGCAGGCATGAATAAGCATTGAACTGTGAGGTGAGCGAGTCACTCTGATTGGTACCTGCCACAGAAATCCCTCTATGACTCTCAGAACAAGTGAAGATCAGCTACATGTAGCTCCCACTCCCGGCTCATCCCAGTTTGCTCAACACACCCTCTAGACCACAGATATTCTGCTTTGATTCAATGAGTCTATATTTGTGTATTAACTCATTTGGAGAAGCCAGTTGAGCACAAGACCTGTGTTCTTTGCATCTTGTAGGCTGTGTGTTATTAGGCGACGGGTGACTATCTGATGCAATGGATGACAGTCACCGGATACTACATCAAAATGAAAATTCACAAAGGATTGCTAAGAAAAATTTGTTGAAATCCAAGATGCATAGGTACTTAAAATAGCTACGTGATGCTGGCATAATGAAGTATTCTCCTAGTAAATGAAGAGCTTCCCTTAATTTTATTAAAGTAATGGTTACCCATAAGATTGAGAATATTTCAAAGGCTAGGGGCAAAACAACAAAAAAGTTCGTTGTATTTGAAAGAAAATAGTTCATGATAGACTGTAACTGAGAGAAGGTAGTTAGGAGGTATCTTAGCTACTAGTCCTATGAGAACAGAAACACAACAATTAGATGACCTTACCAAACAGAAATCTATCTTTTGTAGTTTAGGAAGTTAGGTGTCTTAATTCAAAGTGCCAACTCGAGAGGAAGGCTTTCTCTGCTGAAGGCTCTGGATGAAGGTCATGGTCTCCTTTCAACATCTGTGAGCCTGGTGTCCCTCAGCCATCTCCATGTACCTTGGCATCGGGCTTCCCCTGGGTCTAGGTGGTTCTCAGTGCAGGGACCCTGGGTCTGAAGGAAACACTGTTCTTTTTCCTTGCTGGTAATCAGGTCTCTCTGCTTGCTGCTCTCTCCTTTTATATCTTGTAAGATAAAAAGGTAATTCAGGCCATCCCCTAGAGCAGGGGTGTCAAACTGGCGGCCTGCAGCCTGCATGTGGCCCCCGAGGTAATTTTTTGTGGCCCACAATGCTCTGAAATAAAATGTAATGAGGGAATTGTGTATACGGCATTGCCTCGATCTCCCCTAGCGCTATTTTCCTCATAACAATTTTTTTTCTATTTTCATTTTATTTCAGAGCATTGTGGGCCACAAAAAATTACCTCAGGGGCTGCATGCAGCCCTCAGGCCACGAGTTTGACATCCCTGCTCTAGAGAAATTCCTTTACATTAAGATAGCGGTTCTCAACCTGTGTGTCCCAACCCCTTTGGGGTCGAACGACCCTTTCACAGGGGTTGCCGATTCATAACAGTAGCAAAATTACAGTTATGAAGTAGCAACAAAAATAATTTTATGGTTGGGGGGGGGTCACCACAACATGAGGAACTGTATTAAAGGGTCCCAGCATTAGGAAGTTGAGAACCACTGCATTAAGACAAGTGTTGTATCCTATCCTAAGTTTCTTACAACCTATTGGCTGATCGTATCATGTATTATCATCATTTGGCACCAATTGCCAAATCACATCATTATAATACTGCCCAGCCACTGAGAACCATGGCCAAAGCAAGTTGACACATATTTAGGGAACACAATTCAGTCCAGGACAGGCAGTAAACCACCAAAGGGGAGAAGCTACCTGTGGTAGTTAGATTTTAGGTCAACTCATACCTGTGTGACAGCATCGGGATGGAGTCCAGCCTACTACTCAGGTCACAGTCTGATGATGCCTCCTTGGAGATGTGACCTTTTTTTTTAAACAGTTTTATTGACACATAATCCACATAGCATACAACGCAATAGTTCAATCATATCAAGAAGAATTGTACAGTCATTACCAGGAGGTGTGACCTTTGGATAAGAGAGACACCGGTCCTTCTCTCCCATCCTCTTACCCTCTGCCTTCCTCCTTGCTGGGACTATGTCTGTCCCAGGGGTGAGCCCATGTGACCTTCTGACCTGGAGAGCTGTGTCTCGCCACCCTGGGATTCATGTTGGTAGGTAGCTAGAGACGGGGACAGTGGGTTGTCCCTCCCATGCCTGTGAAGGCCCCCAGAAAGGAGGTTGGGAAGGACTCAGGCTACCATTAAACACCCATGAAGACCCCCCGAACTTGGCATGCTCAAACTCAGGCTCCAAGTCAGGCGGTGGTGGCCCAAACTAGGCCCAGGCTGCTGACATCACCTGGTGACATCAACCAGGTGGGTGGAATTCAGCCCGCTGGCACCAGCAGCTCCAGGGACTTCAGTTGGATTGGGTGAGGTGGGGGTGTCTTCTCGATAGAAAGTTCTTCCTTAGGCATATATGTGTGGCCGGTTTCGTTTCTCTAGACAACTCAAGCCTAATACAACATCCTTACCTGCTTCCAAATTACATTCAGAGATAGCAGAAAGTGAGTATATGAAAAATTCTACGTAGTCTAGTGTTTAAAAGTGTGTCGTCTTATACTTTTAGGAATATTACTGTGCAGATTTTGGCTCCCAGTCTGTTGATAGCAGCACTAAGCTGGTTTGTAGGTTGTTGTCATTCTCTGAAAATGAGGGTGTTCCTGGAATACCTTTAAAATTCCTTCCAAGTATTCTCAGAGTCTTCTAGCTCCCTTGTATCACAAGGCTGGGTGTATTTTTCTGGGAAAAATGACCTTTGATGGAACGTTCGGTGACATTTCTGGCTCATTGTCTTTGGTTCCCTGCCACTGGAATCATGCTTACAATTCTGGCCGTGTTTCCTTTGAAACCCTAGAAATGAGGCACGGACCCCTCTCACTTTGGAATATCATGTTTTCTTTATTATAATTTTGCTAGGCCAATATGATGGGAGACACAGATATTTAAACTGCAGTTATTAAAACAACCACCCAAACCCATTGGGTCAATGAGGTAGTTTATTGTGCCAACCTGGCTGATAAACACGTGGGGTTAATTGAAGGGTGGAGG
>NW_022111320.1:6286269-6287692 GCF_000313985.2 Echinops telfairi | reverse complement strand
TGAGTTAGTCCTCATGCCCAACCTTTCCAGGCCAGTATTAGATGGCTTGAATCACAGTCCCCAAACGATCATATTTCAAGTTAGTCTAGTGCATTTATTAATATGGAAAGATAGTCACCATATACTGACAGTGAGTTAAAAACCTGTCTGTCTGGATGATTCCAAAGTTTAAATAGAAAATGTTTATGTGTAAAAACGTTGGAACGGATATGTACGTACCACCATGTAACAAAGGTTATGTTTGGATATTGCTGGAATCTATATGTACATTATGTCTTTAAGGTAGCTGAGTTGGTGAAGACATTTCAGATTGACTGAGGACTTTTCATCTTACCTTATTTCTATAGTTTAAAATTCGTTTGTAAATCTCTTATATAGGAACCCAAGACCTGGCTGTCCAGACCGTGAATGCACAGCACGGTGTGCCAACTCCCGGAGTTTTACTTAGCCAAGCACTCCGTGAGCACATTTAGGAGAGGGAAACTGTCTAGAGATTGAGCTGGATGGAGTTTCCCAAGAAATAAAATACACTAATGTGTTTTCTCATTCTAGGGGGTGAGGGAGGTGAAATAGGAACTTGGCGAAGTTGGGATAAGTGTTGAATTGTGGGTCAGGAATTCTGGGCAACAGCAGTCATATTTAGGCATTAATTCCATAAAGTGGAAAAATGGGCTGGGGGAATCCGGGCGCAGGGATGGAGGGGGATTGTCCTAAGTGATTCCCAAGGGTCATTCCCTAGTGCTCAAGAGTTCTCTGGGTACAAGGCTCCTATGCTCCGTCCGGTGCCCAGAAACGCACGAAAAGCAGCTCCGGCACCGAGCCGGCCCGTGGTCGGCCGGGCTGAGCGCGCGGGCGCTCGGGCGGTGGGGGGGAACTGTGAGGTCACTGGCCAACTGCTCTCCCGGGTGGAATAGGAACGTGCCACGCTTCCCTCCAGAAAGCGTCAGTCGGCGGCGCTTTCGCTTTGGTCCCGCCAGGTTCCCCCTTTCCCGGGACCGCTGGCACCACCCACTTCCCCGGGAGTGAATCCAGCCCACCGAGCCACGCTCGCCCCAGGGTTCCCAGAAGAGTTGCTCCCCAGGCTTCCTCTACAAGGCAACGCGCGCCCAACGCGCAGGCGCCGCAAAGTGGGCGCGGGCCTCTAGCCCCGCCCTCAAAGCCACGCCCAACCCCGCCCCGGCCGTCGCTACCGGCCGTTTATTTTCGAACTGCTGCCCCGCGCTCGTTCCCATTGGCTGATGCTACGCACTTGAACGTTGCCAGGAGACTGCGCCTGCGTCGCGAGGCCCCGCCCCGCCTGGGCACCTGAAGCGCGTCGGGGCGGAGGCGGGAGGGAGCGCTGAGCGTCTCCCAGAAGCTGCCCGGAGTGTGTGGACTGGGTTCCCGCGCGTGCCCTTGCCTGGTCCCGCCGCCTTACGGTGAG
>NW_022111320.1:6278172-6286100 GCF_000313985.2 Echinops telfairi | reverse complement strand
CCCCGGAGTGGAGCCACAGTTCTGTGCGGGAAGGGTCCTCGGGAGATGCGCGTGAGCGGGCGGACCCTCGGGGCGGTCCTGGCAGGAGGATCTGTTGCCCGACTGGAGCCAGGCGCCATCCCTGCGCACATCCTCCCGGGACTTAGACCCATTTCACAGACGTGGCAACCTCAGTTGGGAGAGAGAGGAGTTAGGCAGAACTGACCCAGGTTCCCGTCACATTTAAATGGCTGAACTGACGTATGAACTAGCGTGTACATGGGAAGACCTAAGTTAATAGTTAGTTTGGAGCTGGCAGAATCTTTTTGCGCTCCTCGATTACGACCACGTTTGTTACGTCCTCAGCATTATTGGTTAATATTGTCAGGGCTCGGGTACTAGACATTGTGAAAACGAGGTCCTTAGTGACCATTTATTTGGGCACTGAATTAAGTTGGGGCTTTCCAGGCACAGGGTACTTCTGCTGCAGCAACTCACGCTTTTCTACAACCACGGTAAGGCATGAATGAAACGTGAAAGATAATACATACAGTGAAAAAGAAACACCCATATGACATCACGTTGAGAAAGCAAATATAGCACATGAAAGGTAAAATTCTCATAAATTTAGACTAAGAATAAAGTCATCTGAAAAACAGAGAAGATAAATTGTATTCAGACTCCAAACCAGGAGATTAACGGAGTAGGTAAGGTAGACTCTGACAGATTAACTGACTATGACGGAAATGTTTTGTGAATTTTTACTGAATTTTTGTAATATACAGGTGAATTTTAAATCGTAAAAAAAATAAAACAAAGCATTTTAGTGTAAAACTCAAAAAAACAGGGAGATAGAGTAAACAACTCCCTCTTCTGCCTTGTTCCTTAATGGTAGTCACTTTTGTATACTTCTCTTGAAAATTTACAAGGATGTGTACATCTTAACCTACAGTCATACACAGTGTTTTATACACAGAGACAGGGAGATTACATTGAGTACTTGGAATTTCTTTTCATAATGCCTGTATATTTACTGCTAGTCTGGCAAAGTGAAAATTTCAGCTTTAGACAGTGTTGACGTTGCCTTTCGTAGTACCCGCTACTGTATGTTTCTGCTAAATCTATATGCACGTAGAAAGGGATGAATAAAAGCAAACCCCAACTTGTCATGTCCTAGTTAAGCTTTTCAGTTCATAGTTAAACTGTTATAGTTTCTCTTTTTGTTTGAGGGAAACGAGATGCCAAAGTGAAGGGAAGCGGTACAAATGGGTGCTTAATTACACCTGACTACAGTACTTTTTTAATTGGAAAGAATTGTAGTAATCCTTCCTTTTTTTGTGTATTATATACTCCAAGGGTATTTTAAGAAGTTGTGTTTTCTGTATATGTATAGATGGCTGAATTAATAATCAAGTGAATCTGAAAGAAATGTCTTAAGTCTTGAGCGAAGTGGACTTTTCTGTTTATCAGTTAAGTCCACAAGGTTGTGAGCCCGCTCTGGGTGGTGAACCCCTTGAAGGTTCCCAGACACAGCGCTGACTCACTATCAGGCCCGAGGCAACAAGTCATCTAACTCTCTAATGTGGTAAATACAATTTCTCTTCAGAGGCTGTAAAAGATAATGAATGTTTTATTACTATTCATGTTTAGAGATGAAAGGCAGCAAAGCATTCGTGAATTAAAACTTTAAAAAATGATTTCAAGAGGAGCATGGGTAATATTTTGGGGACTGCATAAATCTCTTTCAATTATAATCAAAGTTGGCCTTCCATAATATTCTGGGTAGACATTGAGGAGATTTCCTAGAGTCAGCTCTTGGAAGAAAGACCTCATAAAAAATTTGGAAATTCTTAAGTATGTTTATTTTAGAATTAAACATGAGAAATATGTGAAATAATTTATGTGATTTAAACTCAGGTTTCTTTCTGAAAAGACTTATTTTTTATTTTTTAAGACGAGATTTGTATTACTTGGTAACTTATAAAAGGGCAGTAGGAAATTGTGAATGAATCTGCAAATTTTTATATGGGCTTTTAGTACTCACTGGAGGAAAATAAACTGTAGATGAGTTTATCACTTTATATTACTTTTGATTTTTAAGATGATTGAAATAACACAATCTGGTTTTAGAATAAAGAAGCCCTGCTGGTGTAGTGGGTTACATGTTGTGTTGCTAATCACAAGGTCAGCAGTTCAAAACCACCAGCAGTTCTGAGGAAGGAAGATGAGGATTTCTACTCCTGCGAAGAGTTATAGTTTCAGAAGTCCACAAGGGCAATTCTGCCTTGCCTTATAGGGTTGCTATTAGTCGAAATTTATTCAATGGCAGTGAGCTTTAGTTTGAGGTTCTGAAATAAATTTGGCAGAAGACAGGGTGAATGAATAACAGGCAAGGCACATTTGAAAGGTGGAGGAAGCAAGGACTTCCCTTAATACATAGAAAATGGTTACATAGTCATTAAAATTGGGTAGCAATATTGAGAGCGTGAAACAGACCAATCTGACAGAAATAACTGAGGTGGCATTTTAAATTGGAGCATTGGACTGCCCAATAAATGGCTTGAAGGAATTTGGCTATATCTGTGGAAGATATTTAAATTCTATTTGTCTTCTCAATATAGGGTCACTGTGAGTTGGAATCGACTTGACGACAGTGAGTATTTCACAAAAAATACAAATTCCAGAGCAAAAAGAAAATACAGGGATGTTAACACATAGGGTGGTAATGCAGCCTTTGTAAGTAAAGTGCTTAAACCCATAAAGAAAAAGAGTAGGTTTGACAGATAGATGATAGGTTACGTGGACAATACGATTACAAGACAAGTGGCAGATGGGGAGGAAATGATGTATTTTAGATTGCCTTTGTTAGGCTTTAGAATCATGTTATCCTCTCTTTAAACCAGTTGGCAAACTGTCCATCTCTGTATCCTGAAACAAGCTCACCACGTGAAGCCATCTGTGTTTGGGCTGTTTGAGAAGTACTCAGCAGAGAAAGTTGTCACGACTCCCCAGCCTTCGCTTCCCCTGAGGAACTCCTTTCCAGCTTGTTAAATGTCTCCCTGGTTTGCTTTCTCTCGAGGGTCATTTCTTGTCGGGTTTCAAACAAGTTAGCATAGTTAAGGAAGACGTGTGTTTGGTTTAGTTCCATTTTCTCACTGCTCACTTGGTACCCTGCAGTTTCTTCCTTTTCCTTTCTAGATGAGGGTAGTATATTAACGTATTGCCACATAACAGATTATCCCCGAATGGGTCTAGAATCCACGGTTCCTGGGTAGCATAGCAAGGTTAGCGGTTTGAATCTACTCAATAGTGATGCTGAGGGAGAAAGGCCTGGTGATCGATCTGGTTAAAGATTAGAGTCAAGAAAATCCAACCGTTATTCTGCTTGTAACCCATGGAGTTGCCGTGATTCAAAACCCACAGATTTGATTTTGGTGGCTCCAGAACTTGGGACTGATATAGTTGGGTGTCTTTAACCTAAGGCCTCTCGAAGCTGTAGTCATCGCAGGGCTCCCATTGGACGTTTCTGTTCACTTAACACAGTTGTTGACAGACTGGTTCCTTTCAGGGTGTTAGACGAGCCTCACTTCCTTGTTAGACCATATGGACTTCTCCATAGATCTGCTTTCACTGTAGCAGCTAGTGTCCCCTACGAGCAAGAACATTCCACAGAGAAGTGGTCATCATACTGTATTCTGTTAGTTAAAAGAGAGTTGTTAGGTCCATCCCACACTCAAAGGGCAGGGACTCCAAAAGGAAGAGGAGAGGATGGGGGGGCTCATGGAGCCTCCTAGAGGGTGTCTCTCATAGGAGCCCTGGTGGGCCTGTCAGGAAGGCCTGTGGTCCAAGCTTGCCAGCCCTCTGTAAGATGAGCTAGATGAGAAAGATGACGAGACATCCTGTTCCTATAAAGTTTATGGCCTTGGAAGCCCTGCATCGGGACACTGAGTCAGAACTGACTTGATGCCAGTGGGTTTTTGACTTACTAAAAGACCACAAATGACTGTTTAGTGATTGAGCCAACTCTTGGGTTTGTTAATTCCAATAGTTTTCTGGTTTCTATACATAGTTTTTATTTATTTTTTAATATATTAATTCTTTTCTTAGATTTTTTTTTGACCCTCATTTTGAATTCCTTAAAAGGAAATGGCTTACTTAAGCTTTGCCCTGTGAAAGGCTTTTTACTGAGAGTGTTTTTATTATTTAATACGAATAAATGACAGCTTGACAGACTACAGAAACCTTAGGTTATTTCCTTTTCCTTCCTCTCCCTGTGGACATTGCTTCATTGTCTTCCAGCATCTCCTGTTGCTTTCGGAATGCTCTGGTTACGTACTGTAGTACAACATCCCACCCCACTGCTTAGTGGCTTCCAACAATCTATATCATTTCTCCCAGGTAAAGCTGCCTGGGCTCAACGGGGGCATTTGCCACGAGGCGTTGCCATGCATCTGCAGTCACATAGCAACTTGGGCTGAAGTCACCTGAAGCCTTGGCTAGCTGGATGTCCAGGGTGGCTTTTTCCCTCACAGGCACCTCCGTCCTCTTCTCTTCCATTTGGTCTCTCTCTCCAGCCTAGTAGCCTGGATTTCTTGCATAGGGTCCAAGAGTCAGGAAACTGCCAGACTAGTTAAGGCTATTTGAAGTGCTGGCACAGCAAAACTTGTACTGTACAAGGAGGTACCTCCCCCAAACAAAGATACAAACAAACATGAATTTGTTTCAAAAGCTATTAAATTTTTTTTTTTTAACAAAACAACCTTATTACCTTCAAAGTGCTCTCAGTTACACTTAATACATTGGCCAAATCTGCGATTCCATTCTTGGAAACATTTTTCAAGCTCATCTATTTGGATGGCTGACACACTAGCCTTGATTTTTTTCTTCACCTCTTCTATGGTTGCTGTCCTTTCGTGTCCCTCTTCATTGTGGACACAAAAAGAAGTCACTCGGAGCAAGGTCAAGTGAGTAAGGTGCCTGGGGCAAGAGAGGCATGCTGTTTGTTTTTTTTTTTGCCCAAAACTGGTACACTTGAGATAGCTGCATTAGTGGGTACATTGTCATAGTGGCTAAGCCGGTCCCCACTACCCCCATGTATCTCCAGAGTGAGGTTTATCATCAATTGACATTTACCTTTTTTGAAACAAAAAACCATTCATACACTTGAGTTTTGCCATAGCGCTGCCCTTGTAAGTTGTGTTCAACATCACAACATTTTCTGTGGCATTTTTCTGAACAAGAAACAAAATTTCACAGCCACATTCTGTTCTCTTAAATCGGCCATTGCAACAAACAAGGTTCTGGCGTAACTGCTTTCACGAAAGAATTCACTATGATGAGAGAACCTTCCCAGGCGACACCACTGGGTGCACTATAACTCAGAGTGAGTTGCTGGATGCTGGCCTAATGGGAAAAACATGTATTACGAAACATGTATAAACGAAAGCTTTGTTCTGCCTAGTTTAATTCTGCTATTTGTTTTTAAAAATAATTTTATGGGGGCTCTTAAAGCTCTTTTAACAATCCATACATCAATTGTATCAAGCACATTTGTATAAATTTGCCACCATTTTTTAAACGTTTTCTGTTTGAGCCCTTGTTATTAGCTTCTCTTTTTTCCTCTCTTTCCCCTACCCTCTCACCCTTGTGAACCTTTGATAAAATAAATTATTATTTTCATATCTTAGACTGACTGCTGTCTCCCTTCAGCCATGAAGTTTCTGTTGTTCCTCCCCCATTGTGTGTGGAGGGTGTTATATGCCCATCATTGTGATAGGTTACCCCTTTTCTTCTCCTCTGCCTGCCTTCTCCCTACCCTCTTGGTATCGCTACTCCCATTTCTATTCCTGAGTGGTTTATCTGGATTCTGTGCGTCCAGAGCTCTTGTCTGAACCATTATACATGCTCCGGTCTAGCTGGATCTGTAAGGTAGAGCTGGGGACATGATACCGGGGCAGGGGTGTGTGGGTGTGTGAAGAATCCTCAAAGAACCAGAGGAATATTGTGTTCTGTTGGTGCTGTACTGCACCCTTGCTGGCTTGTTCATTTCTTGCGAACCTTCTGTGAGAGGATATCCAAACGTCTACAGAAGGGTTTTGGGTCTCTACTCCGATCTCCCTTGTTCTCAATATGATTATTTTTTTGCGTTTTCTGATGCCTATTACTTGATCCTATCGACGTCTCGTGATCGCACAGGCTGGTGGGCTTCTTCCATGTGGGCTTGTTGCTTCCCAGCTGGACGGCTGCTTGTTTACCTTCAAGCCTTTAGGACCCAGATGCTATATCTTTTGATAGCTGGACACCATCCATATTTGCTTTTGCGCACCCATTGTGTCTTCGGCGATTGTGTCAGGAGGGTGAGCATCACAGAATGCCTTGTTAATAGATCAAAGTGTTCTTGCATTGAGGGAGGGCTTGAGTAGAGGCCCAAAGACCATCTACTTCCTCAATATATTACCATATAAATATATGTTCGTAGGCCAATACCTCCATTTTTGTGAATTAACATTTACATATGTGCACAACTATGTTTTTACCTCTGAATGGTTTTGCTTCCTGGGTCTTTCCTCTGTTTCCTTTTGCCTTCCTCCTGTCCCACTATCAAGCTCACCCTTCATTTGCCTCTCAGTAATTCCTCTCGGCTAGATTACTGTTGCTCCAACACCACCAGGGTCCTTATGACCCCCCTTGCCGTTGATTTTAATTCCCTAGTTCCCCTGTCTGTGGCATTGTTTGCTCACTGCTCCCTTCCCCCTGCCTCCTCCCCAAAAGTAACCCCAGAACCATCGGTCCCATTGCTTTCTCCTCCGGCTTGATCACGCCTATCTTTTTTTTTTTTTTAAATCATTTTATTGGGGGTTTGTACAATTCTTATCACCATCCATACATACATCCATTGTGTCAAGCACATTTGTACATGTGTTGCCATCATCATTCTCAAAACATTTGCTTTCTACTTGAGCCCTTAATATCGGCTCCTCATTTTTTCTCCCTCCCTCCCTCCGCACTCCCCCCATGTCTATCTTATATTGCAGACAAAATAGCAATTGCAGTGTTTTTTGGGCACCTCCTTGTATGTTACTGGTGAAAGCAGTCACACAGCCTGGCCGGGTTGGTGGGGTTTTTGAGGGTGGAGTAGAGTCCGTTTCTTAATGAAGGAGAAGCAGCAAAGTTAAATTACAGAATGGCTCTGGGGGACAGTTAGGCGATGGGCCTTTTCAGAAACTATTGTCTCACAGGAGAATTCCAAGACAGTTGTGTTTGTCTCCTTTTTTTAAGGTGGCCTACTCTTTACTGTGTAGATGCTAGTCTTCCTTACAAATTTCATTATTTTCTATTAGTTTGTTAAAAGTGAGACGGCACTATGTAGCATCTCTACGCTCCTAATTTTTCTTCTCCAACTGTAATCAGTTGAATTTCCTTTGAACTGTATCCTTTTTGGTATTTACTGAGATAATTACTTTATTACTGTGGTCTGGATCGGAGCCCAAAATATCCGCATGTTTCTGAATAATGTTTAACACTTTTTTTTTTTTTAAATACTGTGATATTTTGATTTTTCAGTTTTAGGTATCTATTGACTGCTTGGGAGGAGCCCTGGTTATGTAGTGGTTAAAGTGCTCATGGAAAATTTTAGCTGTTTACATCCATCAGCTGTGAGGGAGACCTGTGGCATTCTGCTTTCATAAATGGTCTAATCCCCAAACCAAACTCAGTGCCGTCACGTCGCTCCTCCCTCGTAGTGACCCTGTAGGACAGAGCAGAGCTGCCCTGGGCTCCCAAGGCTGTAAACCTTGATAGGGGCAGAAAGCCTGTCTTCCTCCTGTGGAGCGAGCTCCTGGAGCGTTTGGACTGCTGACCTTGTGGTTTCCACTGTAATGCTGACCCATGACACCACTGCCTCGGAAACCCCATAGGGACAGTTTTACTCTGTCTTACAGGGTCCCTGG
>NW_022111320.1:6265138-6277460 GCF_000313985.2 Echinops telfairi | reverse complement strand
GTGGTGGTGGTGGAGGTGGTGGAGGTGGTGGTGGTGGAGGAGTGACTGCTTATAATGGAAGATTGATATTTGGGTCTTAAGCACTATTTTCTTACTTCCTCCTCCCAATAAACTTTTATCACTCTTTTTGAGAAAAATAATGATTTAGTGTTTTTGTTATGACTGTTAATATTACAACTCAGCCATGTAGTGCACCATAATATTTCCACCAGTCTGAATTTTGTTTTCTCAGTCCTTTACGTATGTTCAAACACATGAGATTTTCTTTTGGGAAAAGCGGTCCTGTCTGATCGGTCTAGCCTGCTGCTGGTTGGTTAGTTGGCCTGGACTCGCTCCCATCATTTCCTGGGGAGGGCGCGTAGGCTCTTCTTGTAGTAGCTAGAAATGTCATTATTCTACTTGTAAGGTTGGTTTGATGGCTGTCCTGGGCTTTTCATTGGAAGCTGTTTTTCATGAGACTGTTGAAGGTCAGACTTCTTTGTCTTCTAGCTTCCAGGGTGGAGAAATCCTATACTATTCCTGATTCATTGTAGGTACAGTGTGCGTTTCTTATCTGGAAGTATTTCAGAACCTGGTTTTCGTCAATGTTTTAAAATATTGTCTCAAACCCCACTGCCATTAAGTTGTTTCTGACTCATAGTGGCCCTATAGGACAAAGAGAACTGTCCCTCTGAGTTTCCCAAACTGTGAATCTTCCCAGGAATAGAAGCCCCCTCCTTCTCCCACGGAGGAGCTGGGTTTGAACTACTGATCTGGCGGTTAGCAGCCTAGTTTGTAACCACTATGCCAACAGGGCTCCTCTTAAAATACTGATTATTATTATTTTCCATTAC
This sequence comes from Echinops telfairi, assembly GCF_000313985.2. Taxonomy (NCBI): domain Eukaryota; kingdom Metazoa; phylum Chordata; class Mammalia; order Afrosoricida; family Tenrecidae; genus Echinops; species Echinops telfairi. The sequence continues at coordinate 6,276,627 of NW_022111320.1, read as the reverse complement.
TGTGTTCGACATCTATTGGACCTGTTCAGTCTGGAAATTCCGTTCCTTCCATTATCGGAAAGTTTCTTACATATTTCTTATTATTTCTTTCACTCTACTTCTGTGCTTTGTTCCCCCCCCCCCACCAAGACTTCTTTCTGTTATATAGATTACTGGACTTCTTGAACTGACACTCTAGTGCCGTGGTTCTCAACCTTCGTCGTGCCGCGGCCCTTTCATACAGTTCCTCGTGTGGTGGTGACCCCCAACCATAACATGATTTTTGTTGCTACTTCATCACTCATTTTGCTGCTGCTATGAATCGGGCGAGCCCTGTGAAAGGCGACCCACAGCGGCTCCACTGCTTATTTTATCTCCTACTTGCTATGTCTTGTTTTCTATTTTCTAATTTCTCCAATTTAATTGCCCCAAATTTTTATTATTAAAAATTTTTTTTCTGCTGAATTTTTAACCCCAACAGTTTAATTGGCATATAATTTATGTATCATGTAATTCAATAGTGGTCAGTCATATCAAGAAGAATTGTACAATCATGACCACATCAAATGAGCACTCCCCACCCCATCTGCTCAAGTTTAATATTCAAGAACTCACTCTTGTACAGTCAGTTCTTGTTCAATGAAAATCAGTTTTTCTGAGTATTAGTGATACTTTATTTTGAAGTTTATTCTATTTCCCTCATTATTCTTGTCTCCCAGTTTTCTTTTTTTACTTGCTAATTTTAGTCTTGCTTTTTTTGGAGTTTGCCTCAACTTTGTAGTGCTTGCTTGTTCCTGATTGAGGAGGGAGGAGTAAAAGGCCAGCCTCTTTGTAGAGGGGACGAGTCAGCTGGAAGGTTGACTGTCATTGTAGAGCAGCTGTTCTCATGAAATCAGTTTTTAATACATCATAAATTCAGATAATAAATTTTGATTTCTGTGACCGTCATGCTATCTATACAACTCTGGTTAAATTTTGTTAGAAGTTTTTATACTTTGAAATTATCACCCATCAGGAACAAGTATTGAGAGTAGTGATACCAGGAGGGGAAGGGGGAAAGTGGGGGGTAGAAAAGGGGAACTGATTACAATAATCTACATATAACCCCCTCCCAGGGCGATGAGCAACAGAAAGTGGGTGAAAGGAGACAGCAGTTGGTGTAAGACATGGAAAAAATAATAATTCATAAATTATTTATAGGGTTCACGAGGGAGGGAGTGTGTGGGAGGGGGGGAAATGAACTGATACCGAGGGCTCAAATAGAAAATGTTTTGAAAATGATGATGGCAACATATGTACAAATGTGCTTGACACGATGGATGCATGGATTGTGATAAGAGCTGTTAAGAGACCCCAATAAAATTATTTTAAAAATAATTTTTATTTTTAAATATATTCCATTTTATGTGTTCAGGACATATTCGTTACAATATTGTAGATACATAATTTCTAAAGAAAGTTGAGCTTTTGGATTCTCAAGAAAAACTAGTTTCCTAACATTTTGACAAAATAAAGTAGAACTATGGAGGGAAGGGATTCTGTTTTAGGGGTATATTGACTAATTGTTTATTAAACAGGTCTACTAATACTGTTAAATCTAGAAGAATATGTGTCCACTGCTCAAACTTTATTCCTTACAAGGTGCTATTCTGTTTCTCCACTGTGAATTTTGACATCATGAAAATACCTGAGAAACGTGCTTGTTTTTCTTGGGTGGTTTTTGCATGACTTCAGAGATTCTTGAAGGCGTAGGGTGCCGTCTTCCCAACATGCACTCACTTGAATTAATCAGCGGTGAATGCCGTCTTGTGTTGTTGGCCAGTTACCTGGCTTTCCTGGAATGCCTTACCAGGCAGAGTTCTGAGTATTGCCAGACTCAGTGGTTTTCTTTTTAATGCTAACGGACACTCTGATTGCAGTTTTTCCTATACAAAGTGGGGATTTTACCTTTGTATTTTATTTTTTTAGAAGAAAAACACTTAAGACCTGACCTTTTAGTCATTTCTTAAAGATACATTTGCCCATTCACCTGGTCGTGAATGAATGCCTTTGTGTCCAGTTGTTGCCTGATGACAGAAATACAAATATTGCTTTCAGACAATTCTTAACCGCGTTGGGAGGCTTATCCTTTAATTCCCTTAATGTATATAAAAACATTATAAAGGTATTGAAATAAAACATTATAAAACAGATAAACTCCCCTGTCTTAAAAGAAAAGTGCTCTGAAGGAAAACTGCACGTACATGTACATGTACACGGGAGAGTGTACAGCAAGCTCATTGGAGCTCCCGTGGGGGTGGCTCAGTTTGAGATTGGAAGGATGGGTAAGTTTGGCTTGGCAGTTGGTGAAGGAAGCCAAGAGCCAAAAAAAAAAAAAAAAAAAAAAATGTCTAAAGAGGTTTTTTTGGTTTCTTTAAAATGCAATTATTTATAGATAAAATTTTCCCAAACTTTTAGCCTTAACAATTTCAGAGAGGATGATTTGGTAATATTAACATTTACACACCTACTTTTTGCTTACTAACATTTCTCATTGGTACAACAGTAAAAAATATGAGTCAGGCTCTTACAGGTCTTGTAACACAATCCATTTATCAGTCACGTTTGTGCATATGGTGCCACCATCATTTTCAAAGCATTAAAAATATATATGAGTCAATTTGACAGCTGCTGTGGCAGCCTGGAGTTGAGGGCTGGCTCTGGGGAAAGTAAATGGGGTGGGAGTCGGGGTTAAGAGCAGCTCAGGGGCAGGGTAATGCCGGGGTAAGGCCCCAGCAGTCTAGGGGCTCTAGTGCGGGTGAGGCTGAGGAGCGTGTGCTTAGGGAGTTCCCTCACTGCCTTTGGTGGTGGTTCTCAGCTGGGGCCTGTCTGGGGGTGAGTCCAGCTGGGTGTGGAGGTATGGGACCACCAGATGGAGCAGACTGGGCTGGCCTGGGGAGCAGGAGGAGGGGACTGGGGCCTTCTAGCACCACCAGAATTCTTCAGAAGTCAGAGCAGCTGCTCAAACTGAGGGATGGCTCCTGGGAGGCAGGGAGGAGTCCTTCAAGTTCTAGACCAGGGAGAGCGGTACTGGGAGAGCATGGGCACCTCAGTTGGGATGTGGTAGACCTGGTAGCCTTGATTTGGCAAGGAGGCCCCAGCCCATCAGGTCGAAGGGTTCTTAGGTTGGGCCCATGGGGATGCAGGAGAGGGACAGGTAGTTCAAGGTGTGTGTGAGAGAAGCCATGAGTGCCACCACTGGACCAAGAGGAAGAGGTGGTGGTTACAGCAGGGCATAGGGATATACAGGATGCCACGGGAGCAGAAGAGGACTGGGGACCAGGGAGAAACGGGAAGCCACTGGTGACTTCTGCAATATTCTGCTACCTTCCCATCATGGTGTCATTGAAACCATGTCTGCAGGAACGCTGCGGGCATGGAAGTTATGTACTTAGTAAGCGAGTTGGGTATGTTTTAAAAGGGTCCCTTGTGGCACCTGGATGGTTAGTTTATTGCTTCAGACCCACCAGTCGCCCCATGGAAGTCTTGGAAACCCAAGGGCAGTTTTTATTCTGTACTCTGGGGTTGGTTACTGAGTGAGAATGGACTTGATGGCAGTGAGTTTAGGTTTGTCATCTTGGGTAGACTTTACATGAATAGTGGTGCTAGGGGTTTATTAGTTTTTAAGTAGGGCTATTTAACCAGTGGTGTACCTTGATTTGTTTCTATCATGATTAAGTAAATCCTGAGGACCACAAGTTTTTGCATTGAGGATAAGTACAAAGAAAAACTCTTTTTTTTAAGAGGTGCAAAATTGTCAAGGGCTGAATGGACATGCTAACCGGCAGGCATGCCGAGAAGGCAAGCTGCTTGTGTCCAGAGGGTCTCAGAACTGTTGCTTTGCTTTCTTTACTGTCTTAGAACTACTCATCGTGGGGTTTTTCATGACTAATGGTGGCCTTTATATTCTTTACCACAAATGCTCTAGTTTGTCACTTTGTCAGTAATTCATAGTACAATCAACACTTGGATTTTTAATACTGACTTTCATAGAAAGGAGTAACTTTCATTTTTTTCCCCTTCCCAGTTTTCAAGTTAAGATTAATCCTGGACTTTAGTATTCCAGTCAAGATGTTATGGAATACATGCATAGTAATAGTTACTTTAAAAAAACCAAAAACCCCAAACCTGTTGCTGGCAATTCAGCATTAATTCTCATAGCTTGCTTCAGAAACCGTGATTATTGGTTAAACTAGGAGCATGCTTTTTTGAAATTAAAGTGTATTTTTCTAAGCCTACCATACAACTAAAATGTCTAGTCTTAGAGCATGCTCATTATAAGCAGGGGTTTTCAGTTTGTGGGAAAATGAGATTGAAAGATAATGCAGTTTTCCCTTGCATAGTTTTTGATTTAGTATCATTACCTATCATTAAGTAGATAAAAACACTTTGAATTTTTACTTAGTTTGCATTACAGGAAAACAAATTTAACTTTAATTTGAATTAAAAAAAAATTGACATTGTTTCATTTAGGATTTGCCCCAAAGGAAGTTCTTAAAGATTATCAATACTGTATTAGGAATAGTGTAGGTGGTTCAATGTTAAGAATTATTGGCTTTTTGAGAGTGGAGTTGGATTTCTGACCAGTGCGCACACTGCAGCCACCACTTGTCTGGTTTACATTTTGCTGATACTGAACTTCATTGTATGAGGTCATCGTGGCGGCTAGCAGTAACATGTGAATTGCATTAAGAGCACGGCAGTATTTTCATCTTAGTAATCACCTAGCTCTGCCCTTTAAAGGAGGTAACATAGCTGCTGTTACCTTTAATTCAAGGTGACCTTATGCATTCTCACAGGTGCTGTTCAATAAGCATGACATTGTCCTCCAAAGATTAACCCCTCCTCGTGAGGGCCCAAGCAAGGGAACCTAGACAGTGTTATGATTCATAAGACTTACTTTCATTGACTGAATTTCAGAAGTAGATCACGAAGCTTTCCTTTCTAGTCTCTCATATTCTGCTGAAACTTGTTTACCACGAGGACCTGCTGGTATTTCGCAATCTTAGCAACATGCAAGCCAGCCACCACAGTATGATAAACTGAATGAGTGCTGGTTTTAAATGATAGTGTTACCAGTTTGGTGACTAACTTCTAAAATTTTACTTGATGTATCCTTATTATGTGTACACTGAAAGTACCCTTTTCTCTCTGCAGGAAATGCACAATTTTGAGGATGAGTTAACGTGTCCCATATGTTACAGTATTTTTGAAGATCCTCGTGTACTACCATGCTCTCATACATTTTGTAGAAGTTGTTTGGAAAACGTTCTTCAGGCATCTGGCAACTTTTATATATGGAGACCTTTGCGAATTCCACTCAAGTGCCCCAATTGCAGAAGTGTTATTGAGATAGCTCCAACTGGCATTGAATCTTTGCCTGTTAATTTTGCATTAAGGGCGATTATTGAAAAGTACCAGCAAGAAGACCATCCAGACATTGTCACCTGCCCTGAACATTATAGTCAGCCATTAAATGTTTATTGTTTACTAGATAAAAAGTTAGTTTGTGGTCATTGCCTCACCATTGGTCAACATCATGGCCATCCTATCGATGACCTTCAGAGTGCCTATCTGAAAGAAAAGGACACACCTCAAAAGCTGCTTGCACAGCTAACTGATGCACACTGGACAGATGTGACGCATCTCATTGACAAGCTGGAACATGAGAAAGCGCATTCGGAGGAAATGGTCCAATGTGATAAGGAAGTGGTTCTCCTGTATTTTAAGGAGCTCGGCGATGTACTGGAGCAGAAGAAGGAACACCTCTTAGCTGCTCTCTGTGATGTTAGAAATCTGATTAATCAAGAGTATACTCCACAAATTGAAAGATTGAAGGAAATAAGAGAGGAACAGCTTGAATTAATGACAGAGACCACATCTTTACAGGAAGAATCTCCACTTAAATTTCTTGAGAAAATTGATGATGTCCGTCAGCGTGTGCAGATGTTGAAACAAAGACCGCTTCCCGAAGTCCAGCCTGTTGAGATTTATCCACGAGTAAGCCAAGTATTAAAAGAAGAATGGTGCAGAACAGAAATTGGACAGATCAATAAAGTCCTTATTCCTGAAATGAAAATTTCTTCTAAGAGGATGCCACCATCTTGCTGGCCCGTTAAGGATGAAAAAGAAATTGAACTTTTTAAAATCTTAAACTTTGTTATAGTTACACTAATTTCAGTGCTATTGATGTTGATACTATTTTTTAACCAACATATAATCACTTTTTTAAATGAAATTACTTCAATTTGTCTTTCTGACATCGTTCTATCTGTTTATCAAAGTTTTTGCAACAACCTGTATGATTTAAAGGATAAACTATGTCACATTTTACATTTGTTGAAGGAATTTACATAGAAAACTGATTCTCGTTGAAAACTCAATACGCTTATTCTGTACTATAGACTTAATGGAGGATAAGGGATAGCATGGCTAAAGTAAAACTTAACTTGCAACATGTATAGGAAGATACTTTTCATATTTCTGATAGAAACAGAACTGACACATGATACTGTGGAACATGATTCAAATCTTTAGAAAATGAGAAAATACATGATTTGAATATTTACTAAAAATATCTCTTTGACTTGATAAAAGTTAGTTAAAGGTGGTAGTGGTTTAGTCTTGTCATTGAGTTTTCGGTAAAAACTCAACATGTTACTTGAACTGAACGGAGTTGGTGAGATTCCATTCCTAACAGATTTTTAAGGACATATGTTACCGTTTGTCTTAAAAATTTTGTTTAGAAATAGCTTTTCTATGTTCTTAACATTCCCTTAAGCTGATACCAAAGAGACAATTTACCATATATACTCAAGTGTAAGCCGACCATACCTAATTTTACCACAAAAACGGCATTAAAAATGTGCTGAAAAACGAGTATATATGGTATGTGAATTTTGCTTAATTCAATGATGAGCTGTGATGCTTGTGGTAGGGCAATGCTAGGTGTAAACTCACTTTCCAAACCTCAAGAGGCAGTTAACTCCTACACCTTTGAACTGAAACTTTCGAGGCTAGGTTAGGGCAATGTTTCTGCCCTACACATTGCATTACTTCTACAAACCCAACTACAGACACGGCTGCATTGATTTCACTAAAATCTTTACTTACTAGGAGGAAGCTTCAAAAAGTATGGGGAAAAAATCCTCGTTTTTAATCCACCACCCCCCCAAACTCTTTGTAGCCCCCTTACTTGCCTTACCACAAAAGTGCTATATACTGTGGAGCATTGAAATGTTAACTGTTCTGCATTGAGCACTTACTCTCAAGTTGAAAATGAGCATTGGGTTTTTATAAAATGACACAAAGGTAACTTGCTTTAGCCCACCATATAAGGTGGTAGTGAGAACCAGAATTCTGATCCTTACTCTTTCCATTAAGCAAATTTAGTCTCTTTAATAATTAACATTTTAGGCTTTTGCTAAGTATAAATTGCCAAGTACTAAGTAACATGCTACTGTTTCAAATTTCTTTTTACCAGGATTGTTTAATGTAGTAGTACCTTTAAAGTTTTATATATAAAAGTATCTTAATAAACTCATTTTGATATTTCATTACCTTGGAATGGCTTAGTGAAGAAATGGAATCCCATCCTCTAACCACAAAGGAGAACCTAACTTTCACACAAGCCCAAGGCCAATTTGCCATAAGGTAGAAATCAGGCATGCCACTCCACCATTTTTTGACACCAGCTGTCCTCACACAACACGCTTCTCTATTAAGTTTAATAATTCATTGCAATGGACACACAACTCAAAATACTTGTAATTATGGGGGTTTATTATGAAAGGTAAGTTTTACATAAACGCATTTCAACATAGACATCTTTGTTCCATGGCCTGTCAGCCATCAGTTCCCTAACATGCCATGTTCCTTGGGGCTGGAAACCCCATTTCTGCTTCTATAGGGTCTCGGCACTGCCTCTTTTATAGTCTCAACAGTTTGGTGTTACAGCTTCTGGTACCACTGCCACCAATCCACCCCAGTAGTCTCTTTTGAAGTGTTCTCAATCCAGTGGAATGATGGCAAAACTGATCAGTCCCATCAGTTTTTCATACCCTATCTGCAGTTCCACCCAACTGGGTAATTTCTCTGGAGCATAAGAATATGTGGATCTCTGAGATCTTGGTCTGGGACCTGGTGTCTGTAGTGACAGGTGTAATATCATAAAGCACAAAGTCCAGCTGGGCCCACGTCAAGGCTGTTGGTTAGTGTAAGGACACCACGTTTTCTCATCTTCAAGCCAAGAAATCTGCATTGCCATGGTGACTGGATCCAGAAGTAGATTTCGCCACACTGATGACTTTTTATTGTTAACTAAACCCAACAGCTAAAAAGTAACCCAACCGATTTAGTCAGATTCCTGCAACTCAGAAAAATGAAGTATCAATAATCGAGGCACTTTTTCTTTAGAGACTTAACATAGTCTAGTCATTCATGTTGGTTATTGGTTCTCTTGCAAAGATGTTTTTAAAGAACCAAGTCTGACATAAAGAAACCACCTTTAAATTCTTAGCCCGGTAATTCATAATGCAAGTCATCTAAACCTCCAGGTATTGTCTATGGTTTACAAAACTGTCCATCTCCTACAATTCCCTAAAATAGAACAGAGTATTTTCTTGGACTTGAAACATGTATCTTATACAATTATTTACAAAAAGAAAATACAACACATGAGCCACGCAGATTGTTTGAGGAATCTTCACCATTACCAATGTCAGCAAAGTCCTTTAGATGCAATTTCCTTTGGGTTTACTGCAACACTTTTGGTTATATTGTATGTCTTATAAATTCCAATAAGTCTATCCGAAATTTCAAACATATTATTTCGAAGAGAAATAATTATGAACTGAGCATTTTTTGTTTGTTCCTAAAGAGAGAGGAAGAGTTAGAAACAAGTTATAACAGGAAACAATAATAAACACCTAAGCTTTCAACTCCCTAAAATTATTTTTTGAGTAATAAATTCAACCTTATATTGATAAATCATTATGAACAAAAATGACATGATATACTATATATATATAAAATAATAGGTTTTGGGAAGGATCTAAGTTTTGGAAGCAGAGTAGCCTAGAAGTCTTGTAGCGGTAAAGATACAGGTAGCAGGAATAGCCTAGGAATCTAGGTCTTAATTCTAAAATGCATTAACTGCTTTATATTTTACCTTTCCAAAATGGAAATAACACGATTTAAAATAAAGGGTGAGAGTAGGTCTACTTTTAGACTATGGCATGTGGAATTTAAAGTAGGTAAAAAGCTCAAAGTTCCATGCATAAAACTTTTAAAACAACCCCCCCTAAATGTTTACTTACATATATATAAAATGCAACAATAGATACGTTTTTAAAATCAAGGGCTGCATCAATCTCATCCATGAAGTAAAGGGGAGTGGGCTTATAGTGATGAAGAGCAAACACCAAAGCCAATGAACTAAGAGTTTTCTCTCCGCCAGAAAGGTTAAAGATCTTCTTCCAACTTTTCTTAGGTGGTCGAACACTGAAACCCAAAAACCTTTATTAGTCACATTGCTTGTTTAGACTACGATTTTCAACTGGCTCCACCACCTTTTTCTTGGGAAACCTCTTGCTTGCTTTACATTTAAGGATGACCACAAAAAAACAGCAGAACAGCTGGCTGGATACATAGTCTAGTCTCTTTCCAGTATTATTCTTCACCTTAATTTCTTTACCTTTTAATTAAAATAGCTTAAAAATATCAAAGATAACGATGAATATTTTGTTAAAAGTCAGTTATTTAATGTTTATAATTTATGATGTAAAATGTCAGTTATGTGAACCAAGTTACTATATTTAAAATGAAATAAATTTTAGATCTAACCTTAATATAGCACCCCTAATCTATAATATTAGAATTTGAATATTTATAATTACAAACCTGAACATGATTCCTTCAGAGAAAGGGTCCAAGCTATCTACAAGCTCCAGTTCAGCATCACCTCCCAAAGTTAGCATTTGGTAATTTTCTTTTAATTTATTTGTTATCACATAAAAACCTGCCATAAATTCATTCAGTCTTTGTTTCCGAAGATCTTCATATGCCTGTCTAAAACAATCTCTTTCAGAAGTAATTTTGTCCAATTCTGACACCCGTTGCAAATATAATTCTTCCTATGGAAAGAATATCATCAGCTCAATAAAATGATTTTAAAAAGGAAAAAAAAAGCATGTCAGAAATTAATCTACTCTACTAAGTGAGAACTAATGTTAATCATGTGAAATTAAGGTGTGATAATTTAGGCTAAAGATGGAAGAGCATTTCGAAATAGTAAACAACAGCACAGCCATACCTTCTTTTTATACTCTGCAATGGCACCAAGGTTGGGTTTCATTTCATGACACTGGGCCTCCAAAAGTGCAATTTGATTCGTTATACAATCTGGATTCTTTATTGCTTCAAGATCCTCTGGGCTTAGAAGGAGAACCTCTTCAATAGGATTATCTTCTATAGGATGCAATGCTATCTTTGACATCTGAAGGTTTAAAAATGTTGAGACATTACAGCCTTGTGATTTTAAAAAAGTGAACGTGTGACAAATTACATACCTACTCAAAACAGTATACTGTATGGCTAAGGAGTTTGAATTTATGCGTCAACTTACAAAAAATCAATATGGCAACTTTCTAGACGGTTATAGGTTTCTTATATCCTATAAATCTGAGAAGGGATTATATTAAGAAATTAATCTCAACATACATTAAATACAAAACCCACCTTTACCCAAAATATACATTTTTAAACAAGTGAAATTTAAATGGTAAACAATCTCACCTCTTTTTGCCAATATTTTATTTTAGAATTATGTTCAGAAATATGACCATCTATCTGTTCAAGTTTCAACTTAATACTGAGTGCATCTTTTTGAAGAGCATGCTCATTCTCTTGAATTATTTTTAGTTCTTGAAGAAGATTTCGATGTTCTTTTTGAATCTCTGGTAAGGACTTCTACAAAAGAAAAGAAATGCTATACACAATCTTGGCAAATAGAAAATGAGTTGCCATGGAGTTGATTCTGACTCATGGTTACCTAAGTATTTTAGAGTTATAAAGGGTTTACAATGGCTCATTCTTCAGAACTAAATTGCCGAGCCTTTCTCCCAAGGCGCATTTCAAGGGAGACTCCTGTCCAGTCTGTTGGGTAGTAGTTCCCAGGGATTCCTCCCAGAGAAAACACTCTTACATTAAGAAAAAGTTAGGAGGATAGGAGCACGAAACTCCTGGTGATTACACAGCTCATTTTAAAACTGATTTCACCATGGGGGAAAACAGAGGTGTTCTAAAATGGACTGTGGTAATGATTGTACAACTGTTTGTGATATGATTGAACTAATGAATTGTGTGTGGCATAAGTGTCAATAAAACTGTTAAAACATAGTGCCACTAGGTCTACTTCATACATGCCACAAGTTTATTCCAAATAAAATGTGTTTGTGCTTAGTGGACGGCTG
>NW_022111320.1:6262915-6264970 GCF_000313985.2 Echinops telfairi | reverse complement strand
GATAAATTTTGTTACAAGATGACGGTAGGGCTAAATAAGGCTTTTAAAAATGGAAGACTGGTGAGAGGCTGGAAAATTGGGCCAAATAATTTCCCCCTATCACGAGAATACACCTGCTCAGCAAGGGCTCTTCTACGAAAATTTCATTATGACACCTTACCTCACATTCACTTTACAGCTCTGATCTTGCTCCTTCAGAATTTTTTTGTTCTCAAAACACAAAACATAGTTTGGAGTCTCGTGAGGAAGCCCAAGTTGCTAGTTTGACATGAGGTAAACAAAGAGCCCAGTGCCTTCAGAATTATATTGACCTAGAGGATGTCGTGTAGATAAGCAATAGCTTCACATTTTTATATTTTTATTTCATGATCCTGTAAGCACTATTTTCTGACGACCCCTTGTATTTTCCAACACAGTATTTTATTGCACAAATCAGAATTGTAAAACCTTTTTAATTCTGTGAATGCTTGCTTTGCACTAGGCAATCAGCATTTTATAAGTGTTAAAGGTATTTCAAATTCTCTATTGTCTCCTTTTCGAACACAGAATTTTTACCTCTGCAGCATTTGTGTTGTTTACAACGTCCGCTGCTTTGTCTTCAAGACTTTTTAGCTCTGTTGTTAATTCTTCAACTTCTTTTTGAGTATCTTTTATTTCTCTCTCTGTACGACAAACGGAGTCTTGTGCCTTTTTAAGGTTTCTAAATAAAATGATACATTATGTGTTAATGTGATTTGTTATTCTGCTTTTTGAAAAAATCTGATGAACTCTTTTGACATTTAATGTAACACTTTCCCGTAGATTTGATTTAGTAAGTATTCTGTTTATCCAAACATCTATGTAATGAATTATGCATTTCCAACAAACAATATAAATGAAACGAGAACTTTCTTATATAAATGTTAGACTATGAAGTATTGAATTATACTCTCATCAGATTTAAGATTCCTGTATCCCTACAACTAGTTACGCCTTTGATAATACATCGCACGAGTTTGAGTCTGGCAAAGCAGAGAATACAAGGAAGATTTTGTGTTTTACTAAGAAAAGGAATCCTACTCTGCGGATCCTAATGAATCGTGTAGCCTTGAGGAGAATGAGGATTCCAGAACACTTTACTGTGCGCATGGGGTCTTTACACATGAATTAAGAGCCAGTTATGTAAACAGAGAAGGGAATATTGCATGGTTTAAAATCAAGATAGGAATGTGTCAGGGTTGTAGCCTCTCACAGTACTTATTCAAGCTGAGCAAATCACCAGAGAAATTGGATTATATAAAAAATCCCGAGGGGCATCAGGATTGGGGGAAGGCTTATTACTAGCAACCTCTGATGTGTAGATGACACAAATTACTTGCTGAAAGTGAGGAAGACTTGAAGCACTTGCTGATGTCCAACTCAAAGTAAAGATGATGGCAAATCTCACCATTGGACTAATAGCATCGTAAGTGGAGAAAAGATTGAAGCTGTCAAGGACTTCGTCTTTCTTGGACCCACAATCAATATTCATGGGACTAAGCAGTTGAGATCAAATGATGTACTGCAATAAGTAAATCATCTGCACAAAACCTTAGAATATTGAAAAGGATGAAACTTTGAAGACTAAGGTTTTGCCTGAACCAAGCCATGTTATTTTCAATACCTCACATACATGGGAAAGTTGGACACCAAGTAAAGACAACAGTAAAACTGATGTCTGAAATAAAGTGCTGGAGAAAAATATTAAATACTTTGGATTGTAAACCTGTCTTAGAACAAGCATGGTTGGCGAGACTTTGGACATGTTTTCAGGAGAGACCATGCCCTGGAGAACATCAAGCTAGGCAGAGGTACAGTGAAGTAGAGGAAGCCATTCAAGAAGATGGACGACAGTGGCTGCAACTGTGGACTCACGCACAGGAATAATTGTGAGGATGACGCAGGGCCGGGCAGGATTTCATTCTGTTCTGCACAGGGTTGTTCAGTGTAGAACAGATTTGATGGCACATCTAAAAGGCAACCCGTGTGTTATTTTAACTAGCTTAAAGTTACTGGCTTTAATTTGAACTCCCCCCC
>NW_022111320.1:6243641-6262815 GCF_000313985.2 Echinops telfairi | reverse complement strand
GCCAACAGATTTAATGTTACTGGGAGTAAAGCTCATCCTTAGAAGCATCATTTATGGTACACTTTCCTAAATCAAGTGTAATCAATAGATTGTCAGGCTTATGATGGAAATGAAGCATCATGTTGAAATCAACAGTATAAGTGCACAAAGAGCTAGAAATTATAATGAACGTAGGCCTCAAACTGTATGAATACAATATAATTTCTTTAATACTTAAAACTAAAACATAATCAGCAATGTCTTTGAAATCAACTGAGTCACCAAAAGTTTTGACCTTCAAACAACTTGCTGTTTAATTTATCCACTTAGAATTCCTCAAAATCTGATTCCTTTTTTTCATGAAAAGCATAACTTTCATCTGAATCACAACAGTAGACACCCGTGATTAAAAAAAATCATCCTCTTTCAGGGTCCCCTATTCAGGCCATTCGTTTGGGGCCCCTGTGTGTTCTGGTGGCTGTTTGTCCCCCTCACAAATGAACAGGATCCTTGGTTGCTGCTATTTCTTACCAGCTTGACAGTTTGAAGTCAGCGGTATGATAGGTGGTGGTTAGGTGCCAGAAGCCATATGTACAACAGAACAAAACTGCTGGCCAAGTGGCTACTATCCTTTGAATACACCACTGTTGCAGCCACTGTGTTAATCCATTCACTGAGGGTGTAGAACTTGCATTTAATTCTGGACATGATTGTAAAGGTTTTTAGGATTTGTATTTATAAACTTAAGGTACAGCATATCTATTGTGCATTGTTTAGTCTGCTAATTAAAAGCCAAAGGTGAAAGACAACTTTGATTATGTCAATGTGGATTAACTTTGGATTCCTATTAATGAGTACTTCATGCCATTTATGCAACACATCTGCTGTACTTAGATTTCCAAATGATAGCTTGTGAGTTGTTGACAGGCTTCACTTAAGTTAAAGGTTCTACTGATTACTCAAAACTGATGACAATAACAGGCACAGAGCTACAATGGTTTTCCGTTAACCATGGACTAGGAAACAATGCATGCCTTATGGACTATGGCCTATACATGTATCGTATAGCGATGAGGGGGTCCTCAAACTGCGGGCCGTCAAGGACATTTATATGGCCTGCCGTGTGATTTTTTTCTTGAAAATAAGATATGTGCGGTGTGCATAAGAATTTGTCCATATTTTTTTAAAACTACAGTCTGGCCCTCCAACGGGTCTGAGGGACAGTGAACTGGCCCCCTGTTAAAAAAGTTTGAGGACCCCTGGTATAGATAGAATCAAAAGTAGTATCTTTCAATTACTAAATGAACCCACGATTCAATCCTGGAAATGTCTCAAGATGTATGCAGCACATGGATGGGTGTATTATGCTAGATGGCTTTCTAAATTTTGTCATTTCTGTGTGGTTATTTCATGGGTGTTACATGTATGTATCTATATAAATTTGGGGGGAGGGAAAAAGTATATTCCTTCAAACACCTAGTTCAAGAACTGCTTCTAAAACGGAAGATGGGTGGAGTGCAGGATTATTCCCTTAATAAAGTTACTTCTTTTGCTTATTTTAGGCATCATTTCTAAACATAAACTAAGCAAATGGCTTATTTTTCAAAAACTAATTAGCATATAATTCAATGGCTTGAATACATCAAAAATGCTGTGGAGCTCAGTATCTTAGAACAAGTCACTAGAATCCTTAACCAGCTAATGAATATTCATTTATTATATATTTAAAAGAAAACAAAATAGCAATAAGCAGCTATTTATATCTCAGCATTTTGTACATCCAAATACACTGCCATTGAGTTATTCTGACCCATAGCACCTCTACGGACAGAGCAGAACTGCTCCTTTCTGGGTTTTCCAGGCTGTAATTTTTATGTGTAAAAACATTTCATCTTTTTCCCACGGAGCAAGCTGATAATTTCAAAGTGATGATGTTGTGGCAGGCAACCAAATGCATACCCACACTATGATACATACCTCTATTTTAAAAGCACCTTAGTAAATAGTCTTAAAAAAGATTTATCACAACAAGATCTATGAAGGGTTAAAAATATAGTGGATGAAGTTGAACAATGGAACAGCTTAGGTAATTCATCACGGCACTTCATTTTGCTAAATGATCCCTCTTACCTCTTAATGGGTGAGTTATGTAACAAACAGATTAGAAACACCTTCCAAATGTGACCAACAGGAAAGAAAATGACAAATGTAAAGAAGTTGGTAAGGATGTCATTTTATTTGGATCCTTGACCAATACCCATGGGAATATCAGTATAGAAATGAAGAACATAAATGTTCATCTGTGGAAGACAGGATAAACTTTAGTACACTTACACGATACAATAGCTTAGGATCAGAAACGACTGGATTCAACACTATGCACTGCTAAAGAATGAGGAAACTGAAGCACCCCAAGAAATGGATGGATGTGAAAAACATGCTAAATGAAGTTAGACAAGTGCAAGGGGTCAAATATTGTATGACACAAACAACTAATAAAGACAAAGGTTTTAATACCAAAAGACACATGCTTTGTTGGTTACCAGGGATGGGAGGGAAGGTGAATCACTAGGGTAGAGAGTAGTGAGTCAGGTATTGATTTGTGTGAAAGGGAGGAGAGTATTCAAGAAAAATCAAGGACAGGGCATGACAAGCTATTGGGAGTATGGAGGGAGAATAACACATTCCTTTGGTTAATCTGCTGCTCAAGACCTCTCTAAAGAGCAACGATGTCATTTTAAGGACTAAGGTGTGCCTGACTCAAGCCATGGTATTTTTCATTGCTTCATATGTACGTGTTAAGCTAGACAATGAATAAGACAAAAGAACTGAAGCACCTGAAATTATTGTGGTGGTAAAGAGTACTGAATTGACTGAACAAATGTGTCATCAGAAAGTACAGCCTGACTACTCCTCAGAAGTTCAAATCATTGAGACTTCAACGAATGTTTTCTGGGAATGTTGTAAGGAAGGATTAATTCCTTGGGAACTGTATTACGTCTTGTAGAGGGCTAGAAAAAAAAAAGACAGGCGATGGATTGACACAGTGGCTGTTAACAATGGGATCAAACAGTACAACGGGGAGAATGGCAACAGGACCAGACACCGTTTTCTTCTGTTGTGCACTGTTGCTAATTAGGAAGATTCAAAAGCACCTAACAATAACTCAACTCTTTCTACAACTCAGGCCTCGGTAGCAGGTTTAAAAAAACTGGTCATGTGATGTTTATTCTAGGTGTACCCTAGAGAATGCCCTATCTCTTGTTTTCTCCTGCACTTTTTGAAGTCCTCTTATATATCCTTCTATTAGTAACTATCCATCCCTATTCCCTATTTCATGTGGCAAAGATGACACACACAACCTCTTTAAAGTGTTTAAAAGCAAGACTGTGACTTTGAGGGCATCCTGACCTAAACCACGGTGTAGTATTTTCAATAGCCTCATATGCATGTGAATGGTGGCTAATGAATGAAACTTCATCTCCTGTACTTTGAACAAGTGATCAAGCAAGATGAACTTGTGGAAAAGGATATCATGCTTGGGAGATGAAAGGATCAGCAAAAAAGGAAGACCCATAAGTAGGTTAAGACTGACACAGAACTAGGTGGTCTTCTGCTCTGTTGAATGTAAGGTTGCTGTGAATCTGAACCAATTCCACGGCACCTAGCAAGAACATGCTAATGTGGAAATGGAGAAAAGCAAGGAGCGTAATAAGCACACATACCTGTCTGCAGTTTTGATGGCTACTTGGGCTTTAGTAATAGCAGAAGCACATTCATCCAATTGCTTATTTATTTGATGAAGTTTGTCTTGTTGGGCTTTGAGTTTATGGTTATTAATTTCTACGATGGTATCATGTAACCTTTTAACCTCAGCTTCAACTTTACCTGCTCTCTCAGCCACACTATCGTATTCTGAAATTAAAACAGAAGAACTAAAGTCATACTTTTTTTTTTTTAAAGTCATACTTTTTAGGCTAGAAGTGAACATCACTTATATGTAAATTTTAGTTAACGTGTAACTGACGCAAGGTATACAAATTCTAGACATTTTGGGGGTTGTGGGGGAGTGCCTTAAAAAAGAAGTCTAACAAGACTAACCCGAGGCATTATAGCAGTATCGTAAGGTTTCAAACCTTTGATTTAGCTATGAACCTATCCACATTTATTTTTTTAAAAATCCATTAAAAAAATCCATTTATTTTAATAAATTTTATTAGGGCTCTTACAGCTCTTATCACAATCCATCCACCTATCCATGTCAAGTATGTTTATACATGTTGCCATCATTTTCTACTTGAGCCCTTGATATCAGCTCGTTTCCTCCCTTCTCCCATCTTGATAATTTATAAAACTCTCCCCACCCCTCAAATCTTTCATTGACCGCTGTCTCCCTTCACCCACTTTTCTGTTTTCCATGCCCCCAGGGAGGGGTATATGTAAATCCTTGTGATCAGTTCCCCTAACCCTCCTGTTATCTCTATTCTCATTACTGGTCCGAAGGGCTCCATTTTATTTCTTAATGCCTTCATACCCTTAGTTTCTTTAAAAGATCTTTCTAACTTTTTCTTAGGACAGTTTTTTTATTTTCATGCTGATTTTTATCAATTTGCTCTTACTGAAAATTCAGTTTTCAAGGTAGTGGGGATATCTGATGAACTGGTACTTCTTTCTTAAAAAAACAGGATTCAGAATAATTTCGTAATAAAGGTTATCACTGAAAAGTGCCAACAAGAGTATCTACATGTTGTCACCTACTGAATACCATAGGCAACAACTGACTCATTAGTATCTAGTAGATACATCCTTCCAGAAGAAACCTTCCTGGTGGTATGAGCTATGTGTTGGGCTGCTAACCGTAAAGCTAGCAGTTCCAACCCAAGAGCCCCTCTGCAGAAAGATGAGACTCGGTGCTTATAAAAGCACCTAGGCTTATAAAAGCCTAACCCAAAGAGAGACCTACCCTTGACATACAGGGTCACTGGATGGAAGTCAAAGGTTAGGCTACACAGTTCCTGTGTGCCAGCAAAACTATGAGGACTAGGGAATGGTTAGAAGCCAACCAAAAGGTGCATTTGAAATCACCAGCCACTCCCTGGTAGAAAGAGACATGGCGGTCTCTTTTCATGAAGATCTATAGACTTAAAGAGACCTTATGGAACAGTTGCACTTTCTCATACAGGGTTAAGATGAGTTAGAAACAACTTGAGAATGTTTTGTTTGGGGCACGATCAGGTATGTAGTTGAAAGGGCTCTAATTCAAAATCTATCCCCACCAAAAGGGATTCTTTAGAGCAGAGGTTCTCAACCTTCCTAATGCCGCGACCATTTAATGCAGTTCCTCATGGTGTGGTGACCACCCCCCACCACCATAAAATTATTTCTGCTGCCACTTCCTAACTGTAATTTTGTATTTTGAAACGGGTGACCCCTGTGGAAGGGTCATTCGACCCCCAAAGAGGTTGTCACCCACAGGTTGAGAACCACACACTGCTTTAGAGCCTTTCTCTCCTTGTTTTCAAGTACAAGCATCTTTGTAACTACCTTTAGGAACATGTCTGCTGGAAAACTGGCACATCGCAGTTTGAAACCACCTAGAGGTTCCTTGGAAGAACAGCCCGGCAATGTATTTCCATAGATTATAAATTACTGATAATCCTGAGGCGCAGTTTTATTGCGACACACACGGGGCTGCCATGAGTCAAAACAATTTAGTGGCAAGTGGCTTACTTTCTGCTTTTGCAGTGGTTAAGCCACTCATGACAGGGGCTACAGGGTTCTCAACAAAATCAAGTCTCTTTCCAAGCCAAGAATTTCTGTAATTTATGTGAAATAGTCTTGCCACAAACAACATCTCTACTTTTTTTAGTCTTTCCACTGGCTATTAATCATCATCGAAGCAAAAAACATCATGGGTGTGTGTGGGTATGGGAGTGTATGAATAAATTGTGCCTGCACCAACAAAATATGCAAAAAGAGTTGCAGGGGTCAAATCTCAAGTTAGCAATGCCATTTATCTATCCATCACTTTTCAACAGCTATTTCACTCAGAAATGGCTTAGTAAAGCCCCATTGAACTCCAGTTATGCTGGCCTCCTTGAATCCTACACCTCATAGCCTTTGCACATACTCCCGACATTCTTGTAATGTTCTTTGCCTATATAGCCACATAATTAAGCAGCATGCAATGCTTTCCCATGGGTCTCTACTCAAATGTCCCCATATCAGAAGCCTGTTTGATCAATCTGAACACCTCTAACAACTCCCTTGCCCCTGGTTCCCAGTTTGGTAACCCCAGTACCACTTGACTCCAATTTCTGTAACTTCCCTCCCCCAAATCTGAGTGGTGTGAAAAGAGGTATTCTTTCCTTCACTGATGGATTACTGTACATACTCGAGTATCACCCGAATCCCACCCCCACCCCCCAACTTTAAACTAGGTGCCTAAGCTGATGTTCGGGTTGGCTTATACTCAGGTAGGTAAAAGCACCTAAAACAGAGTCCGAGGGAGAAAAAACCCCAAGGAAATAACCACCACTGTTGATTTATTGTGTTATAAAGCAAAACTATTCCACTGGGTTTTCTGTGCTCTAATCATGATGGAATGCCGGGCCTTCCTTTTCTGGTACCACTGTGTGGGATCAAACTACCAAGCTTTAGGGCAATGGTACAATGCAAATGTTATACTATCAGGAGGGAGAGAAGGCCTCAATGTGTTGAAAAAGACAAGAAGAAACACACCAAATTTTCAAAAGAAAATGCAAAAAACAAGAGGTGCCCTCCCTTGAATTTTTTAATGAGTACAAATTCTTAATTGATGTGCACAGTAGACTGATGGAACATTGGCCTGCCCAAATCTTTTTAACCTTTCTCTTTGAGAAGGCACCTGGTGGCCTAGTGGCATACAGGTTGGGTGTTAA
Source organism: Echinops telfairi (assembly GCF_000313985.2). Taxonomy (NCBI): domain Eukaryota; kingdom Metazoa; phylum Chordata; class Mammalia; order Afrosoricida; family Tenrecidae; genus Echinops; species Echinops telfairi. The sequence continues at coordinate 6,255,916 of NW_022111320.1, read as the reverse complement.
CTATACGGTCAGCTGTTTGAGGCCACCAGCCACTGCACTTCCAGAGAAAGGTAAGGGCATTTTGTTTCCGCAAAGATTTGCAGCCTCAAAAAGAAAAAAAAAAAACCCACAGGGGCAGTTGCTAAGACATATTGGTCTCTGGGAGTTAAAACCAACATGATGGCAGTTTGGTTTTTTTATAAGGGTGCTTCACTGAAATTCACTCAATGGTAGTGGATTTGGGGGGCATTTGGATAATTGCTCCAATTCTATTTCTTTAATCCTCAATTTTTTTGATCTATAAAGTATAGGTTAGGGCCATCATATCTAAACTATGGAGTGGGTAACACAGGCCAAGAAATTATTCTGTCTCGGTACCACCTCAGGTAAATGTTCCATGCCTTCAGTCTCCCATTCCATCAAATTAGTATAAATATATATTTTTTATCATTTTATTGGGGCTCTTACCACAATCCATTGTGTTAAGCACATTTGTACATATATTGCCATCATAATTTTCAACACATTTTCTACTTGACTTGTGCCCTTGGTATCAGCTACTCATTTTTTCCCTCCCTCCCCCACGAACCCTTGATGATTTATAAATTATTACTTTCATCATGTCTTACACCGACTGCTGTCTCCCCTCACCCACTTTGTTGTCCATTCCCCTGGGAGGGGGGTTATATGTCACAAATTAGTATTTTAACAATATCAGTTTTTGAAAATAATAAAGGTAAAACTTCTACTTTCACTCCGACAGTATATTTAGAGGGATTTGTTTTGCAACCTGCCATCTTAACTATTTCAAAGTTCACTAGCCTGTTTTCTGAGGCATTCTCAAAAAAAAAAAAATATTATTTTAAACATACCGGTTTTGAAAACACTAACATTTTCCTCTAGCAATTTCTGCTTCTTTTTGTCAGGGGCTGTAGCAAGTACATTGGCTTCAAGTTCCTTAACTTGCACATTCAAATACTCTTCTTGCTCTGATAAGCGCTATAGAAAGTTTTCAGAAGGGCATATAATGTGAACAACGAATGTAATAAAAAAGAGCCAGTTATCTCATGAAACAAAAAATAAGCACACTCTACAGACAGGATAAAACACCATGTTTTCAGTGCACCGAAGAAGGAATCTTCAGAGTTAAGACTCCCGAGTATTTGAAAACTTGGGAGAAATAATTATTTGCACATGCTATTGAGTAAAGGACTATTGACTGCAACAAGACACCTTGAATTTTTACACCTGAGTGGCATGTATGATTAGAAATTTTTAAAACAAACAGAAAAGGATCCTGAGGAAAGATTTGGATAAAAACTTATAACCACATACCCAGAGAAATTTTAACACAGCATATAAAAACATTAATTAAATCGTGGTACAAAAAAAATGCTCTGACCTGAAAACAGCAGATATATGTCTGCAAGAAAATTTCTGAAGTGAAGAAAAGTTTATGTATACATGGGGTTGCCATGAGCTGGAATTGACCAATGGCAACTGGTTAGGTTGTTAGTAACTGAGGGAAAACATGTCTGTCTGTGTGTGAATGGAAAGTAGTAACAGCTGTGGCTGGACTAGTACTCTGGAAAAAAAAAATCATGACGAAACATACCCTATTCCTCTTTAAAAACTGAACTAACAAAATGGTTATGCCAAAACTGCGGTGATTTCCAAGTTCCATCAGCTAATATCAATGAAAAAAGAATACCTGGATGCTTGCAGTGAACTTTTCTAATGTATTCTTCATTTCTCGTTCACTTTGCCGTAATTTAATTACTGCTTCTTCAAGTTGTACTTTCTGCTCCTGGACTTGCGTTGCTTTCTGAGAGTCTCTTTGTAACTGTGATTCCATTTTACTTACCTAAAAGAATTATATCAGTGAACTAAATTTCCCCCCAAAGTAATTTCTGATTAACAGCCATGTCAATTTACAAAGTTACAAAGTTAAAATCTGAAATACTTACACCTCAAGGGCATAAATACATTTCAAAGTACAAGAGGGGTGGGAATAAAGGCACAAGTCTTAACCCTGGGAAAGGTTAGGCACTCAAGTAACCTAACGTGTTTTCAAGTTGAGGAACAAGCATATACAGGGTTCTGAGGATAAAAACGGACACAGAATTTTTCCCTAAACATTTTATTCCTAGAGAAAATGTAAACTAAATACACAGCCTTTGAAAAAGAATTTGGAAACATGAACCAGAAGCCTTTGCTATCATACCTTAGAGCAGCAGTTCTTAACCTGTGGGTCAGGACCCCTTTGGGGATGGTGGGGGTCGAACGACCCTTTCACAGGCGTCCCGATTCATAACAGTAACAAAATTACAGTTATGAAGTAGCAACGCAAATAATTTTATGATTGGGGGTGGGGTGGAGTGTCACCACAACATGAGGAACTGTATTAAAGGGTCGCAGCATTAGGAAGGTTGAGAAACACTGCCTAAAAGGATTACTCTGAAATCGAACAAAAGCATTATGTAATTCAACAATTATGGGGGGAAAAAATAAAAAAGCCAAGTGGAAAAATGGCTCAGTACATTATAATATATCCACATTAAATGTACTAATTGAGTAATATATATTGAGTACATACTTTTTAAAGCAGAATTTCCCAGCACATTTTAAATGCAGTTTTTGTGGTAAAATTAGGTGCCTCGGCTGATATTCGGGTCGGATGATACTCGATATATATATAGCATATATTTTCTTAGATTGTGAATGCATATTAAAGGTTTTAGATATAGGGAAAAGACAACAAAAAACTCACAGCTTATGTATCAGTCATTTAGAGAAAAATGTTGATCTAATTTAGAGTTCTTGTATACTTAATGTGAGTGAATTCAATAGACAAAAACCAAGAAAAACAAAGCAACCCCTGCCCCGCCCCAATATGGCTGTAACTTTATATATATATACTAACCTCTTCTTCAGAGATTTCAACCATAACTGAAGAACCCATTCTTCCTTTCATTACTTTGCTTCCACCACCAGTCATCGTACCTGGGCAAAGGGGAGAGAAATGAGCCTTAGGTTTTTTTTACCCCACATTAAAAACCCTACCACAAGCAAACCTCCTCTTTTACCTGACTGTTCTATGATTTGTCCCTGTAAAGTTACCACTCTCCACCTTCGATCTTTTTGGTAAGCTACTCTTGTGGCTTGATCCAAGTTGTCAGCTACTAAGGTATCCCGTAAAGCAAAGTAAAAAGCTTGACGGATCTTCTCATCTTTTACCTTTACTAAATCAAATAACCGAGGAGTGTTTTCAGGAGTTTGAATTTTGGTCATTTTTTTCGCCCAGACCGCCATCTAAAAGAAAGAAAGAAAAAAAACCCCAAGCATAACATTTCTTCCAGGTGTTTTCATAATAAACATGTAAATTATAAGAAGCAGAGCACAAGGTTTTGAGTATCTACACAAATGAGTACAATTATTTTACTGTATTTTTAAAAATTTAACTATTAGTACAATTATTTTACTGTATTTTAAAAAAACAACTATTTAGAAATAAGATTGTATAATATAGAAAATTGCTAAGAACCCACAAACCATAAAAATAAGCAAGTTTATCAAGGTAATGAGACAGAATAAACAAATCTGTATTTTTCTACATTACAATTAATCTAAAAATGAATTCCACTTAGAACATTGTTGTAAGAGCCTCAGCCAATGAATTAACAAACTGACCTTAAAATTTACGTGGATCAGAATAGGAATCAAGAATACTCCAAACCATCTTGAAAGATAAAATTAGGACAAACACACCGCAAAGGCACTGAATTATGTGACTCTTACAGCCAAAACTTCTAATTGTCACCAAATGACCTTTCCCTACATAGGCCTGGGTAATAAGATGGGGGAAGATACTGTTGGGATCTATCGATGAATAATTATGAACTAGATTCGCTGGAGCGCCAGTCTGCTAGGTATGAAAATGAACCCAGAGAAGCAGGAGAGGTGATCTATACAAGCACGAATCTGGAGTGGAGCACATCCTTTGGATCCCGAGATGCAGTAAACCTTCAAGATCCAAGAGATAGCTATACCATAGGAGCAACAGTAGAACCAGGAGGCAGAGCACGACACAAGTGGTGGACTTCCTTCGTACTCCATGAAGCAAGTAAATCTGAATGCTTTGGGGCAAGGACCTGGCTTGTGGAATGGGATTCCTCAACTCAGCAAACTGAGCTTGAGCTGAATTTCAGCTGAGGCGTACAGTGTATGCTCCTCTGGCATTCACTAGAAGGCCTCAAAAGAACTTTGTGACATGTACTGACTTTTATCGAGTATTTTCCATTTGCATAATTTCCTTAATAACTCCTGTAATCATTAATGTCTGTGCGTTCCATAAATCCACTGCAATGAAGCCATGGTGGTGCAGTGGTTATGAATTGGGTTGCTAAACGCAAGGCCAGATGTTCAAAACCAACTGGTCCTCAGGAAAGATGGAGACTTCCACTCCTGTATTAAGACTCAAATTCATAGGAGCAGTTCTACCCTGCCGTCTAGGGTTCACTGAGTCAGCATCAACTCAATGGCAGTATCTAAAAAGAAGCCTGTATCTAGAGCAGTGGTTCTTAACCTTCCTCATGCCGACACCCTTTAATACAGTTCCCCATGTGGTGGTGACCCCCCACCACAGAATTATTTTCATTGCTACTTCATAACTGTAATTTTGCTACTGTTACGGATAGGGCAACCTCTGAGAAAGGGTTGTTCAACCTCCACAAGGGTCACAACCCACCGATTGAGAACCGTTGATCTAGAATAAAATCAAGTAACTCAATGGTAATGGATTTCTGAGGGGATTATTTCTGTAAAGAGAAACAAATGGGCAAAACTACACAAAAAAGATACTGAATCCATTTGGGGAGGGGCGGGAGTAAACCAGGAAGAAATACTACTTCATATCCATTAAGATAGTATGGCAGGTACATCTGATGCCAACATGAACATATGTGGAAATGTCAGAAGGGGGTCCAACCAATCAGTTTTATGATTCCTCGGATAGGTAGGTGGTCTTTTAATAAGATGCAATGAGAACTTCTTTCTCAGGCCCTTTGTCTTCCTCCTAGCTGAAGTCTAAGTCTGCCTCCAGGGAAGGCCCCATGGAGGCTGTTTACTGACCCCAGGAGCCAACCCTGCGTTACAACCTGCATCTATGAGTCTGAAGAGGGTTTCAGCTAGCATCAGACACATGAACTTGAGTTGGACTGATTCAGACTTGTTACTATAAAGTTCTTTCTTATACATATGTCACTGGTTTTGTTTCTCGATATAACCCAGACCAATGCAGATGGCTACTATATACAAGCACAGAAGAGTAAGATGTCAAGAAAACGGGAATACTCATAGATTGCTGGTGGGAATGTAGAGCTAGAGTTGGGTCCATTCTGACGCATAGCAACCTTACGCACAAATCACCACCTTACCATCCTCACAACTGTGCTTATGTTTGAGCCCACTGTGGTAGCCATATTGTCAACCAGAACCATGACTAGCAATTCCACTTGTCTCTCCACACTCAATGAAAATAAATACACGTTTACCAAAACCTGCATAGGCATGCTCATAACATCACAGCCAAATGTATATATTGAGTGTTTCCACCCTTAAAAAGGAGTGAATACACAATGGACAAAACTTCAAATCACACTAAATACAAGAACCCATAAACAAAAGGTAGAATGCTTAGTGGTTGCGTTACCCGGAAAATTCTAAAATCTATGAATCAGACATGTTAAAATTAGAGAATTTCATGGTGTGAATTTTGAGTCAGTCTCCCAAAAAATCAAAGAGAAAGGCTAAAGAACTGTTGCCTTTGAATTAGGGTGCTGGTGCAAAATATTAAACCAAAAACCAAACCAAACTCAATGCCAGTCGATTCTGACTCATCGTGGACAGACCTAAGGAGAGATGGTGGAACTGCCCCATGGGTTTCTGAGACTGTAACGATAAGAGTAGAATACCGCATCTTTCTGCAAAAAAGCAGCTGATAATACTGTGGTTAGTAGCCCAACGTGGAAACACCGTTACCAGGGCACCCTGAAAGATACCAGTAAAATGAAATACTGTGGACAAAAGAACAAACAAATCTGTCTTGAAAGAATAATCACAATGCTCCATAGAAATAGTACTCTGTTTCATTTATTTTGGACATGTTATCAGGAGGGGCCAGCCACTCTTGGTAAAGGGTCAGTAGAAAAGTTGAAAACCCTCAAGGAGATGGAGTGACATAGTGGTTGCAATAAGCTCAAACACAGCAAAGACTGTGAAGATAGTGTAGATGTAAGCAGCATTTCAATTTATTATACATGGGGCTGTGACTTGTCAAACAGATTCGAATGTCAACAAGAAAATCTTATCAGAAGTTGATGAAATAAAATTTGTAAATCATCAGCTACTAACATTTGAATGTATGCTGCTTTAGAAGCACCTAATTTGTTTTGCAACTGTGTAAACGGAAATTAAACTAATCTTCAACCTTTACCAAGTGCTCACTGAGTAAATGAACAGGTAAGATTCTACGGGAGACACTGCCATTTGAAAATTAAATTATAGGCAGCTTACCAAAAACACTTACCTTATCCAAACCTATAAAAGTTGCAACTCCAATATTCTGTCTCTTAAGGAAGTTTACACATTCTTGAGCTGTGTCAATAGAATCAACAACAATGTAGTCTAATGCATGACAACAAGATGAAACAGCAACATCGTATTTTTCATCAATGGCTCCTAGGTCACCCTAATAATTAAGAGGGAGGAATAAATCAAGTTGCAGTTATCAAGAAATTAAGAAATAAGGATAATTTCTGTACTAATCATATAGAATCTATGAAAACATGTAAGATGAAGATCTGAAACCTAAAAGGGCTGTACACAAACCTCCAACCACACTCAAGCTCACTGACATGAAGATTGCTATTCAGAAACCCTGTATTGTTTCTAAGGCTGAAAGTCTTTCAAAAGAGCACACAGCCTCATCTTTCTTTCCCAAAATAGGGTTTTGAACAGCTGGCCTTGAGGTTAGCAATTCAATTCTTAACTAACAGAATCATCAGGACATTGATTTATTGAAAGATAAGTTTATTAAGTCTTGATTAGCTAGCTTACCAATTTATTACTCAGCAGCATTCACTTAACCCTGCTGCCACAATGGTTTATGGGTGGGGCTGCTAACTGCTGAGAGCAGTTCAAACTCAACAGCCACTCCAAGAGACTAAGATGAAGCTTTCTGCTCCTGTAAAGATATACACCCTCGGAAATCAGAAACCCATGGAGGTAGTCCTACTGTGTCCGATAGTTGTTATGAATTGGAGCAGAATCAGTAACAGTAAGTGAAACATTCCCAGAATGGATTTCTTTGAGAGGAAGTGAATAGGACCAACTATGTAATCTTCAAGAAAATAAGGCCTAATTCACATCATGGGTTCAGGTATTATTCATTTACCCTACTAGATCTATGAGGAGTACACCAACCACTCGCCCCCCCACAAAAAAACAAACAAACAAAAACCCTAGCCCAGCAGAGCCTTTATAGTATATATTTTTTCCGCTAGGTGAGCATTAAGCAACTCACTCTGAGTTAATGCACCTGGTGGTGTTGCCTAGGCAGGTTCTCTCTGGTCAGTGAATTTTTTCGTGATAGTAGTTTTGCTCAAACCTTTTTTTGTGATGGTTGACTTAAGAGAATAGTATGCGGCTGTGAAATTTTGTTTCCTGCTTAGGAAAGATGCTGCAGAAACTGTTGTGATATTGAACACAGCTTAAAAAGGCAGCACTATGAGAAAAACTCAACCGTATAACTGTTTTACTTGTTTCAAAAAGGTGAAATGTCGACTGATGACAAACCTTGTTCTGGACTCCCGTTAACTTCCCAAATGGACAAATATCGACTTGTAGTGCATTTGGAGTTCGTTCCACCAGGTCAGACTGTTAATCAAGTTTTCTATTTAGAAGTTCTGAAAAGGTTGCATAATAGTGTGACAAAAAAGGCCTGAGTTGTCACAGACAGGGGACTGATTTGGCCACCATGACCAGCCGGCTTAAGCAGTCATATCTCAGTGAACCAGGTTTTTGCAAAACAAAAAACAAAAACAGCATGCCTCTCTTGCCCCATGCACCTTCCTCACCTGACCATGTTTCTGCGAATTCAGAGGGGACATAAAAGGACAGCAATTTGATGACTTAGAAGAGGTGAAGAAAAAAACCGAGGGAGGTGTGGACAGCCACTTAAAGAGATGAATTTGAAAAATGCTTCCAAGAATGGAATTGTAGCTTTGACAAATGTATTAAGTGTAATGAAGAGTGCTTTGAAGGTAATAAGGTTGTTTTGTTAAAACATTTAAATACCTAGCTTTGAAAAAAAATCCAGTGTTTTGGGATAACCCCTCATATTCTATCCTTTCCTGGCCTCTTTAGTAAGCTCTTAAGGACTCTATCAAAGTTCTCAAACTTTAGCCAATGTGAGGCATTCACTGACTCAAGGATTATTGATAAGGTAAATAACTTTCTGGGTTTCCTCTGGCCACAAGCATATATAATCAGTCATAGCTACTTGAGGTTTAGAAGCTGTAATGCAAAGATCTCCTAACTGCTAGTCTGTATGGCACTCAGCTGAGTGCAGTACATAGCAACCCTACAAGACAGAGTAGAACAACCAAAAAGGTTTCCACTGTAGCAAATCTTTTCGGAAACCTATTGTATCTTTCTCCTGTGGAGTAGAGGGTTCCAACAGCTGCTCAGATGCTCTCAACACCATATCAGCAGGCCTCACTAATTGCTAGTCTAAGGCTTCTACCACATATCATGCTGATTTCTTTATAAATTCTCATTACCCGTCTCTAATAATGGTACAAACCCAAAATAATTTACCAAGTAATAAAAACAAATGAAAAGAGCTTGCTATTTAAATGTATTTATCATTACAAATTCTTTTAGTCACATATATTTAGGATTAGTGTAATCATCCCAAACTAAAAAGAACAATTTACTCTAATGTGAGAGAATACCACAAAAATTTATCATTTATGGGTATTTTAAAGATGAAGATGTTGTTTTCAAATTAGTGTTCACAACTATAAACAGAAATAAATGTAACTTCTTTATGGCAAATAAGAAAATTTAAGATGATTTTCTTAGAGAAAAAAAGTAAAATGTTGCTGAACAAATCTACTCACCAATCTACCATAGATTCCTGGAATTCTGCCAGACTTTTTTTCTTGAATTATTGCATCAAGGACTTTCCCCCTACTTCGATTTGATGCTAAGGAACTCTTTGCTTCTTCAACTTTTTGGAAAAGCTCACGAACTAAACTTTTAAAGCTTATTTCTTCTTGCGTCATTTTCTGAAGTTCTTTTTCTTTCTAGAGGTAAAAGGTAAGCAGTCCTGGAAGCATTAGGTCTTTAGAACCAGGCTATAGAAATTACAATTTGGCACCTTATAAACGTGCAGAAGCATTGGCCACTGAACTTCTGCTTTAATTCCAAACATACATAGGTTATGGCATCCAGATACGAGTGTGGAGAGCTATGGTATGTTTGGCTCATTTAACAAAAGGGAAAAACCGCAGAACCCCCAAACACCTGCCAACATATGATTGTGAAAATAACAAAATATTTCAGAAGTCCAAGTGACAAAAATGTCAGGCCACAAACGTGAGGTGGGGAATAGCATATAAGGCCACACAAATACAAATTTAATTTAAAAAATACAAATTTAATTTTAATTTCTAAACTAGCAGCAACTGTTTTTATTAGCTGCAATTTCTTGGTTCCTACTAGATCAAGTAATCCAAAAGTTAACTAATCCCCATGGAAGGCAAAAGGATTTATTGGATGTAATTTGTTTACATTCAAATTCTACATGTGACATTCTCCTTGATTAATAGTATGCATTTATCAAAATGACTTTTAATCTCAGAATTTCTCTCTGAACAGCATTCTTTCACCACTTTAGCTTGCATGAAAGGGGTTTGCAAGATTATGGGAGAGTCTATTAAAACTCCTTGGTGGAAACAGAAGCTAGCTAGCTATCTTGATAACATTTTGGAATTCCAATAGAGAAAAAAAAAAATTCAACATTTTAAAACAAAAAATAGAAACCAACATATGTAAACACATTTGCACATATCCTTTTCATTTGCCCTTTCGTGGATTGATTTAAAACTTATGTGCGTATTCATACAATTTGTGAAAAACAAAACTACACTATTTTCATTTTTCTTCTTCTCGTAAGGTGGGGGTTATAGCCACTTTATTCTGAGTTTAATCTTTTTTGGTGTGTGTCAGTAGTGGAACGATCCACCCATTTTACTTGCAAAGGGTGAACAGAAAGCTACTATATTTCTCTAGGACATTTATAAAGAGTTGTCTTCACCTTGAGAAGAAACGGAATAAAAATAAATGTCCACTTCTGAGTTTCATCTTTAGGCCAAGGCTGTTTGCCCTTAGCAAGGATGTTGTGACCAGGGGCATTTTCTTTCCTGTCCCCTCAGTACACTATTTTCTAACATTTTTTCTATAAGCCTTTTTTGGGAAAGCCTCTATATCACATGGGGTTGATTAACAAGTTCCAATGACACGTAAACATTTACCTCCTTTAATTCATGTTCAGTTTGCGGTAGTTTTGCCTCTATGTCTCCAATTGCAGCTTTCCTTTCTTTGAGAGTCTCAGAAGCAGCAATTAGTGCTTCCTTGGCTTTACTCAGTTGAGACACTGCAGTATTATGACGGCTGAGATAGATGTCAAGTTCTGATTGGGCTACATCCATTTTTGAACGTGCTTCATTTACAGATTTACTGAAAGTCATAAGTTCTTTCTCTCGACTCTGTTAAAATGATAAATTTAATTAATCTCATGGATCTAAATAGCATACGTTAAGTATCCTTATAAATTCAAACGTGGAGCTAAAATTTAGGACCCTGGAGGCACAGTTGTTATGTGGTTGTTTTTGAATGGAAAAGCTGGCACTGTGAACCTTATACGCAGCTCCACCAGAGGTAGATGCATCAACCTTCTATAAGGGTTAGAGCCTTGAAAACCCTCTAGAATAGCTCTATTCCATTCCTTAAGGTTCATTATGAGTCGGAACTGGCTCAACATAATTAAAACAACCAAAAATGAAGGTTAAAACAAACATTCTATTACACTTCATAGTTTAAAAATATTTTTACATAGATTTTACATAATTCGACCTATGAAATAGATATTAGTACTTAGAGATTAAAACAAACAAAAAGTGGTTAATGGTACTGGAGAAAATAGGCAACTATATGCACATAAATTAATTTGAATCCTTGAAATTGGGTCAAGGGCTGGAATGTGAAAACCAAAGACATTAACATATAGGGATGTGGTCTTATGACTTAGTTTTAACTGAATGATGGACTATCAAATAACAAAAGCACAAGTGGTTAAAAATAGAGTAAATGGGATTTAATGAAATGAATTTTTTTGCTCATAAAATTTTTTAATAAAGAGCAACCCACAGATTGGGAAGAAATTTTCAGAAACCATATATCTGACAGAGATCTAAATGTCTACTATCCAATATACACATACTTTCATCATAAAAAGACAATCCAATATATGGGCAGAGGACTTGGTCACACATTTCAAAGAAGTTATCTGAATAACTACCAAGCACATGAAAAGATGCTCATCATTAAGTAGATTCTGACCTATAAGCACCCTGTAAGGGCAGAGCTCCATAGGATTTCTAAAGCTGTAATTTCAAAGGATAGAAGGTTGCACCTCTTTCTCCTGCTGAATGGCTGGAGGGCTTGAACTACTGGTCTTCAAGTTAGCAGGCCAATGCTTAATCCATTGTGTCACCAGGACACAAATAATAACCACAATGAGATATTACTTAAGCCTCATCAGAATAGTAATTACTAAAAGAAAATATAAGGTAAACAAAAATCAATAGCTTTTGATGTGGATATATATAAAACTGGAATTTCCCATCCGCTGTGAATAAGAATGTAAAGTGACACTCAAACTCATTACCATTAGGTTGATTCTTGTGTACAACAAACTTATAGGATAGCACAGAATTGCCCCCTGAATTTCCAAGGCCCTTAACTTTTTATGGGAGGCAATAGCCTCATCTTGTCTCCAGTGTGGCTGGTTTGGAACTGCTGACCTTGTAGTTAGCAGCTCAATACTCACTCTGCAGTCAGAGGCAAAATCACTGAAAAAGTTTCAGTTTCTCAACAAGTCAAACACAGAAGTATCATGAGCCAGAAAAGCTAGTCCTAAGTAAATAACTACAAGTCAAAATAGGACCATA
>NW_022111320.1:6230068-6243134 GCF_000313985.2 Echinops telfairi | reverse complement strand
CCCACATGTGATTATCGGCCAGGCTGGCACAATTAACTAACTCAATAGCCGTTAAGACAGGACAACTAAAATATCAATAGCTGAATGGATATACAAAAAGTGGTACAGGTGGTCCCTGGTTATTTATGGACAACTCTTATTTGTCCTTTAATGCAGGGATTTGATCTGGTTCTTTTACAGCTGACAAACTGAAATAGAACAGACCAGAATTTTTAATTTTGGTGATTCAGAAAGCCTGGAATGGGCGGTGCATAGTGAGCTGTCTCAGGAGCTTGAAGCATGAGACTGGATGTGGTGTGACCATCTACCAGCTTTGAGCAGGCCTGCCACAATTGACATCCTGCTTTGATGCTGTGTAAACCTACGTTCACTTTGAAATAATGAAACTACTCCCAGCTTGCAACACATTCTTCATCATAATCACTTTACTTGTTGCTTAAAAAAAAATCACTGAAAAGGCGTTACATCTTTTCTTGTAATAACTTAAGGCTAATAAAGAACCACGTAAACCAACTAAAATTCTTAGACAGTTGAGAATGTATCTCATTCATATTGCATGTATATTTGTGCAATGGAATACCAGCCATACAGAGAAATGAAATCCTGATGTTTTTGCTACACAGATGAAACTTCAAAACAGTAGTCACAACGGAACAAATACCCTATGGTCTTACTTACATGAAGCAAATAAATACATATATAGGAACCAGGGGTTCAAACCCTAGTGTGACTAAAGCGCAAGCAAAGTTACTTTAATGTTGTTTTTTTCTCTCTCTTTTTTTGTGATTCAGTGAGTGAATGAGACAGTGAGTGAGTGAGAGTGAGTGAGTGAGAGTGAGGCAGTGAGTGAGTGAGAGTGAGGCAGTGAATGAGTGAGGCAGTGAGAGAGTGAGACAGTGAGAGAGACAATTAGTCAAGTTACTTTTTGCGCTTTACACAATTGATGTGTGTATGGATTGGGATAACAGTTGTATGAGCCCCTAATAAAATGTAAAAAAAAAAACCCACGGGACAATTCTACTCTGTCATTGAGACATGATGAGTCAAAATCGACTTGGCAACAGATAACAAAAACAACACAGTACAGATAATATAATATATACATAGACACAACCCTAAGAAATCTTAAAAGCAGGGTATCTAATTAAAGATCACAGTTCATTTTTAAGGCTCTTCTTTCAAAGAGACGAATTAAAAAAAAAAAGTTACTTTAATGTAACTGTAAAACCTTTAAGTAAAAAATGCCAAACTGATCATCAATCTTACTTCTTTTTCTTTCTGAAGTCCTTGTGTTTCCTGTTTAAGGCTATCCATTACGTCCTTTAATTTTTTTTCTTCTTTCTCTTTTTCCTTCTCTAGGATATTGTTTCTAGTTGTTGTCTCACTTATCACATTCTCACTCTTTGCAGGTATACTTTTATATCCTTCAACCTGAAATTAGAAAACAAATCCAATATGAGCAAGTCTTTTTAAATAATGGTTATTTGAAAGCACTTCTCTGGGTCCTGTAGGACCCTTTCATTGTAATTAGATTTGAACCTGCTGGCTTCAACAAGTAGTTCTTAACTATTCACTGAAATCTCTACACTGTCAAATGCATTGGTTCTCAACCTTCCTAATGCTGCAACCCTTTAATACAGTTCCTCAGATGTTGTGGTGACCCCCAACCATAAAATCATTTTTGTTGCTACTTCCTAACTGTAATCTTGCTGTTATGAATCATAATGTAAATATCTGATATGCAGGATGCATTTTCATTGTTATAAATGGAACATAATTAAAGCATAGTGATTAATCACAAAATAAGTAATTATATATTGTGAGATATTTATGCTTTCCAGTGGTCTTAGGTGACCCCTGAAAGGGTCGTTTGATGCCAAAAGGGTTGCAACCCATAGATTGGAATGACTGGTCGAATGGAACAGCTAATTCCATGAACTTGCTTCGTTAAGAAATCACTTTTCCATGACCGGGCGTTAGTTCTTTCTTCTGACACTACCAATTTCAGGCTTCTATGACTATAGATAGACCTGGCTTACGGGTCACAGACCTCGACATGTAATTTCTTAAAACTACCCACCACACCTCAGCTGCATTAAATCTTCCTCAGATCCTAAGATCTTTCAGTTTATTCTTCTAGTCACCACAGGCCTGTTATTTTATTGCACAGATAATCTAAACCAAACCTACCATTTTAAGTCCTTTCCAGCTCATAGCAGCAACCCAAGGGAGCGCAGAACTGCCCCAAATGCCCCCAAAGTGATTAATCTAATGGAAACAGACCTTCACATTTCCCCAAGGAGCAGCAGGTGGGGGTCAAACAGCTGACCTGGTTAACAGTTGAGCACTTTAATCACTGCACGACTGAGGCTCCTTATTCCATTAATATCTGCAGTTAATAGTCATGAATCACCTAACTACCTTTTTAAACTAAAAGCAAATATTCTTAAAAAAAGAGTCTTACTTGAGCTAGATTGTTCAGTTTGGGGGTGATTCCTAACCAGTTAATTTTTAAAAAAATTCTGATTAGTTTCAGTTTCAAATTTCTCCAAAATAGTGTTCTCCAATGATTCACATAAAATTTGCTAGACGTACTGAGTAGAAAATATTCTGCAAACAAATATATTTGGAATATTGTGAGAAAATAATCATAAATTTGACTATAATTACTGTGTAAGTATTTGGTGAAAAGCTTTTCTGAATCTAATTTGGTTATAAAGAGTTGCCATTTTCAGCCCTGATTCATGACCACCTCATGTGTGTCAGAGTAGAGATGATGCTTGCTCCATGGGGTTTTCAGTGGTTTATTTGTTCAGAAGCAGATCATCAGGTTTTCCATCTGGGATTTTTTTTGGGTAGATGCAAACTTGTAACCTTTCGGACAGCAGCCAAGAGCCCAGAAGCTCCTATTTAGCTATAAGTATCACATACATTACTATTTAATGGCAGAGCTATGAAGAATGTTATGATAAATCCTAAAGTAATTGATTAGAGTCTTGTCCCTAATAGGTTAGGCACTCTACATTTTGGTTAAATGTCACCTTTAAGAAATATATTTAGGACTCACTCACTGACTCACTCATTCACTCACTTAAAAAAATATATATATATATATTATTTACGTTGACAATTTCTTCCTTCCTTAATTTTGAAGAGGGAACTTCTGAACTGACCCTCTCAGGAGGCAGGTTAGCTTTTTAAATAGCCTATGATAGATACTAAGGAAAAAGGTATCTTCTTAAACTATTGCTCTAAGAAAAAAACACATTTCACCACAGTAAATGTTTTCCCAGCAGTGTAGAATATAGTACTACTATAAGCTTTTAAGACTCAATGTATAATGCAGTGTTTGTCAAAAGGCTTGACACTACCCACTAGGGGATGTTGAACCAATCCAGGGGACTACAAAAGCAGATACCTACACTATATCATAGACTGTGGGATACAATTCAAAGGTTTTTAATAGCCTTGAAGGTACTGAGAAATTTTTTCTGAAAAGGGAATGGAAGGCCAAGGAAGTTTGGGAACCTATGGCATAATTAATATAAGGTTTATCCCTTGACGAGAAAAATCATGATCAGAGATCAATTTTAAAACACATGAAACACTTTAATATTCAAACTTAACTTGGTGTCTTATATTACTAAGAGGCAAGCACAACCACGAAAATTATAGGAAATGAGTTTTGATAGTTGGACACAAAATCTTAACCCCTTATCCCCAAAACTTACCTTTTCTTTATCTTTCTGAAGTTGATATTCCAGTTTTTGAGCTTTACTGGTAGCATGTTTTAATTTTTCACGAACTTGGACATCTTCCAAATCTAACTGGGTGAATTTTCCTTTGTTCTCTTCAATAAATTTTGTAATTTTGTTCAGTTTTCTAGGAAAGCAAGAAAAATTTGTCACTATTTGGTTATTCAGGTATTTTTTTGCTTGTAAAATATTCTGCCTGAGAAATTCCTTTAAAAATGTTTCAAAGAATCTTAAAACTACCAGTTCACGATCTCCCCAGTATATGAGGAAGCCATTGCATGTTGTGACTCAGCATCATGGTGTCACCCCAAACTAAATGGAAATAATTTTTTCCAGAGACTGGACTGTTTAGGGCCATAAAAACCATCAGACTGAAAATATTTTTAAACTATAAAAAAGAAAACAATACACCATAAAGATGTCACTGAATATTGGCAGAGGGTAGGCAGGGAGGTGTACAATAAAATTAAAATTCTGCCTCTGAATCAGGTTCGTGGACGACCTGTCAGGTCAAATGCCTATTTTTGCTGGAATGTTTTGTGTTATTGTGTTCTGTCACTAGGGGGTAGCATCCTCCATTGTTTTGTGACTTCAAAGTTTGGCATTTAATCTCTAATAATGATGAATTGGATGAAGGGCAATTTAAAGTTTTTAGGATTTTTTGTTATTAAGAAAAGGAGACTATTTTATGTAGAAGTAAATGTATTATACTCATAATAGACTGGCAATAAATGACTAACACCCACTCATCTAAATACTTCCAAAATTAAAGAAAAATATTACTTCTCTGCATCTTTTACAGCTTTATTTTTAGCTTTCATTTCATCTGATAGTATGCGGCTCTTCTCATTAATTTCTTTTGTATCTTCGTTAATTTTTTCCTTTTGAGTTTCCAATCCAGCAATTCTTTTCTGTAGATCAGAACTAAAAGAAATTAAAAGGGGGGAGATACCATAATTCCATTTCTAAAATTGAGAGGAAAAGTATCCAGATACAATGGTAGAATTTGGAACAAAATGGGTTCGATGCAAATGAGATTAGATAAACAATTGCAAGAATTTTTAAAACGTTTACATGTATGGCATTTAGTAATATATACTTCGTGAACCACCTCCCAACTTAAAAATGTAGGGAACACTGAAAAACCAATTTCAATGTTACAGAATCCTAATTTAGGGAACTTTACCTTAAATATTTTTAAAAAATTATAAACTAATACTCACATGTAGTACTGACAAACATGGCTCTTTTTCCTAAATATTTCATTTTCTAAGGTAAGAAATTCAATAGCTATGTTTTTTTCTCCTTCTAAGGCATCCTTTTCTTTTTCCACCATTTTAACTCTGTTTAACTACAAAAAAGAGAAAGACTATTAGACTAGCACATTTCACAGGTGTAATCTGAATTAAAATACTCCAGTATTATGCACAGTGATATTAACATGGAGAATATTATGTTCAACTCTTAATGATGTCAACAAGAAAATATTTTTATACAGCATAAGAGGGCAACTGTGAGCTGTTCATAAATAGGGTATGTTTGCAACCCAGGGACTATCTGTAATTATGACTTGCTATAGCTTAATATTTGATTCAGAAACATCTCTAACTTGAAAATTACCTTTGATTTTCAACAAAAAATGTTCACTCACTTTCTCTCCTCTGTGTTCATTTAATATTTCAACTCTCCGACAGAGGACTTTAATAGGTTCATTTAGGCGTCCACAACCAATTATATCTTCTAAATATTCAAGCATACCTTCATCGTGTTCAGTTTGACCTTTTGGTTTCATCATAGCAATTTGTTCAACTTCACCCTTAAAAGAAAAGTTGTATTTCATACATTTACTATATACACTTACCTAAATCAAATTTTAAAGAGATTTAAAGAGCTTACAAAGTGAGAAATTCTCCCTCTAGAATATTTCATCATAAACTTTTCTAGTAAATCAAATTCAATCAGGTATTCATATATTCTATAATTCAATGATTATCCAACTATTTAATATGACTTATCCTTTTCTAAAAAAGGATTTTCAAAAAGATCTTTTATGGTTAAACTTGGAATTTTGTCCCATGATGGTTATTTATTTTTCTCACTAAATTTGTTTTGAGTTCCTTAAGAGCTGGGGGGTACACAGGGTCTCAAACTTAGTTCTCTAACTTCTTAAAACCAGTCTTCTGAAAAGGGAAATGACTGAATTCTCAGAGCAACAATTGAAGAACCTAACTGAGTGCTTGGACTAGGGAGATAAGGCACAAGTACAAGTGACACTGCAACATCTTTGCTTGACATCATTAGATAATTTAGAATAATTAAAACCTTAGATAAACTTAAATATTTTCCTATATGTAGCATAATCATGAAGTTCATTCAGGTACTAGAAAAAGGTTAATAAAATTTTTTACCCACCATTAATAACCTTAACGACTGCCAGGCAGCCATTTAGTTTGATGGTGGAGTGAAGTTATTTGAATATACAGACAATAAAACTACTGCCTAATAATCATAGACATACCCTGTGTGCTCTACCAAAGCAAAAAACTGGCAAGTAGCAAAAAAGTCAAATCCTTATTCACAGCAAAATAGCAAAAAAGGAAAACAGGCACATTAGAAAGGACAATACTCTTGAAATGTTACTGTATATACTCGTGTATAAGCCGAGTTTTCCAGCACATTCTAAATGCAGTTTTTGTAGTAAAATTAGGTGTCTCGGCTGATATTCGGGTCAGCTTATACTTGAGTATACACGGTAAGTATTTTACCCCTTTTCAGCATTTCCTTACTATCCGACCAAGCCTTAAAAACTTGGGGTAAATTTTGTAATGCGCGGAACATTTATCAAGACAACATAATTATTAAATGTAAAATTGTTGGGGGTGAACAAGACAAAAGAAGGTTAAACATGGAAGTGACAGGACATGAAAAATGGCTCTCAAAATCTTTGTTCAAAGGCAAAACTCAAATTTTAATACATTATCACTTTTCAATACTTCATTGGCACGATTATAAAAAAATAAAATGTTACTCCAATTCTTAAAATTTGCTCCACAAATTTGTGATTTATTTGTCAAAAAAGGTATTTATGTAAAACATTTTCTTTTGCTTTCATGTGCCAGCTCCCTCCAAATGTTTGTAGCAGTAATTTTAGATTTAATTCTAAGCATAGAAGAATGTCCAAAGGTTTGTAACATAGGACAATTCCTAGTCAACAGGGCAAATGAATTCTAGTCATCGAAGAAGCCAAGAATCTTCATTCAAGTTTAACCTTTCTTATCTCGAGTACGATTTATTAAAAGTGGCACTATTGATATTTTGGGATAGTCTATTGCGGAGAGCTGCACTGGGGGTTGTAGATACTCTGCAGCACCCTTGGTCATCAATCCCCTAGATAACAGAAGCACACATTCTAGTTATCACAACCAGACTATTGGAGGGGCCTTTAACATGGCCATGAGTTAGGAGAGGAAGAGAAGGCAGCAAGTATCCCCACATGACAATACTGAGCTAGGTTGCAATTTAAAGAATGGAAAACTACTGAGCACTATGCATGAGTCAAGTGGTCTTAAGCATACATTTTTCAGACACTGAAAACTTATGAACTCCGTCCAAGAGATACAGTGATAAAAATATTACTGAAACCATCATTCTCCCTAGCCAGATTACTTCTCAGAGATGAAATATAGGTAGGTAATTAGACTGCTTAATTTTTAGGAAAACACAGTTGGTTGTTTGATTTTACTTGTTTCTCCCTTTCTAGTTAAAACAAAGGATTTAAGTATGATTTTCTAACAAGTTTGTCCAGTTGAAAAAGCAAAGTTAAAATAGAAAAACAAGCCCCATTCACACGGCTAGCACTGATTATCTACCTTGGCTTTTCAGCACACGATTGTTAGACTACTTACTCTAGAGACTACCTACTACATGGGTCCACAGGTTATGTAACATTCATTTCTCTACTAGTTACCGGTTTTATCAGCTTAGTAGCAAGAGTCAATAGGCTATTAAACATTTACTTAAGTCTTTTTTGGGCAACAGTTACTCAAACCTATCTCACATGAAATTATATAAAATTGTTTAAATGTATGGCAACAGTAAGCAACACATTTCAGATCAATAGCAGCAATCTGAATTTAAAGTCGCCCTTCTATAGCTAAACATCGTGACAATACAATGTTTGAGTTTCTCAAATAACACCACCATTTATTTCCACTTTCTATAGCTTAGAGCATACTAAGGAAGACTTAAATTTTTTTCTTCATGGCTATTTACTACACCCTTTGTTTTAAACTTATGTTCACATTAAATCAGAAACATTCACGAATCATGGAAAATGCCAACTATGGATTTTATAAGCAATACAAAAATGGCAAGCATGCTAGTAGATATTAAGACTAAGATCTTACAAAAAAATTGCCCATTACTGAAAGTTTGTTGGATGACAAACCAGGTCACTGTGATCACTCACACTGAAAAAAATCTTATTGTATAGCTTAAAATTTTTAAAGAAATGAAGAGGTAAGACACCCTTTACCCATATTCAGATATGGATCGATAGTTGTCAACTAGGGACAATGCTGTTCATTTTTCTTCACCCCTTTACCTCCTACTACAATTTCAAGAAATATATAGGTATCTGTATTAAAATTACATGGCAAAGAATGGCTGGGCTTTGATTATCTCTATCTTTTAGTTTCCTTCATTTTTCATGGTGCTGAATTTCTTGCAATCATACTGGATTTACCCTAATTTGCTGTTTTGTGAGCTATATAATATATATATACACCAGGGACTAAGAAAACAAGCCAACACAGTATTTAAAATAAATATGAAGAATAATTTAGAGGGTGGGCTTTTAATTTATTTTTAAACTGTGGCAAATATTTTAACAATATGCTCATCATTTCAATATCCTTCCCATGTGCAATGTAGTGACATTAACTGCATTCATCATATTGTACAGTGATCACCTTTCACAAGAGTATTTAATTCTTCACATCTATTTTGGCTCCTCAGTTTCCTAATTTCACTTACTTTTGATAATTTTTGCTTTAGATACCATCTGAGTTATTATTGATACGGCTAAAGATTTCGTGTGGCAGATTTATTTCTATAGACCAAAAGACCAGGACTAAGGACAACTTGTATTATATGCCAAGTTTGCACTTGGGAAATGTATACTTGCATTAAAAAAAAAAGATATGCTCAGATAACTCAAATCTAGGCTAATAAAAATCCAAATTTACGGAATATAATCCTAGATTAAAAATTTAAAAAAACCTAAGACTTTATAATATGAAGCTAAAAGTACTAAGATGAAAATTTGCATAAAACCAATATAGTGCCTTTTTGAAGCATTTACAAAAACTTCTGGAAACAGCAATTATTGACGTATCAACTCTGAACTGCAATGAAAGCATTTATGGCTATCATTCCACTAACCTTTGAGGACTAAATGCAGTTAAACTAATTCCTCCTACTAAGTCACAGATACCATGAATGCTATACAGAGATAATAAAATCTTATTTGTAGGGGCAATTATTGTGTATTGTTATAAGGGGACAAAGGCACCCAGAGACCTATAAAAATATGGAGCATATACAGTCAATTGCAAATCTACTAGGCTTTAAGGGCATATATATGTAAATGTCTCAAGGTAAAAGAAACTGGGTTTTACCACCTTTAGTACCTATTTATCTCATGAGACTTGTATGAAAGACCAAATGATGACATTTTAAATGAATTCAAACCCTAAGAATGCTTACTTGAAAAACTTAATAAACCAATATAGAAACATAGTAAAACCAAACAATATCTTTGTGGAATTTTAAAAATTTAGTGCTTGTAAGTTAAAAATAATTTTTTATGTTTACTAAATTTATATTATGTAAGATAGCTACTCACTACTGTGGGCCCATATTTATACTTGCATATTTTATTCAAAACAATCATTTATGCCTTAAATGTAGGATGCTAGTTCCAAGTTTTCAGCTTCCCAGGCCAGGCTAATTTTTAGGGAACTTTACTCAGCAGGAAAGAAAGTTGGAAAAATCCACATACTTACCTTCAAATGTTTTAAATCTCTAATGTAGGAGTCTCTAAGGTTTTGATAAGAAATTAGATAAAAATCTAAATACACTTAAAATCACTTTCTTCAGCTATTCATAGGGCACCATTAATTAGTTCCACCTAGCTCTTCTTAACAGGTGAGGTTCTTATTTGTAAATTTAGAACTTACAAATAAAATACAATAGAAACTAATGTGTTAATTTTACCCTTATTATTTGAGAAGAAATTGTTTACCTTGTTATTATTTAACCAGTAATCAAGTTTCATATCTTTAAGAGAACAAATAATTCAAGCACGAGAAGTACATCACTTAATATAAAGCCGGCAATTTAGAACTTTTAATCTACTTCTTTGGGAAGTTACTAGTTTATTAGTTTCCTTTATTACTGAATTACATCCAGGGAGGCTATACTTGAGGGGAAAAATAATTCTTAAGTTACAATGCACTCCACTCTAGATTTGCACAAGGGTAAAGCTTTGGTCATCCATGACAAAAATTAACAGCAAAGAATAAAAAAGAGCTATATATTTAAGTGTAGCTTTCTAGGATTTATCATGTTTAACATTACTGTATAAATCAAGTTCCAGAATAGAGATGTCAGTCTATTGTTCAGTATTTAAAAATAAGCTCGGGTCACATTAATATACTGTGCATGATAACAAAAGATAGTTATACAAGTTATTTTAGAGTGGTAAGAATTCTCCTTACCATGTTTAAAAGAAGCATTAAAAAATTGCAAATAAAAATTAAAATGGAAACAGGGATTAATGGTATTAAGTTTGTTACTGGGAACTCTCAGTTATCCTAACAAAGTTTTAAATGTCAAATCAAAATTCTGAATGGATTTTAAGATCAGAAGTATATGACACTAAAGAATATTAACAGCAATTTTTATTCCAAAAATTTGTTTTGCTTTCATCATTATATTTTTGGTGACTCTAGATGGGACCTAGGAGAAAAATAGCCTCAAAAAGGAATTGTTAAGTGTGTGATAAAGCTAAAGATTGTTCTTGAAAGGCAAGGCACAAAGAGCAAACCAGATTTTCCTTAGCAATAAGAACAGAGATTACAGAATTTCTACTAAAAACTAACGGAACACCCAGCACTTACTAGTTTACACTCCTTAAATAGTGTGCTTTTAAAAAGTTGCAATACTAAAGAATGAAACATCAAATATTTTCTATTTACTAATAGTGGTTCAAGAATATAATGTAGGTCATTCTAAACAATACCTCAATTTGAATAAAGTTTTAAACTTACCATTCATGGTGTTAAAAAAGATTATTCAGGTAAATTCTGAGAAGTAGTGATTTTGTGGGGGAGGGGATATATAGTATTAACAAAAATCGGAAGTACAAAACCAAAGAGAAATGGTACCCTCTGAAGACAGTGAATCGCATTTAAAATGTTAGCTTCAGAGAAATAAGGTAACACAAAATTAATAATGGAACAGACAGAACACAATTGAGAACACTGACACATGTTAAAATGTAATTAATACCACTCAATATTTACAAATTGTCAAAGGAGAATCCAATTTGCTATATAAAATTTCACCAAACACACAAAATGCCATTTTTAAAAAAAGTTATCTTTAAGACAATTAAACAGAAATGATAAAATAGTTGCTATAACCCTGTCACACTAAAGCAGCACAATAATATTGGTGTTTAATATTTATTCCACTACGCCAATATTTACGTGCTGCTAGAGCGGAACAAGTATGTCAGTCCATCCAAACATAATGAGTATCTGATGATGAAAATAATTGTGCTTTGAATGAATTTCCTTAAATTTCTAGAGCAGCAAATAATGATTCGCATCTTGACTATAGTATGTAAACCATGATGTGCTGCTAGAGTACTTTAAGGCCTCAAAAATACAGCATGATCCAACAGTAGTAAGCCCCCTATGTTCATTAAAAAACAAAATTAAGACCTTTGACACGTTTAATAAACATACCTGCAAGATTAAAAATCTATTATGGTCCAAGTCAATGCCATGGCTTCGAAGAAGATTTCCAACATCTTTAAATGTCTTTTTTTTCCCACTTATGTGGTAGACAGAAGTATTATCTCTGTAGGCTGTTCTGGATACATAGAAGTTACTGTTAGGAATGATTTCATAATCATCTCCTTCCTGTTTTGAGGAAAAACAAAACCAGATAACAATCGATTTTAAATCGTCTACTTTATAAAATGTATTCCTTTGATGTTGGAAGTAAATCTATAGATTAAAAACTTCAATTGAACATGTATAGAAAATGTTGGCAAAAATTCTCAAAAATAACCTTGTTTTGCAAGGACATATATTGCACTTTCCCAAGTTGTCTGGTTCCTGACTAAAATACTAGCAACCACCACCTCAACCAAAAAACACCCTGCGAAATGAAGAGTTTACAAAGGAAGGAGAAAAAAAAAATCCCAGCATATTCAGAATAAACCCACTCATATTATCAAATTGTTAGATTTAAACTAACTACTTGTTAGTTTAAACTACTGGTTCCTTTTTAAAGAAGCTAAAACTATAGACCATTCACACTAAGAAAAGAAGGTAGATAGTAATAAAGTGATATGGTTAGGTTTTTTGAGGGGAAATAAGTACCCTTACTTGAAAGAAAAAGAAAGTTGTGCATAAGTAACTACATGTCCTGATTATTTCTAATCAAACAAATTAAAAAGAAAATCAACTGCTAATCAATTTTAATTGTAAAATTTGCTTTCCTGTTATCTTGAAAAGTGATACCATATTAAAGGCATAGTTATTAAAATGCAGAGAAATCAAACACAGTAGGCAAAGGAATAAAATATTATATAGGCTAAATACTTTATTATACTGGCTATCTATTTCTTAAGCTAAATTGTACAATAGAAAGCATTTAAGAAACAAAATTAAAACAAACGTCTATGTAGACACATATATATTTAAAAATGCTAAAACAAAACAAAAAAATCCTATTTTTAGGTTGCATTCAGACATTTTTAAACCCCAAATTTCCAAAATCAACAGTGCAAATAATCTAAGCATTTTACTTATAATTTCTCCATTTTTAGGAAATGTTAGCTTGACCTTTCCCCATCTAAAAAAAAAAAATCACTAATCACGGTGGTTCAATTTGAAGCAGTCATTTATCACAAATGTGAAAGACCATTAATAACATTAAATTCCAGATGAATTGAAATAACTGAGATAGTAAAATGAGTCAATAATTAGATTTTTCAACGAGACGTAAGTTAAAAA
>NW_022111320.1:6228167-6229968 GCF_000313985.2 Echinops telfairi | reverse complement strand
GTTGCTTCTTCAGTTTTAAGTAGTAGTGAAAATCCCTTACCTTATCAATTATCTTTTGAAAATGAACTTCTACAGTACAACTCTGAATATCCTTGTATTCATCAGAATTATGTATTAGTACCGAGAGTTTTTTAGACCTAATTTTTTGTGCTCGGTAGCCAAACACAAAAAGCATAGAATCAATAACATTGGATTTGCCACTGCCGTTTGGCCCGATAATACACGAAAATCGCTGCACAAAAAACAGAAAAAAATTAAAAGTTAAAAATGTCACATTAATATTAACTTTTAACTTAGGTTGTAAAACAAAGTATTTAAAACTTTTCATTGCTAAGACACCCAAACTACAACTCTTAGGTTTTTAGGTGGTTTTTAAAAAAAAAAAAACAATTTTCCTCTCACAAGTTTATCATCTAAAAGACAAGTTCAATCTATTTAACCCACTGTTTCAAAAATTAGTTTTACGATAAAACGGAAAACACTCCATTCAAACAAAAACTCACCAATTTCACTCAGTGAAGAAAACTTCATAGCGAGAGGCGTCAAAAATAAGCAACTAAACGAAGAGCTAATAATTTTGGCAGTGAAAGCATTCCAGGAAGCATACTTATGTAGAGATCTGGCTACCATATCTGAGCACACATGAATCAACACGGGCCCGGTAAATACCACAGCTACAAAATGGAAAGATCTTGTATCATACCCAGCAATAGTTAGATAAAACAGCCATATACCTTATGAAAAGGTCCCAAAATTTTTTCCCCAGCATAGGATTTGAAGTTCTGGTTTACAATATGGGTTATCATAAGGCGAGGAGCTCCAGCTTCATTGGTCATTGCTGGAGGCGGTGGAGGTGGGATGCTATTCAAAATTTCTTCTAAACTTCTATTATCAAGTTTCTCACTTGGAGTCTCTAAGTCAGTCAAAGAAAACGCCCATATTAGTGCAATTAGGACCGAGGAAGACCGCCTGCTGATTTGATGAAATGAGGATGTTTCACACTTAAAATATCATAGGAACCTAAACTCCCAGGCTGTGAGAATATAATCTTCTTTATTTTTAAAATGTTTTGAAAACGTGCAAGACTGGTTACATAATTCTGGTCCACTTTGGGAAAAGCACGAGTTGATTCTTCCTCTTTCACCTAACCCAAACCCACCGAGGGGGACTTCAACTCCTCTCAGTCCCGTAGAGCAGAGAACTGCTTTCTCCCCCGGGTATCCAAGGTCGCAATTTGTACGGAAACGGAATTGCCTCCTCTTTCCCCTGCTATCGGAGAGGGAGGCGACGGCCTTTCGCTTAGCAGCTCAGTGCTTTAACCACAGCACCACCAGGCAAAGCCCCTTCATCATCATAAACGGGATCTAAATTCTATGGCTCCCTCGACACTTCGGGGAACTCATTCCGTTTCCGTGAGCACTTGGAACTGTCACTTTGGGCAGCAAGAGCTGGAACAACTGCGACACCGGGGTTGCATAATGTGATTCAATTCCCGGTGTTACAGAGATTCGTGTAGATAGCAGAGGTAAATGAGCACCTTCTCTAAAGGTAATCTCAGACCACGGAAATGAGGCTAGGGGCAAACAGCATCTCGTCGTTACGTTGATTTTCTGACCTAAGTCCACTAGCTCCTGGCTGACCGTGCCGATTTCCGCAAATATAAAGATGTCCGCACCACTTCGAAAGCCACAAACAGAAACTCTCAACCGCGCCTATTTCCTGACCCCATCCCACCCGCGCCCCATCTCCGAAAACGCTCGGGAGCAGCACCCCCGAAACCCGCCCGCCCCGGCGGGCACTC
>NW_022111320.1:6224926-6226487 GCF_000313985.2 Echinops telfairi | reverse complement strand
GGGAGGGTGGGGGTGGGGTGGGGAGGGGGAAGTATCGCGGGAAGCGGGAGGGAGCGCGGCTGGGAGAAGTCGCTATGGTGACCGCGGGTCGGAACGCTGGGTGAGCTGGTCCTAGCTCTGGGAGGGCAATCGCCACCACTTTCCTGGAACTTGAGGTACATCTCTTTACCCTCGGAGGTGGTGAGGAATGAGTGTGGAAGTTGTAGCCGTCACTGGATCTCACCTTCCCTGGTTGGAGGGTGTGTGCGGCACGAAGCATCTGATTTTATAACCTTCTTCCTGGGGCCAGTGGGGCTTTGGGGCTTAATGGATTTGAAGAGGCCTCTAGTTGGGGAGAGGGAGCCCCAGTGGTTAAAAGCTGTGGCTGCTAAAAGAAAGATCAGTTTGAACCCATCATCCCCTGAGCGAGAGAAGGGCGAAGATAACTGCTCCTGCAAAGATTTACCGCCATAGAAACCCCAGTTCTAGTCTACCCTGCAGCGGGGCTCTGAGTGGGAATCCACTGGTCCGCCCGTGTGATAGGGGTAAGAGGAGGGATGGAGACTGGGAGAAGAGAGCCTGGATTAGTGAACGAACCTTTATGTGCCAAGTGAATATCAAAACAGTGACTTTAGGGTTATTCGTGTTTCGTCAGAAGTGTTAGTGAAAAGGGGTTTGGAAGTGTAAAATATGAGGGAAAGGGGTCTGTAATAGAAGAAACATTTGCTAGTGCTACATTGATCAGCAAAAACATTTAAAAAGTCTTTTGTATACATGTGTACTGTGCAAGACAGGATTACTAAGCAAGTATGACAATTCATCTCCCCAGAGAACTGAATTTTGCTTTTGGGTGTTTGTTCTGTGTCTTTAGACCCCGTAATTAATGATTTATACATCCCTTCCCTGGAATTGTATATTAAATTTGTGTGTGTGCTTTTTCTTCTGGGAAGTTATTTTTCTCAGAACTTTCATAAAAATCTCAAATGTGGCCCTCACTCCCCACAGTTTTGTTTTTTTTTTAAAAACAAAACAAAACTAACACTGGTTAAGTTGACCTTCAATGTACTTGATATTGAGAACTGGGACTCTCATACTGCCTGCCTCCTGACCTGCTTTTCTTTTGCATACTTAGAGCCTAGAACATTAAAAGCAATGAATGTGCTTTATAAATGAATTTATATTTTATTCTAAGTATTTAATGACTCCTGCCCTGAAGGAGCATATAATCAGGTTCAATGGAGGAGGGAGCATCCCCTCTAAGTCTAAAAACTTACTGAAGTTATGGTTTGAATAAGACATAACTTGAGAGTATGCCTTTATGCTTGAGATTGAAAGAAATAATTGCTGTTTCATAACAAACTACAGAAAATAAATCAATGAAAAATTTTGGATCAAGAAGATCTAATGGTTCTCGGTGAAGGCTTTAGAATTTTGTGGATTTTTGAGATGTGTAAAATGGATGTCAACAGCTAATGCTCTTGGCTGCTAACCGAGCACTTTGAAAGAAGGCATGGGAATCTGCTTCTGAACATTCAGCTATGGAAAGCCAAGTGGGGCACAGTTTGACTCTTGACACGTGGGT
>NW_022111320.1:6222889-6223916 GCF_000313985.2 Echinops telfairi | reverse complement strand
TTTTTCCCCCCTTGATGCCTGATACCTGATCCCTTCGACACCTCGTGATCACACAGTCTGGTGACATTGAATTTTTAGGGTATGTACTAAAGATATTTAATTGGATGTTAAGTTAGAGGAAGAGGAGTGGCTCCTGAAGGATCTTGAAAAGCAGACAAGGATGTTGAGATGATCTGCAAGGAGGTGGAACTAGGAACTACTAGAAAAAATGTGAACCAATGGGAAGAATAATTAACAGTCATATAGAGATAAGCTAACAGGAAAAAGAGTGAAATCTGTGATTTCAGTTGTAGCCTTACTGTCTATTACAGGTACTTACTGTGGAAGTGAGTAGTGCTGCACAGGAAAATGGAAAGCATGTAGTCATTTTCAGGGAGTAGGAGTGGGGAATCTATAGCTTTGGTAGAGTTTGATGGTTAAGAATATAAACTTCTTAAAATCTGTCAGATTTTGTCTTCCCTCCCTCCCTTTCTTCCTTCATCTGTTCGTTTATATCAGTAATTACTGTACTCCCCCATTCTATCATGGCTGCTACAAGCAGACAGACAGCTAGCACAAGGAAATCTTTCTCTTGTATCGGTAGAGGAAGATTTTGTTCTTTTAGATGTGAATCACTGAATTAATGATAATGGGAAAAGGATAAAAATAAACCAGATAAATCCTAGTTTCAAAGCCTTTGATGACTGCTTTTAATATGGTAGGTGTAATGACTGATGTGGAAGTAATGTAGTTTCAATAAATCAATAAACTGACCCATGTCGTGAAATTTAATTGCCTAACTATGTCCCAGGCATAGGAGCTCTGGTCATACCATCAATGTAAAAGTTGGACTGCTAATCACAAGGTCAGAAATTCAAACACCAGTTGTTTCAGGTAGAAGATGAGGCTATCTACTCCACTAGATGTACAGCTTTGGAAACCCTATATAATGTCACTCAAACTCCCTGCCATCAAGTCGATGCTGACTCAGAGTGACCCTATGGGACAAGGTAGAAATGCGCTTGTAAGTTTCCAAGACTTTCGCTTT
>NW_022111320.1:6214059-6221420 GCF_000313985.2 Echinops telfairi | reverse complement strand
TGATGGTGACAGGCTGGAGGGTTGGGGATAAAGGGGTTATCTCCCCCAAATGTCTGCGCTAAATGAAAATTAACTGGTCATGCCCCAATAAATGGGCTTCAAAGAAATCGGGCACTCAGGAGAAACCTACGGATAAGATCCAAAGTTGGGCATGCGCAGACTAAAGTCACCTGAGTATGCACAGTGGAAACTAGCAAAACAATGTTGGATAGGCAACTAAACGCAGCCACTGACAATGGCCAATACCCTCCACAATGGGGTAAAAAGCATTCTCTTTCGGTGCTGGGGTTCCTCGGCCTCCCCTTTCTGGCCATTTTCCATGTGTTTTTTTGTGCTCCCTGAAGTGACTATTTCAGTCTCGCGCGCTTTCCAGAGATAGTGTGAACTACTGTAGTGACCTAGCTTAACATGAAGAACTCCATTTTGTTTCAGATTTCCGTGAACCCCTGCTAGCAGCTAACCCCCCTTCTCCTTTTCTCTCTCCTGGCTCCCCCAAAAGACCAAAAAAACCCCCCAGAAAGCCTTGTCTTTCTCCTTTGGAGCTACTGCTGGTTTTGGATTGCTGTCTTTGTAGTTAGCAGCTCAACACATAATCACTACACCACCAGAGCTCCTGTATGGGTTGTCACGAGGAGGATTTGGAATTGACCCTATGGTAGTCAATTTTGGGATGCCCCAGGCAAAACAAATATTTTCTAAACAGGCTTAAATGAAACGATACTTATAATGAACATCTACAAAAGAGACTTCAATCTGATTATTTCCACACAAAGATTAATTTTTGAGGAAAGATTTAGGTAACAAGAAATATTTAGCTAATATTGTATACACTGCTCATGAAATTAACAGTCTAATTATAAAAAAGAAACTGGTCCAAGTAGAATCCATTGTTTTAGGATCATTTTGTAAAGCATCATCAAGTCCCATCTTCCTGATCTGGAATTAGCTGCCAACAATTCTTAGGGCAGTTTCAGGAGATCTGAGATGATAACCCTTAAATTTTGTTTTCAAAAGTAAATTCATAGTGATGAATTAGATTTAGAATGAAAATCCACATTTGCAGTTTTATAAGTGTACTGTTAAATTTTGTAATCATTGTGTTTGTCTCCCTTCTAAGGCTTGTACAATATTTAAGTGTGAAGTTATGTTTGTTAATGTATAAAAATTAACCAATTATGTGTGTAACTAATAAACCAAAGTTAAAAACAAAAATGTATATAAGTAATAAATATTTAAAAGATGTTTCTCAAGATTGATGTGTCCACGTTTTAATCAGATCAGATGTATACTATGGTAAAGTTAAATTTTTAAAATGATTCTTCTAGCCATTGTTTCTTTCAACATGAAGAAATTAACTCCCACCTTTTTAGCTCCATCTATAATTACAATTTTTACAATCACAATGAATCTTGTTAACAATCATTTACATCTGAATTATATAATCTGAACACCGTTTCCCCAAACATATCTGGAAAAGAGAAAATTATTTATTAGGGATCCTCCCTTGGCCTAGTTGTTTTAAGCCTAAACACACCTATGAAACTTGAAAACTGATCACTTCGTGCCTTTTTATTATCCCGTTTTAGATACCCAGTTTCTAAATTACCCATTTTTATTAGCTCATTCTCTAAAGAGATAAGCAAGTTGTTACATCTGAAGAATCTTCATTCTAGTTGCAAATTTGAGTATCTGCATCCATAAGCAAAGTCCATTATAAAGCAGGCCATCCTTTAAGATGGCAGCAATGTACACTAGCTCATGGGTGTCAGTATCTTTCTTCATTTGGTTTGGTTTTGTTCAACTCAGCCCTAGCCATTTGCTATGTCAACTGGACACCAACAGCAGCCTGGGAATTCATGCACACTTCGCTGCACTTCAGAGCAACTGGCCCCTTCACATACTCTCACTTGTCATTTTAGTTAGGTCATGCCACTAGGCTCAAGTTCCTGGAAGCCTTTTAAACTTCAGTCCAGCCAGGCTTTCATCTCTAGACTTTGTGGACCAAGTCAACAGGTGCCAAGGAAACAGGCCCAAACTCAACCCTGTCTCAATACTATATTTTCTCCACTTCTACCCAACAAGTGAATCCAGGTAGTCATCTCTCAAGCATACCAGGCTGCTTGCTGGCTCCTTTTAACATTCAGTCCTAGAAGGGGTTCTTCTCTGGCCACAGACTTTTTCCAGCTTGATACATGCAAAGGCAATCCACTTAAAAAATTTAAAAGCTGAATGATTTTTCCCACAGCAGGTCTTTTCTTCAGCAGTTTCCGGTGTGTCTGTGTGTCTTTTGAGATGCAAATGTCCCAACAGTCAAGGCTCTGGGTAGGGCTCTCCCCTCCAAGTCCTTAGTCTATTTAGGTTTAAAACAAAAGCCTGTTTCTTTTGGGCAATTTCTAGCTTGCCTTTTAGTAAATCTAATCAACTATAGGCTGAAACTGGTTTATACACTCTTTAATTATACTTCGTAATACCCATTTTATCACATGTGCATGTGTAATTTATAATAATGGGTAGGAGAAACAATATCCATAATAATCATGTAAAAAGACCCCCGCTGACATCCACTCTATGTGACTGTTGGTGAGTTTCCTAGGCTGTATGACAATCTTTCTCCCTTGGAGCTGCTGGTGGTTTCAAACTGACAACCAGGCGGATCCCAGCCCAATGCATAACCACTACACCACCAGGGGTTCCATCTGTAATATAGTCAGCTAAAAAAATATAGTCCTAAATACAATTCTTACACTAAAACAGGGCATTTATCAGTTTAGTTGCCATCCCCTTGGCTATTAGACAGCTGTCTCAGAAGTAGGAACAGAAAATTCCCAGGAACATCAAGAAAGGAGAAAGAAAAAGAGCTACAAGTGGAGCACATTTGGAATCCCTCACTGAGGGAGTGGAAGCACAGAGACTATAGGACAGAGCAGGCTGTGCCCTGAGACCATGAGAATATGGGGTGGGTCATTGGGAGTCAAAGGATCACATCGCTGTGAAGCAGAGAGCCAGAGTGAGATTTGGCTGTCAATGAACTTCCCTAAAAACCCTTATAATTGTGGGTTTTGTTTGAGAGTTCTGTGTGGCCATTGTAATGAACTATTGAACCTAGCAGAGAAGTAAGAGTAGTGTGGAAGAACAGTTGGTGTCAGAGTAGGGTAAAAAGGATCGAGAGTGTAGGCATGTTTGAGCTCTGATTCACGGCAATAGGCCGTGGGGTGGTGAGGAGTTGGATTATCCTTTCTTGTGTAGCTGGAAGAGGTCAGATATGGCCCCCTGGACATTTTTCTACATATACAAAATATAGATAGTAAAGACTATTCCTCTTGATAATATAAGTTCTCATATATTTATCTTATTGAAGCTCTTACCTAACTTGTCACAGAAAAAATAGGAAACTGGGAAGTGGAACCTTATTTTTATTGAGGTATATAATTTTGTAAGATTAGTTTGTTTTTATTCATGTAGGTTGGGACTATGGGATAATAGGTAGAGAATATAGCTCATAAGATTAAATAGGATAAGATAATGTTATAGGAATAGTTGGAACACTAGCAATAAGTTAATTTTTTTAGGTTGTGAGTAGAGAAATGATAGCAGCAAACTATCCTTCAGGAAATGTCTATTTTCGGATAGACATTTTAGGATATAGGAAGAAGAAATAATAATAATGTCTCAAGTAGGACCCTGTGAGTTACAAGTGACACAAAACTCAATCTAAATTGCCTTAAAAATCTATATTTAAAATATTAATATGTTTATTATATTAATATATATTCCCAAAATGAAAAAGTGAGGTGAGTATAACTAGATTTAAGATTCAAACAAAGGCATAGAATTTGGTTTACTTTCTATTCTTTACTTGGAATTCCGCTATCTTGGTATTTTTCTCAGGCTCCCGCAGTGCCTTCTGGCACCTCCAGGCTCTGCCCTTGCTGTGGCTAGATGGCTTCAGGACTCGAGTCTCAAGTCCTCTAACATGAAAGACCAGTGGTAAAGAGCATTCTTCTCTTTCCGTGTATGAATAAAAGTCCTAGATGGCCTGTGAAATAGCCACTGTGTGGAGGGAATGGAATGCTCTCACTGGTCTCATGCTGGTTCTACCCAAGCCATGGGGTTCTACCCAAGCCAAGGAGAGATTCTTTGTAGCTAAGAAAATAGTGATTATATGTGAGGTGATAAACAGCATTTTTCACTACAATTATTAGCAGTTAGTGAGTGCTTGCTTTCACCACAAGTAGCCACTATGGAGGTGCTTTTTTGCCTCAGGTATATGAAAGCTGGACCACGAGTAAGGAAGACTGCAGTTAAATTGATGACTGAATTATGGAGTTAGCGAAGAAAAATGAAAGTACCATGGACTGCCAGAAGAATGAACAAAACTGGCTTTGAAGTTCAGCCAGAATACTCAATAGAAGCAGAATGGTGAGATTTTGTCTCTTGTAGTTTGGACATGATGCTTAACAAAGTAGAAGGGTCAACAAAAGAAAGGGAGATCTTCAATAATATGTACTGATACATCGGCTACAGCAATGGGTTCAAACATAGAAACAATTGTGAGAAAGACGAGGGCCAGGTAGCATTTCATTCCGTTGCGCATAGGGGTGCTATGAGCCAGAACCAACTTGACGGCACCTAACAACATAATTGTGTCAGGCTCTCCATTGGACATTTTACATGCTTTATCTCATAATCATAACCAAATTGTGAGTTAGGTATTACTAACCCTATTTACAACATGGAGGTCACCGTGAGTCAGAGTCAACTTGACAGGTAAAGTACTTATAAATAATAAAGAAGGAAACCAAGGACAGTATCGGGAAGATAAGCTAGGTGAGAGTTTCAATAAAAAGGTTACACCAAAGAGAACGAGAATGGAGACCTTATGAAATAGGTTTCTTTTACATGGAGAAGCATATAAGGAAAACAAAATGAGCCATATCTTGTGACTCAGATAATCCTATCACAATTACATAAATAGGTTAATAAGAGAAAGTACTATGAATATGGTTAGAAATTTTAAATGGTACACAGAGATAAAAAATGAGAAAAGCCTATTCTCATCCAAGTCCTCCTACCGTCATAAAAATCTTTATTATTGTCTTGAATATCTTCCTAGATGTCCTTGAGTTTTAAATATGTATCACTGAATTACACAAAAGGGATTGCTTTAGACTGTATAGTTTTCTTTAGGTGATTATATAAGTTGGACTGCTCACCCTTAGGTCATTAGTTTGAAACCACCAGCCACTCTTAGGGAGAAAGATGGCACTTTCTATTCCCATAAAGAGTTATAGTTTTAGAAACCTACTCTGTTCCAAATGCTATTGGTCAGAATTGATTTGATGGCAGTGAGTTGAGTATACTTTGCTTTTGTTATCTAACATATTCCAGACATCTTCCTATATACACATATTTATAAGATTTAGCTCATTATTTTAGTAGTTATACAATATTCTTGTATATTGTGTTGACTGATTTTTTCATGAAAGTTGGTGAATTAAAGCATGAATTGATATTTTATGAGTAATTGTTTATTGGATAGAATTTATTAGGCCTCTCTGGGGGAAAAATATAACCAATAAGAATAAAATTGAAGTACAGTTGGTATATCTAGTGATGAATAATAATCATAGCTAGAATTGCTAGGAAATGTAATGATGGCAGCATCTCCATGCGCTTTAGTAAATGCATGTAAGACATTGGGGTGGAGTGGGGACTGAAAGTCTTTACCCTTGAACTGTACTGTTATTAATAAGACTGTTCCTTTGTTATGTCATTGAGTTGCACCCTGAAAATGGCGAGCCTGCCTCACTCTTACATGCCAGAGAAGAAGAGATCTACATACAACTCTAGTCTACAAGTGGGTCTAGGATGGGGCCAAGGAAGAAAGAGAATCTAATTCTACAAAAAGCCAAGGAGCATTGCTTTAATCTCTACCCTTTACCCTCTTCTGACACCAATTGTTCCTCCGGTGACATCCTACTTCTCTACTGGGTTTGATAATTCATTGCAGAGGCCACATAGAACTAACAGACAAAACTCAATTATGAGAGCTTATTAGGGAAGTTAACAAGTTAAGGTACTTCAAGTCAGGATCAGTAAACAGTAAGCATCTCTTCTCAGCAGCGAAGTCTCTCTCGGGTTCTTAGCTTCCCGTAGACATGGTCCCTTGGCTTCTACCTCTATGGGTCAGGAAGCCTGCCTGTTGCTCTGTCTTGATGCTGCTCATCGTCTTGATGCTGCTCATCGTCTTGATGCTGCTCCTCTGTTCTATCTAATAGTCTCCTTGCCTTAGCCTCCATTCTCTGGCTCCTTTGCTCTGTTCTGCGATCTCTGCCCCTGGAGCCTCTGGTCTTGGCCTCTGCTAATTCACACCGAGACCTCTAACATGCTTCACTGGCAACTCTCCTTCCTTTCTGGTCCTGGGATTTCTATTTGTTTGCTTCCAAGATGGCTGTTATACAGAGAGGAATGACTGATGAAAAGTGTAGCTTTGGTCTTTCAGCAGACAATATTACCAGGAAAACAAAGACTGATGGCATGGTTCCCCACCCTCTAGTAAATGTGAAGACTTAGAATATATCCCACCTTGGTGCAGTGGTTACTCGTTGGGCAGCTGACTGCAACATCAATAGTTTGAAACTACCAGCTGCTCTGAGGGAGAAATCTGGGGCTTTCTCCTCCCACAAAGAGTTAGTCTTGGAAACTCACAGGGGAAGTTCTACCCTGTCCTGTAGGGTTTCTATAAGTCAGGTTGACTCAATGGCAGTGAGTTTTGAGTTGGGTAATCTTATCTATTAGCATAGTAGAAAACTCCCTCCAGAATGGGACTGTAAGGCATAGAGGCTAGAATTTATAATACATCACTTAAGGGATGATGGCAAGAAGGACCATATTAATTGTCTGCATCTCAGGAGGAGAAATACAGGAGTCACATCAGAGCAATCAGCTTTAAGGACTATTGAGTTGATAGGCTGGACTTTTAAAAAATAGGCATTGCATGGTCATAAGCAAATTACCTGATTTTTAATGCTAACATTATTAGCTAATATGAAAATAACTAACGTAGATAGAATGTGGTATAAATATGCTTTTGAGCTAGACTTGGCAATTTTGTGGGTTTTCCTAAGGCTTTTCTACCATGTCTCTCTTGCTACATTCTTGCTATCATTCTTTCCTCCCTAGAATTTCTCTTATTGTTAGTGCTTCTTTAGTTTTTTTCAACCTTAAGTCTAATTTTTAACAGGAATTCTTTTTTTTATTAATCATTTTATTAGGGGCTTATACAACTCTTATCACAATCCATACACACATCAATTGTGTAAAGCGCATTTGTACATTCATTGCCCTCATCATTCTCAAAA
>NW_022111320.1:6208617-6210647 GCF_000313985.2 Echinops telfairi | reverse complement strand
ATGGCAGTGAGTTTGGTTTTACTTCATAAGAAAAATTTATTTATGATGAGGGATGAAGATTTTTTCAATTGGTCCTTAGGAGAGTCTTTGGAAATTCTATGCATGACCTGACTGACTTAGCTGTTTTTGGTCTAGAGTGATCTCAGGCAGGCTGTAAAAGACTCCAGAGGTTCAGTTGAAAGGTTTCAACTTTCCTTTGGCAGGACTGGTTTACCTACAACTTTTTCTTCTCTTTCCTGTACTTAACAATTTTATGTGTTTAACTACTCCTTGGGGTATTCTAAGATGTTTTATTTGCCTGTATTATGTACTTGTGTTTGTTTTTAATGCTAATTTTATTTTTCTAACTTTATATTTTCAGTGAACCTAATCAAGTGTCATTTTTTCATTTGGCTGGAGACTGAAGATATGAGGCTGAAGATATCTCTTTTAAAAGAACCTAAACATATCCTTTTAATATTTATAAACTTTATTGTAAGCATCCTATTTATTGTTAAACATTTTCTACTTAGTATTCTCATTGGAGGATGATTTTTTTTTTCATTTAATGACAGATTAGCTAAGTTTTGCAAAATATTAAGGTTATGTGTATTCAGATAACTCTCCAAAGCAAACTAGTTGCTCTAAGTCTTATTTTCAATTCATATCAACATTTTTCTTACTCAAGTACTATACTTAAGTACACACAGAGCAGTTTTTGTTTAGTCTAGTGGAATCTTAGAGAAATTTTTTTGTAAAACAAATAATTTCTTTGCTCATATGACCTGGTGTCTTTTCATTTAGTTTTACTGTAGTCACATTGATGATAAAGTAGGGGGGAAAGTAGAGGAATTTGAGCCGTCAGACCTTTATTATTTTAAATGGGAAGAAAGCAATTGTTATTTTCTCAGATATATGCTCCTATATTTTGTCACCAAAAGTTCTTTTATGCAGAAGAGGATATTTTTGGCCCCTCTGACATCATTATTAATCATTTAGACTAGTGGTTCTCAACCTGTGGGCCACCACCCCTTGGGGGTCGAACGACCCTTTCACAGTGGTCACCCAATTCATAACAGTAGCAAAATTACAGTAATAAAGTAGCAAAGAAAATAATTTTATGGTTGGGGATCACAACAACATGAAGAACTATATGAAAGGGTCGTGGCATTAGGAAGGTTGAGAACCACTGATTTAGACAATGCTACTCAAAGTATTACCTGTAGCCCTTAGTGTATGACTCAGTCGAAACGCACATAGAAATTATAATTTTGAGAAATTTTTATAGGAAATTGATGTTGCCACTTCCAAATGTGAGGTCATTTTTCTAGTAATTATTCCATCTAACAAAATATCAATATACAGTTTGAAATAAAGAAAAATCTGGTTCTGCATTCAAAGAAAGAGAAGTACCTTTGTACTTTAGACCTTTGACCTTTTTGAATTTCTATTCGCTCCTCATTTGTATTGTGTGCTTCCTTTACCTTTTAGTCGAAGCTTTGCTGCTGCTATTCTTAAGTGCCATTGAGGTAGTTCTGACTTAGAGCGATTTCATGAACAGATTGAAATACTGCCTAGCCCTGCACAATCCTCACAATTGCTGTGTGAGCCTAGTATTATTCCTTTCATTTCTCCTTGAACAATTTTTTATCTGTTGTCAAAGTGTGCCCTCCAGAGTTCATGCCATACACAACTTTATAGCTTTTCACCATGTCTGTCACCTGTTTTTACTTTTTCAAACTGAAGAATAAGGTTTTTAGACTTCCTCAATCCAACTGTCCTCAAATTTCTCTCATAATTATAGTTGGCCTAATCATTTGATAATACAGTGACCAAAAACTGCATCGTGCAACTCTGATATGCACTTAGTGTAATTTATATAAAGATAAGCCAATGTGCTTTGGTTTGCGATGTGCATGTATGTCTTCTCCCTAGATTTCTAGGATTTGCTTAACATTGTTTAGCCTACAACAGTGACATTGGAACAGTCTTATCAAGAATGATCCAGTGAAATCAGTGCACTAGGTTTAGCTCGTGCTTTATTTTCCGAG
>NW_022111320.1:6204703-6207409 GCF_000313985.2 Echinops telfairi | reverse complement strand
GTTTAGTGTAGCATTTTCCATATTCAATCTATTTGATGGGTGAGCTTTGGTCTCATTTATGGAGTATCTTGTAACAGAAGTTTTAAATTTTCATGTATTCACCTCGTTTTTTTCTTCTCTTATTTTGGTCTTTGAATTTCTCACATTGCTTTCTATTCTTCCTATGGTTCTTATATTTTTCTCTATATGAGAAAAAATGTAAAGCTTACAAAATGAAAAATACCTCTAGGAGCTTTAACCTATTTTACTTTTTAAAAAATACTCTATTTCTTTATTTTATTGAGTTGGATGTAGACATTGGTGTGTTCTACCCTTCCTTAACACGGGGTTACATCAAGAACTAGTAAGCTGTGTGGGCTGGACCACTGCCGAAGAACTTTATTCCTGTAGTGATGATCACCAGATCGTGAAGTGGAACTTGCTGACCAGTGAAACAAGTCAGATAGTAAAGCTTTCTGATGACATTTACCCAATAGATCTTCACTGGTTTCCAAAAAACTTAGGCGTTAAGAAGCAGACTCAAGCAGAAAGCTTTGTCCTCACAAGTTCTGATGGTAAGTTTTAAATAAATGTTTTGTGCTCATCTTTGTGTCTGAAGTACATGCTAGGATGACTTTGCTTTGAGTTGTTCTATGAAGCTGTTATTTGTGGATGTGCCTACATGTTGTCATGAAGAAAGCAAATTGAACTAATACATACTGGACTGGAATGTGGATTTTTGACTTCACTTTGTACTCTCCAGAGCTAAGCTCTCAGCAGTTTTGATTGCTACTCTTTTCAGGTTTCATTATAACACACTAAGAAAGGGACACAGCTTACACTTGTTTGGTAAACTATTGATTAAATCTAACTTGTAGTAACTAGTAGATGTTAATTTTCACTGAAAGAGTTGGAGATGCATATAATTTGATCATAGCTATATTACTGGTAAATAAAAAGCTACTTTTAAGGGAATATTTTAATTTTTGTGCTCTTAGAAGTACTTGAACTTTTTCATTTGTTGGTATACTGTGTGAGTTCGGGGCTACCTTCATTGAAAAATAACAGAAATCGTATATGCTGCTTTAGTACAAATGGAATTTTAGATTCTTCTAGCCTGGGAGTAGATCTTTACACTGCCAAGGCCAGGGCTGTTGTTATCCCTAGGCTTATTTGTTCCACTTGGTGAGCGGGCTGGCTTGTTCTACTAGACAGCTGAAAGCGTGCTTCACTCAGTGTTCTGGCCGGCAAGTTGCGGAGAGGGCCCTGGGCGTGTTGGGTTTTGTGTTCCTCACTGAGCATATCGCTTCAGTCAAGCGGTTGAGTCTCTCTGGATTGGGTCTCAGATCATCTCCTTTGAAACAGCAGGGAAAGACTTTTGTAAGCAGAAGAGGGAAGGAGTGGATGCCAGACAATCACATCAGCTTTCACTACATTTACAGAGAGAAGCATGGCAGGTTGCTTTATAGCCTTTTTTTTACAATTAAATGAGATGCATATGTGCTCATACTTCGTGCTAGCGCCATAGAAGATTGCATCCAAAGTGGAATTTGGCTGTGTTTGTTTCACAGTTGGAATTTAATTTACCTCAGATAATAAAGGAGAGAGAGGATTAACTTATTTTTATTAAAAAAACCCACAAAAACATTTTAAATTGTAAACTAGGTGGGGGTTTACATTCAGATCATCAACTTTGCATTCAACAGTCCAAACCACTAATCAAAGCCTCCATTATTCCACCTTGACTGTTTTTTAAAACTGTTTATTTTAATATAATTCACATTTACAGAAAAATTGCAAGAATAGTACAGTAAACCCCTACCAACTATACCCACTGCCACTAAATTTATTCCAACTCATAGTGACCCTCGAGGACAGAGTAAAACTGCCACTTTTGAGTTTCTGAGGCTGTAAATTTTTACGAGAGGAGACAGCCTCCTCCTGCCATGAGAAGTGGGTGGATTTGAACTGCTGACCTTGAAGTTAACAGTCCAAGGCATAACCTACTACTTTACCAGGACTCTTCAATGAACTTCTATATGTCCTTATCCATATTTAAAATTTAACATTTTGTCCCATATACTGTATCATTGGCTCTTCTCTCGCTCCCTACACTCTTATTAAACACACACACACACACACACACACACACACACACACACGTGCGCACATTTTCTGAAACATTTGAGTGTAATTTGCAGACATGCCCTTTAACCATAAATATGTAAATGAATTTCATAAAAATATGGGTTTTCTGTTACATAATCACAATATATATTTATGAAAGTTGGGAAATTTAACATTGATATACTTCTACCATCTAATCTGGAGTTCACTTTTAAATTTTTTTAGTTTTAAAGTTTTTTAAAGTTTTTTAAAGTTTTTTCCTCCTAATGTCATCCATAAAAATTGGCTTTTTTTTTCATGGATTACACATTTAAAAAAAATTCTAAATCATCTTATTGGGGG
The DNA here is from genome assembly GCF_000313985.2 of Echinops telfairi. Taxonomy (NCBI): domain Eukaryota; kingdom Metazoa; phylum Chordata; class Mammalia; order Afrosoricida; family Tenrecidae; genus Echinops; species Echinops telfairi. Next base: position 6,204,961 of record NW_022111320.1, on the reverse strand, counting down.
TTCCTACAGATCTTTTAACATTTCATACATCAATTGTATCAAGCATATTTGTACATATGTTGCCATCATCATTTTTAAACATTTACTTTCTATTTGAGCCCTTGGGATAGATTGCACATATTTGTCATGTCTCTAATAACCATGTTTAATCTGTAGCAACTCTACAGCCTTTCTTTTTTCACTTACGATCTAACAGTTTGGGAGAAAACAGGCCTGTTATTTTGTAGACTGTCCCACAGTTTGAGTTCATCAGCTGTT
>NW_022111320.1:6200650-6201697 GCF_000313985.2 Echinops telfairi | reverse complement strand
GGGAAAAATAATGTACTATGAAAGCTCCTCCAGTGGAACTTTTTTCCCTTTTATAGGGAGAGAGTCCCCTCTTGTATATTGATCTGTTGGCAGTCTACTGCAGGGAACAGCTTCCCCTCCTGTGCTTCTTTGTTTTTAATTAATAAGTCATAATTTATTATAATTCATTGCAATGGCCACACAAAACTCACAGATGATGTTCACTATTATGAGGCTTTTAAAAAAAATTTTTAAAAATTTAAAAAATCATTTTATTAGGGCCTCATACAACTCTTATCACAAACCATACATACATCAATTGTATAAAGCACATTTGTACATTTGTTACCCTTTATAAGTCTTATTAGGGAAGTTAGCAGGTTACAATTCAGATGAACAATGCTCAGGATAAATTTGTTTAATCAGGAGAGTTTCTTCTCTGCCATACCTGCAGGCAGGCCTCTCTCTGGCCCTTAGCTTCTTGGGCTGACTTCTACCCTATTTATACAATGTTATAAATCTCTTTTAAGGTTGTTAATAAATGCCCAAAGAGCATGCCACTTTGCTATAAACCTGAACATGAAGGAGCTCAGCTCCAGCTCTGGAGGTCAGCAAACCCAACTCCTCAAATTAAGTGTCCAGGAGCATCCCACTGCACAAGCTGGGCTCCTGCCCCAGAGCACTCAGCTTTACTTGCTCTGTGGCCTGAGAAGTCCACTGCTCTCTTCGTCTCATTCTCTGACTCCTGGTGCTGGTGCCTGGTGCTGCTGCTCTTTTGCCTCCCCTCTGATGTTAAAGATGTCTCCTGAATCAAGAAGTTTCAATGCACTGGGCCTTTGGGATCCAAAAGATGTGCTCTATTCCAGACCTTTGTCTCTTGACTAGTAGTGAAAGTCCCTTGTGTTAGTCTAGGGAGATTAGAGAAACGAATTTGTAGAGACTCTCATATTGGTATAAGAAAGAGCTATACATATAAGAGTAACTGAATATTGAGAAAACATCCCAGCCCAGTCCAGATTAAGTCCAATATTAGCCCATATGTCCAATACTAATCTATAAATTGCTCTT
>NW_022111320.1:6197587-6200350 GCF_000313985.2 Echinops telfairi | reverse complement strand
TCATCAAGCTGCGACCTGATTGACAGGCTAAACTCCACCCTTTCACTCTTCAGTCTAAAATTGACAACAGATTATTTAACTACCACACCCTACTTCTGCTTCTATGATGGCTCATTTTATACTCAGCAGGATGGCACCCACAATTAACTGTTAACAATCACTAACAGTGGAATCATATAATCCAATCGGCATTTTTGCCTACCTTACCCAGACCCATCAGGAAAACACAGGTTGTTTAATGGGAGTAACAAAATCTATGGCTACAAGAGCTATATTAAATAATTCACTGCCTTGCATGGGTTCACCTTGTACTTTTAAGCCCAGCTCCCAAGTAAGGCATTTATTCAGGACAACCTGTTGTGTGTGTTTTTGTTCATTCCAATGAGGGTGTTTTTGCTTCAAAACTCTTATCAGTTGGCACAGCTAAGGAATGTAAGTGTATTTCAAAAATATATCTATTGCTATGTCTTTTTATCACTTAGGCATTCCTTCCCCCATATAAAAAAAATCACAAGTTGAAATTGATACCACCAATTGTAATTCAACAGCAATTCTAGTATTTCCTTATTTTTCCCATATTTGGAAACAATGAAGAAGCCTGGCTTTCATTATTTTCAATATGTTTACTCATTTACTCAATCCTACAATACACATTGAGAGAAAGATGGGCCTGTCTAGTCCCGTAAGGAGTTATGGACACTTATAAGGAGTCTCACAGGGGCAGTCCACCCTGGCCTATAGGGTTGCTATGAGTCAACATCGACTCTGTGGCAGTGAGTCAGTAAGTTCCATACACATTAAGCTATTTCAGAATTGTTGATTCATACTACTTTAAAAAACAAAACAAAAAAACCAATGAGTTTAATATTTGTTTCATGTTTTTCTACTGAGACCGAGGGTAGAGAATCAAGGTCTTGTGTTCAAAAGTAGCTTGCATCGCCCTTAGGGCTCCTGCTTAAGTACCTGTGGTTTTGTTATTCACTGGATTGTATTTATTTAGATTTGTTCCTCTTTTAAGCCCCACCACTATTCCTTATTGATTTAATTATTTTTACATATGTAAAACAGTAGCATGGATAGTTCCAAAAGCTAAGTTGAAAGAAATACTCTTAAGTTCAAAGCTAAGTTGAAAGAAATACTATGTAAGTCATTTCCTCAATCTTGTATAACTTGTCCCTTTTCCTCCCTGTAGGTAGCCACTCTCTTTGGTGGCTGGCTTGTCCTTTCTGTGTTTCTTTTGGCACAACCCAGAAGGTAGCATACCATATATTCTCTTTTATCCTTTTTTAAAATTCACCAGTATTTAAGGATTGCCTTTTATCTGGGGGACATGGCAGTAAACATAAATAGACTTGATAACTTTTGTTTCTGAGTATTTCCCTGAATTCAGATTACTTAATTACATTTAACTAAGGTTAACTGCTTGGGTCTCTATTTCACATTGGCTTTTGATAAAGCATTTTCTGATAGCAAAACATGTCTAAAGTAAGTTAAAAGATACAATTTAAGAGATAAATTTGTATGGCATTAAATATGGCAAAATAAATTGTGACTCTGGAGAGAGCATACCATTTCATTTGACTTTAATGCGTACTACATGAGAAAAAGAGGAGCTCTGGTGATGTGTAGTGGTTACTCGGGCTGGTAGCTGCAAGAGCAGCAGTTTGAAACCATCCGCTGCTCTCAGCAGAAATATGAGACATATTCCTATAAAGAATTACTCTCTCGGAAACGCACAGGGGCAGTTCTATTCTGTTCTATAGAGTGACCACAAGTTGGCAGTGAGTGTTTTTAGCTATCTAACAAAACAACACAGCTTGCCACAAGTGGTAAGGAGAAGAGAAAACCAAAGTGGAACAATTGCTTCCTAGGCAAGTTTGAAGGCTGTTGGGATTTTATTAAAACAACAAAGAAAGAGGGAATGATGCCCTCCAGAAAAGATGTGGAACAGCGATGCAAGACCGTATCCAGAAATAAAGAGAAAAGTGTTCAAAGAAGAAGGTAGATGCAATTCAGAGGTGGCCAAAGGGCCACCTGCTACTTAGGCATCTGAGGTCACTTTCTAGTTCAGTGCCATGTTCACCACTAGCATTATCTTTCTCTCTTCTTGAAATTTCTTCAAGATTTCACTTGTTGCTCAAGAGGTTCTCTTCTAATTGCTACTAACTTTCCCACTTTGGTTTTTCCTGCCCTAATGTGAAGAAAGAAGGTTAGAGTTGTAAAAATTTGCTCACCACTCCTCTGGTGTCCCTTTATCTGACCCCTCCTTCTTTCAGATTCAAGAAAGGTCCCTGGCATCTTGGAGAGATTCTGAAGTATAGGACGCTGACTTTTGCCAAGTATTTTCTCTCATTAGTAGTTCTTGCTTCTACATTTCCTCTTTTTGAATATTTCATATAGCTGTGTCTTATTTTTTTTAAGGACAGGTTTCTTTACCATATGTTAATAACATTGATAAAAGAACTGAATTATTTAGACTGCAGTAGAAGAGCGGTTATGTAACGGAATTCTGGCTTCACACCTTTCTAAAGGCACTGAAAACAGTGCCACGAGTCTATTCCAACTCACAGCAACCCTATGGGACAGGATGAAACTGAGACTCATTCTTTATGGGAGTAGGAAAGCTCATCTTTCTCCCACAGAGCAGCTGGTAGTTTCAAACTGCTGACTTTGTAGTTAGCAGTCAAATGGATAGCCACTGTGCCACTTCTTAAATTATATTTAGTGAAAGTTGACTTATTATATACTATGCTATACTAGGTA
>NW_022111320.1:6196345-6197487 GCF_000313985.2 Echinops telfairi | reverse complement strand
CTTTGTAGTTAGCAGTCAAATGGATAGCCACTGTGCCACTTCTTAAATTATATTTAGTGAAAGTTGACTTATTATATACTATGCTATACTAGGTACCTTACAATACCCAATAGATTCTCTTATTAAGAAATATTCTCGGGGGAGTGAGGGGGAAAATGAGCAAATGATATTGAGGGCTAAAGTAGAGGGCAAATGTTTTGAGATTGATGAGGGCAACAGGTGTACATATGTGCTTGACTCGATGTATGTATGGACTGTGATAAGAATTGTACGAGCCCTCAAAATAATTTTAAAAAAATGAGAGTAACAAATGTACAAATGTGCTTTATACAATTGATGTATGTATGGAGTGTGATGAGTTGTATGAGCCCCCAATAAAATGACTTAAAAAAAAGAAATATTCTCTAAATAGTCTCTAATAAGGAATATTCTCTTATTAGTTAATATGTCTGTGTTATAGTCTTTTAAAAACTGTTTGTACATATACTTATCAGATGCTAGCCATTGCCAATCTTTTTTTTATAACTGTTAAACCATTCAGCATATTACGATATTTATAAATCTTGATGCTATCTGAGGTTGAATTTTGACCATCCTACGCTATGTAAAAACCCTGGGTCTACTGGGGTTCCTTACAATTTATGAAATGGAAACCAGCCTCCAATATTGGCCTCATGAAGCTTGATACATCAAAATCTTTAGCGCTTGTTCCCATACTTTCTCACTTTTAGTATACTTAGCTATACTAAACTACTTGCAGTTCCTTAAATGCATATTCTTTTTTTAAAATTTTGTTTTATTGACATATTCACATATCATATAATTTGATGGTTTAAACATGTTAAAAAGTTGTGCAATCACCACAATAAATTTCAGAACATTTCCTTTTTTGTTCTCTATTATTATTGGCTCCCCCTTTTCTACCAACTTCCTCTCCCATAAACCTAAGAGACTATACCAATTCTGGATTTCATGTAAACAAAAAAAAAGGCAGCCCAAATAAACAAAAACTTCAGGGGAAAAGAGCAGAAAAAATAGAACAAATTTAAAATGTGTCAAAAGGTAGAACAAATGCTAAGGTGTTAAACTGTAACCTAATGACATCTGTATTTGTGTACTTTTGATTGCACTCTGTCGATAGC
>NW_022111320.1:6195324-6196018 GCF_000313985.2 Echinops telfairi | reverse complement strand
GCAGTATTTCCATCTGTCTAATCCTTTCCCTGGAGAATTCTAGTCTTATTTACATCGTGTCAAGGCAGCAGTCTTAGCATCTTCAAGAGGCTCAAATGATATTCCTTTTAAATTGTTCTTTGAGTTTGGGGAGCAAAATTTAGTCTAAAGAGGCAAGATCAGGACTATCAGGTGGATGGGATAAGGCTTCCCAGTGAAATTATTGTAGGACAGCCCTTGCCACCTTTGAAATATGCACATGTGCATAGTCACAATTGAGAAAACTTCCTCCATGCACCTTTCCTGCGTCTTCGTCACCAAAGCAGTTTGAAATTTTCTTAAATATTCTTCTTAAGAAGCTCCCATGATTGTCTTGTATCCTTTGAGAAAATCTATCAAGATTACTTTTTGTCAGTCCCCACAGTCACTAGCTGTTTGAACTGATCTCTCTGCCTCGGATTAATTGGTCCAGCAGATTCTTTCAGAAGTCCTTATTTTGATTGGTCCTTTTTAAAAAATATATTGTGAAATATTTGTGTTTTCTTTCTTTTTTTAAAAAAATAATCATTTTATTAGGGGCTGATACAACTCATCACCATACATACGTCATTTGTGTCCAGCATATTAATACATATGTTGACTTCATCATTCTCACAACACCCGCCTTCCACCTGAGCCCCTGGTGTCAGCTCCCCCTTTCCCCCCTCCTTCGCTG
>NW_022111320.1:6177362-6194718 GCF_000313985.2 Echinops telfairi | reverse complement strand
TGGGAGGTTGGGGAGGAGATTGGTCCTTTTTTGAAGGCACCCTGACAAGACTAAGACCAGAATTTCACTGAGAGAACTGGTCTGCAGCCATCTGACCACAGAGACATTATTTAAACATGAAATAAACCTGTGCATGTTTGAACTGGAACCATGCTAGCAATACTTTTTGACTTACCCATGTGTCCTTACTCAACAGTTTCTACATGTATGGTTTAGTGACAATGGTTATAGCCTTCAACTTGTACAGCTATTTGTCTCTTTTCTCGTTCTTCCTCCCCAAACTCACTGCCCTGTTTCTTAAGTAATCTTTGGTCTTGCGCTTGTTAGTTTGAACCCATATAATAAACCCAGTTGCCAATTACCGGTAGTTGAATTCTGACCCAGCACTGCTAATCATGACAGAAGTCTCCACATATTTCTTTTGTGGAGCAGTAAGTAGGTTTGAACTACCAGCCTTGCAGTTGGCAGCTGAGTTCATTAACCATAGTGCCACCAGGGCTCCTTTGATTCCATATATATTTTTAAAGAACAACACCTTTGTATTGTGAATTAAATGAAGGTTTACAAAGCAAATCATCAGTTTTACATCTAACAATTCATGTATATTTTGCAGTTTGTTCATAGACATCTTTATCCCACTTCTTCCCCATTTCGTTCCATTGTTCCTTCTTTCCTCTCAAAACTTTGCCTTTTGATCTTAAATGGTTGAGTTCTGCTCCAGACCTGAAGGGTTACTAAAGGCCATAGTCTGTTTCTGATCAGTAAGACTGGTCTTAGTTTTTTCATCAGTTTTATTGGCATATAATTTACATATCATGTAATTCAATAGTTCAATCGCATCAAAAAGCTTTGAACAATCATCACTATAAACAGTTTTAGAGAATTTCCTTGAATTTTTTCCCCTTTCCTGCACCCATCATTTTCTTGATTCTTGTACTCATAGTACACGCTCGCCATTTCCCCACAGACTCCCTTGCCATACCCCCACGGAACCATTCATCCAGTTAGTGTCTCATTAGATTGACCTATTTTAGATTTTATATACAGAGAAACATTTTAGAAAACTCATAACAAAGTAAAACAGATAAAAACACCTCAAATAAAAAAGCAGAAAATATTAAAAACTAGAACAAATTTTAAATGGATCAAAAGAGAGATCAAAAGATAAGGTATGCTCCATATTTTCTCCCCGCCCCAGAACTTTTTATTCTGATATTTGCTAGAGCACTTGGTAATGGTAGGCAGGATCCATCGAATTCTGGTCTCAGGGTTGTGGAGACCAGTGTTTGCATGGCCCATTAGTCCATTGGACCTTTTTTTTTAACCATACACATAAATCTTAAGAGATATTAATATCCTTGATAGCGAAGTTCAATAAAACAACATTACAAATGCTCGAGAGGATACAGAGAGACTGGAACCCTGATGTACTACTGGAGGGATTGTAAAACTATACGCTCTATATGGAAAGCAGCACAGCCTGTCCTCAAGCAGCTGGAAATAGAAAAACCATAAGACCAGCAATCACCTTCTCTTTGGTGTATTCTAGAAAAATATGAGTGGTAATATGAGCAGATGTATGCACGCCCATGTTGAGGGCAGCATTATTCACAATAGCAAGAAAATGGAAACAAGCAAAATGCCTATCAGTGGAAGAATGGCGAAACAAACTTTGGCGCATACACACAGTGGAATTCTAAGCATCACTACAGAGTAATGATGGCACTGCGACACCTCATGACTTGGATGGATTTGGAGGTCATTATGCAGAGTGAAGTTAATCACAAAGGACAAATGTGTAAGACCACTCATAAATAAAAAAATTAAGATGAAGGTTACCAAACCACTAGGAATAGGCTTTGATGGTTACTCGAGGTGGGAGGGGCAAGCAGGCAAAGGGAGTTAATAGAGTAGAAGGTAGACAGGTGTTAACTTGGTGAAGGGGAAGATAATAACTAAAAGGGAGGTGGAAAAAAACAGGAAGATGCAGAACAAACTAATGGGTTGATAAGTTGTTAAAGTTGTTGAGTACAAAAATGATCTGATATGGAGACCCTCACCTAATCCACAATAAAAAATTTAGAAAAACCCCAAAACTTAATGCCCCAACTATTCTTGAGTTGTAAGAAGACTTCAAGGGATAGTTTTGGTTTAAGGTTTGAAGATTACCTCAAGACAATAGTTCCAGATGTCATTTCATGTATTTTTAATCTTGCTCCATTCTTTTTCTTAACATTTTTTAAAACTGTAATTTATGCTTTATTTAATAAATGAGAAATTAATTTTGTTCTTCAGGGCTTAGATATTTATCATTTTTACTTAAATGATCCATTTGAATCAACCTGATAAATGAATGAATAAATGACTCCTTGGTTACATTTACTTTCTAGTCTACTTCCAGGAAATAATTGAAAATAAATTGAGCTCTAGTCTTGGTCTAACATTTTTTTTTTAATTAGGTCTAACATTTTAAAAAACGTGTCAAAAAGCTGGGAAAGGTATATAGAAGAACCTAAATGATAATAGTAGGCTTTAAAATATTTGACTTATATAATTTTATGTTTATACTTTATTTTAGCTATGCTATTCAAACAATTTGTAACAGATAAAATACAAAGGTCAGAGATTTGCTGAGCACCAAATCTGCAGAGCTGGCCTCTGTTATTCTAGAATATGTCTTCTCTAAGGTCATGGGAGGGAAGAGTGATCTTTGTAATAGAAAATTCAGTATTAAGTTTATAAGACAAGATATATCAGTAATCTAAATCTATAAACTTCTTTTGAAAAAAAGATGTTTTCTGAGAATGTTAATTCTGGTTCAAGAATTGCTTGGCTACTTTCTTTGGTGATGAATTTGTTCATCATGTTCAATAAGTATTATGGATCACCTGGTATTAGAGATCAGGTAATACGCTAACATTTACTAAAACAGACCTGTAAAAAAGAAATAATTATCAAAGACAGCTTAAAGAATAGATTAAAATATATTCAAATTAGTTTTAGTTTCAGAAAGACTAGAAAGACAGTTGTATTCAAAGTAATTCTATTACATTTTTAAAAATAGCATACTGGTAAATACAAAGTGAAAGGAAAGAATGAGGAAAAGCAGATGGTACTAATGGGATAATTAGCTAAAGGAAAATGGTACCTTATGCATGAAGGCCTAGAAAATCAATGCCAAGGATAATGTCAAAGTAGGTCAGTCTGGGAATAATTTCTTTTGTGGAAATTAATACCAAATTAGTCCCAAGGAGTTGGAGATTGAAAAAGTCCCCCAAATTCAACTCTTGCAAGATGATAGTCAGCTCCATTCCTCTTTCCTGCCTGAGTATTTACTCTCACATCTCTGGACTGTGTGAATGGCTGGTGGCCCACAAAACTCACAAAAATTCGAGGAAATGACTCGTGGTGGGTGCAGTTCAGTCCAAAACCCGAAGGTCAGGCGGGGCCAGATGCTGGAGCCAGAGGATGCACTCCATCCTGTCTCTTGCCTGTGATGAGCTCACCCCCCACTGCTTCCCAGTGTGAGCTCTGGATTGCATTGCAGAGATCCTGTTCACAATTACTCACAGGTGAATCCTATCACTATCTTCCCCTTCCTTATCAGACTCTGCAGGGAAAAGTCATTTGGTGGGAGCTACATGGTGCAATAAAATTTCACTCAAATGTAATCATCTCTTCTCCACTCCCGATCTGTATTTTATTTATGCACATATGATCTGGAGTGTCTGGCAAGATATTTCCAGTAGGCATTGACCTCCTACTAATCTTGATCAGCTAGGCTTTTTCCCAGGTCATTCCAGAAAGTTTTCTCTCTCAGCAGTAGCATATAATTCCTTACATCGTTGTAAGTAATAGGAAAAGATAACCACTAAAGACTGTGGTCTTATTCCATTCTCTACTAAGATCAGAACACATTCTCATGCCGTTCCTGTTTATTAGCAGACAATGCCCTCCCCACCAAAATGGGACCACAGCCACAGGTGTACAAAATCCAGAATTATATGGCATAAGGGATTATGGTTAGAAGGACTATATTATTAGATTATAACTCAGTCACTTTGTTCACCTACTCATACTTATGGTCACTAAATCTTAAAATTTCACAAGTGCTGGTTATGTAAAAACATTTTTTCAAGTAAAAATGTAAGACATGAACCCTTGCTCAGAAGAAATGCTAGGTCAATAAAACACACTCTAACAGCTATACATAAAGGGTGTAGGAAGAGAGAGTGACTTTTTGATGGGAATGGGTAGGTGGTCAATGAAATAACCAGAAGTTGCTTATGTTAGTCTGGGTAGCCTAGAGAAACAAATTCATAAGCACTCATATATGTATAAGAAAGAGCTTTATATAAAGAGTAATTATACGTTAAGAAAACATCCCAGCCCAGTCCAGTCCAAGCCCATAAGTCTGATAATAGCCCATATGTCCAGTACCGGTCTATAAATTCCTCTTCGGAGTCATGCAACACATGCGATGATACTGAATGCAGGAAGATCACAGGCCAGTGGGTGAAAATTCTTGTGGATCTCTGGCAGTAGAGGCATCTCAGTGCTGGCAGGGGTTTCCACATGACTCCTCCAGTTCAGGGCACAAGCATAGCTCCATGTGTCTTGTCAGCTGCAATGTCTCCCAGGGAGTGAGCAGAGAGAGTGTCTCCCGCCTCCAAGGAAGAAATACAGGAATTCCCAGAATCCTTAGGAGAAGGCCATGCCCACACAGAGGCCTCATTGGGTATATTCTGATTGACAGGCTACACTCCACCCCTACATTCTTAATGCTCAAACTAACACCAGATTATGTAACTACCACATTGCTAATTAAATGTTTTAAAGCTATTTTAAGCATCTGACTTAAATTATGTTTTTAGTGACTTGTTAATATTCACTCTGAATCTTTAAAAGCCTCAAGTTGAAAGTGAATGAAGTAAAATAAAGCTTCAGAGCAGTGGTTCTCAACCTTCCCAATGCCTGCCGTGACCCTTTAATACAGTTCCTCATGTTATGGTGACCCCCCCCCCACCATAAAATTATTTTTGTTGCTACTTCATCACTGTAATTTTGCTACTATTATGAATTGGGCGATCCTTATGAAAGAGTTGTTTGACCCCCAAAGGGATCACGACCCACAGGTTGAGAACCACTGCCTCAGAGTGAAATTTTTTTTTAAAATTTATTTATTTATTTATTTTTCTTTTAAAAAAATCATTTTATTTGGGGCTCATACAACTGTTATCCCAATCCATACACACATCAATTGTGTAAAGCGCATTTGTACATCGTTTCTCAGAGTGAAATTTTGTTTGGGTAGCTAATGTTCATTGCTACATTATTCTTTTACTGCCAAAATGATTTTTTTTTCAATTTTGGAAAAATGTAATACTTTCATTGTACTTTATTATTTTTATTACTTGGTATATTACTAGGCTTCTTGATCATTCCAAACCATACTGATCCTTTTTCAGCTTCCTGCACCACTTATTGCTTAGTTGATTTGTCCTCTTAACATCTTTGCATATGTCCATTAAAGTTCTTTTTGCTTTTTGCTAATATATGTGTATGTAAACTTCTTGAGGACAGCAACTAAGTCAATTCCTTCTTTTTGCCTAGCTGACACTTGGCAGAGTGTAAAATTACATAGTGTCATGAGCCTCCTTCAAGTTGGTTCTGACTCAGTGGCCTCTGTCCAACATAAGGAAACACTGCCCAGTCCTGTGGCATCCTCAGGATTGTTGTTATGTTTCAGCCTATTGTTGCATCCATTGTGTCAGTCCTTTACATCGAGGGCCTACTTATTTTTTGCTGACCTTCTACTTTGCCAAGGGTGGTGTCCTGTAGGGACAGGTTTCTACTGACCATGTATCTAAAGCTTGTGAGACAAAATCTTGCCATTCTCGCTTCTAAGGAGCATTCTTATTGTACTTCTTCCAAGAAGGTTTTTGTTGTTGTTGTTGTATTTAATTTCTTCTGGCAGCCCATGTAAGGTACTCAGTATTCTTCATCAACAACAAAGTAATTCAAATACACCAATTCCTCTGATTTCTTACTTATTCATAGTTTAACTTTCCCATAGAGATGAAGCAATTGAAAACGTGATGATTTGAGTCGCGTGTCCCTAAGTTCTCAAAGTGACAGCCTTGCTCTTTAAACATTTTAAAGTGTCTTGTGCATCAGATTTACCAAATGCAAGATGTCATTTGATTGTTTTGACTGCTGCCCCCATGGGTATTGATCGCGGGTCCAAATAAAATGAAAATTTTGATAACTTCAATCTTTTCTCCACTTATCATAATATCATCTATTGGTCTGATTGTGAGGATTTTGGTTTGAGGTAAAATCATAATAGACAAAAATTTAAAAACCCAAGACTATCCATTTAACTATCCTGGCTTATCTCCTCTACACTTTTTCCAAGTTTTCTAAAGAGCTTAACTACAAAACTCTGCTTAAATATAAGTCTGTCTTGACATATCCCAGCAAATTTTATTGCCCATCCTTTGTTGCAGTCGCTATAACAATCCATCTTGTCCAGGGCCTCTCTCTTTCCTGCTGCCCCTCCTATTTACCAAGAATGATGTCCTCCAGGGATTAATATCTCCTGATAACATGTCCAAAGCGTGTGAGATGAAGTCTTGCCCTTCTTGCCTCTTAGGAACATTCTGGTTATACTTCAGACAGATCTAATTGTTCTTTTGGCAGCCCATAGTACTTTCAATATTTTTCTCTGACGTCATCGTTCAAATGCATCAGTTTTCTCTATCTTCCTTATTCAATGTCCAACTTTCACATGCAGATGAGGCGACTTAAAGTGCCATGGCTTGAGTCAGACACTCTAGTCTTCAAAGTACCATCCTTCCATTCACCACTTTACAGAGGTCTTGAGCAGCAGACTTACCGAGTCATTTGATCTCTTGACTACTGCTTTTATGAGCATTGATGAAATCCTTCACAATGTCAATCTTTTCTCTATTTATCATGTTACCTATTGATACAGTTGTGAAAAATTTTCTTTACAATGAGTTGTAATCTATACTGAAGGCTACAATCCTTCATCTTCATCAGCAAATGTTTCAAGTCTTCACTTTCAGCAAGCAGGGTTGTGTTATCTGCATATCACAAAATAATTCTTCCTATACTCCTGATGCAGCATTATTTTAGTATAATCCAGGTTCTATGACTATTTGCTCAGCATACATGTTTAATAAATGCGATGATAAGGTCTAACCCTTCTGCACATTTTTCCTGATTTTAAACCATATAGTATTCCCTTGTTCTGGTCACACAACTACGTCTTGATTCATGTAAAGGTTCTGCATGAGCACAATGGTGTTCTGAAATTTTCATTATTTTCAAAGCTATCCATAGTTATACACACAGTTGAATGCCTTGGCATAGTCAATGACACACAAGTAAACCTCTTTCTGGTGTTATCTACTTTCAGCCAAGATCTATCTGACATTAGAAATGATTTTCCACATCCTCTTCTGAATCTGGCCTGAACCTCTGGCAGCTTCCTTGTAAAGGTACTGTTGCAACTGTTGTTGGATGATCTTCAGCAAACTTTTACTCACATGTGTTATTAATGATATTGTTATATAATTTGAGCACTCTATTGGGACACCTTTCTTTGGAATGGGTACAAATATGAATCTCTTCCAGCCAGTTGGGCAAGTAACTGTCTTCCAAACTTCCTGGCATAGATGAGTGAGTGCTTCCGGTGCTTCATCACCTTGTTGGGACATTTCAGTTGGTATTCCATCAGTTTCTGGAGCCTTGTTTTTGGTTAATACTATCTGCAATTTGAACTTCTTCTTGTAGTACCATTAGTTCTTCCTGTTGAAATGGTTGAATGTTGACTAGTTCTTTTTGGTGCAGTGACTCTGTGTTTTCTTTCCATATTCTGTATCTTCTTTCGCTGCTTTCTGCCTCATTATTTTGCCCATAGAATCTTTCAATATTGCAACACAAAGCTTACTTTTTTCCTTGAGTTCTTTCAAGTTTAGATATGCTGAGCATCTTCTTCCTTGGTTTTCTAACTCTAGGTCCTTGCACATTTCATTTTAATATTTACTTTGTCCTCTTGAGTTGCCCTTTGAGATTTCTTGTTCAGTTCTTTGATTTCTTTTTTCCCCATTTTCCTTAGCTACTCTATGATTAAGAACAAGTTTCAGAGTCTCCTCTGGCATCCACTTTGATCTTTCTTTTTTTCTTTCTTTAGTGTCATTTTAATTTCCTTTTGCTTTTCCTTTTGCTTATGTTCTTGATGTCATCCCACAATTCCTCTGGTCTTCTGTCATTAGTTTAACACAGTATGTCTGCTCGTGAGATGTTCTCCAAATTTAGATGCGATATACTTATGGTCATACGAGGGGGGTACACCCCCAAAACGGGAAAAAGCTCCACCGGGCGGAGCTTTCATAGTGTGCATTTTTCCCACTAGGCAAGCATAGAGCAACTCGCTCTGAGTTAGTGCACCCAGTGGCATCACCTGGGAAGGTTCTCTCTGGTCACAGTGAAATTTTTTGTGAAAGCAGTTTCACTAGAACCTCATTATTGTGATGGCTGATTTAAGAGAACAGTGTGCAGCTGTGAAATTTTGTTTCGTGCTTGGGAAAAATGCAGAAATGGTTGTGATGTGGAACACAGCTTACAAGGACAGCACTATCTTAAAACTCAAGTGTATGACTGGCTTACTAATATCAAAAAAGGTAAAATGTAGATTGATGACAAACCTCATTTTTGCCATCCCTCAACTTCCCAAATGGATGAAAATGTCAACTCGTGGTACATTTGGAGTTTGTTCCACCAGGTCAGACTGCTAACCAAACTTTCTATTTAGAGGTTCTGAAAAGATTATGGAACGGCGTGTGACAAAAAAGGCCTGAATTGTGGCAGACGAGGGACTGGTTTTGCCACCACAACAATACACCTGCTCAATCAGTCATCTCAGTGTGCCAGTTTTGAGCAAATAATAGCATGGCTTTCATGTTCCATGCACCTTACTCACCTGGCCTCACTCTTTGTGACTTCTTTTTGTTCCTGTGAATGCAGAGGGACAAGAAAGGACAGTGATTTGATGACGTAGGAGAGGTGAAGAAAAAAAACCCGAGGGAGGTGCTGTTAGCCATCCAAACAGATGAGTTTGAAAAATGTTTCCAAGAATGGAATCGCAGATTTGAAAAGTGTATTTATTAAGTGTAATGGAGAGTACTTTGAAGGTGATAAGGTTGTTTTTTAAAAAAATTTAAATACATAGCTTTGGGTGGAAGGGGGCGGGGGCGTTTCTTGGGTTGTTTGGGGGGTGTGCCCTCTTGTATTTTGGCTCTCCTGGACTTGTTTTTGTTTTCTTCAACTTCAATCTGAACTTACATATGATCAATTGATTGTCTTTCCACAGTCGGCTCCTGACCTTGTTTTAGCTGTTGATATTGAGCTTCTCCATCATCCCTTCCCACAGATATTAATTTGCTTTCTGTATATTCCATCTGAAGAAGTCCATGTGTATAGTCACCTTTTGCCTTTTTGAAAAACTATATTTTTGATGAAGAAGTCATTGGTTTTGCCCAATTCTATCATATAATATCTGATTTGTTTTGTTCCGAGACAATATTTTCCAACCACTGTTCCTTCTTTGTTTTGAACTTCTGCATTCCAATTGTCAATAATTAGCAAGCATCTTGATTGTGTTTGATCAATTTCAGGCTTAGGCTGGTGGTGGTGATGGTGCTGTTAAGTGCCATCGAGTTGGCTCCAGCTCCATAGTGAGTAAGCCTGTGCACAGCAGAATGAATTGCTGCATGGTCCTGCACTATCGTCAGAATTGTTCCTGTGGCTGAGCCCATGGCTGCAGCCACTGTGTCAGTGCATCTCATTGAGGGCCTTCCTCTTTTTGGTTGCCCCTCAACTTTATCAAACATGATGTCCTTCTCCAGGGACTTGGTCTCTCCTGACAATATGTCCAAAGGATGCAAGATGAAGTCTTGCCATTTTTTGCCCCTAAGGAGCACTCTCGCCTTACTTCTTCCAATGCAGATAACTTTGTCTTTTCAGCAGTCCATGGTACATTCAATATTCTTCTCCAGCACCACAATTCAAATGCATCGATTCTTCTGTCTTCCTTATTCTTTTTTTTTTCCCAAAGAAATTTTTGTTTTTTTAAATTGGGGCTCGTACAACTCTTATCACAACCCATCCATCCATCCATTGTGTCAAGCACATTTGTACACTCATTGCCATCATCATTGTCAAAACATTTTCTTTCTACTTGAGCCCTTGGTATCAGCTTCTCATTTTACCCCACTCCCTACTCCACCCTCCCTCTTTCAAGAACCCTTGATAATTTATAAATCATTATTATTTTTTCATGTCTTACACTGTCTGATGCCTCCCTTCACCCACTTTTCTGTTGTCTGCCCCACAGGGAGGGGGTTATATGTAGATCATTGTGATTGGTTCCCCTTTTCTCCCCCACCTTCCCCTTATCCTCCTGGTATCTCTACTCTCATTATTGCTCCTGAGGGGTTTATCTGTCCTGGATTCCCTGTGTTTCCAGCTCTGATCTATACCAGTGTACGTCTTCTGGTCTGGCTGGATTTGTAAGGTAGATTTAGGATCATGATAGTGGGGAGAGGGGTGGGAAGCATTAAAGAATTAGAGGAAAGTTGTATGTTTCATCAGTGCTATACTACACCCTGACTGGCTCATCTCCTCCCTGTAACCTTTCTGTGATGGGATGTCCACTTGCCTACAGATGGGCTTTGGGTCTACACTCTACACACCCCCTCATTCAGAACGGTATGATTTTTTGTTCTTTGATGCCTGATACTTGATCCTATTGACACCTCTTGATCGCACAGGCTGGTGGTGTACTTCTTCCATGTGGGCTTTGTGGCTTCTCAGCTAGATGGCTGCTTGTTTATTTTCAGTCCTTTAAGACCCCAGATTCTATATCTTTTGATAGCCGAGCACCATTAGCTTTCTGCACCACATATGCTTATGCACCTGCTTTTTCTTCAGCGATCTATTGGGAAGGTGAGCATCATGGAATGCCAGTTTAATAGAACAAAGTGTTCTTGCATTGAGGGAGTACTTGAGCGGCAGCCCAATGTCCATCTGCTACCTTAATACTACACCTATAAATATATACACCTAGATCTATTTCCCCATCATCATATATAAATATATTTACATATGTGCATGCCTTTATTTAGACCTCTATAACTGCCCTTTGCCTCCTATTTCCTTCCTCTATTTCCTTTTACTTACCTCTTGTCCCACTATCATGTTCAGCCTTCATTTGGCTTTCAGTAATACCTCTCAGTTACATTGCCCTTGATCAAGCCCTACCAGTCCTCCTACACCCTCCTCGCCATCAATTTTGGATCACTTGTTGTTCACTTGTCCCTGGGGTTGTTAATAACCACTTCCTTTCCCCCACCTTCCCCTCTCCCAAGGCCCCCCAGAACCGTCAGTCCCGTTGTTTTCTCCTCCAGATTGTTTATCCTGTCCTTCTTATTCAATGTTCAACTTTCGCATGCATATGATGGAATGGAGAATACCATGGCTTGGGTCAGGCGTACCTTAGTTCTTGAAAATAACATCCTTGCTCTTCAGTACTCCAGAGAGGTCTTGTGCGGCAGATGTTCCTAATGCAATATGTCTTTTGATCTCTTGACTCCTGCTTCCGTGAATATTGATTGTGGACCCAAGTAAGACAAAATCCTTGATAACTTCAACCTTTTCTCCATTTATCATGATGTTACCTATTGACCCAGTTGTGAGGTTTAGGTTCTTCATTACATTGCATTGTAATCCAAACTGAAGGCTACTATCCTTGATCTTCATCAGCCTGTGCTTCAAGTCCTCCTCACTTTCAGCAGGCAAGGTTGTGCCATCTGCATACTGCAGGTTGTTAATAAGCCTTCCTCCAATCCTGATGTTACATTCTTCTTCACAAAGTTCAGCTTCTTTGATGATTTTCTTTGCATACACACTGAACAAGTATGGTGAGAGGATACAACCTTGAAACACACCTTTCCTGATTTTAAACCATGTAGTATTCCTTTGTCCTGTTTGCACAACTGCCTCTTGATCCATATACAAGTTCCTCATAAGCACAATGAAGTGGTCCCAAATTCTCATCATTCTTCTCAAGGTTATCCACAGTTTGTTTTGATCCACACAGTTGAATGCCTTGCATAGTCAATAAAACACAAGTAAACATATTTCTGTCATTCTCTGCTTTGAGCCAAAATCCAGCTAACATCAACAATGATACCCTTTGTTTCACATCCTCTTCTGAATTCAGCCTGAACTTCTGGCAATTCCCTGTCCATGTACTACTGCAACCATTGCTGGGTGATCTTAAAATTTTTCTTGTGTGCAATATCAATGGCATCAGTCTATAGTTGGAGCATTCTGCTGGGCCACCTTTCTTTGGAATAGGTACAAATATGGATCTCTTCCAGTCAGCTGGCCAAGTAGCTCTCTCCCAAATTTCCTGGCATAGACAAATAAGTGCTTCTAGTGCTTCTTCAGCTTTCTGAAACATCTCAATGGGTATTCTCACAATTCCTTGAGTCTTGATTTTGGCTAATGCATTCAGTGCTGTTTGAACTTCTTCGTAAAGATCCATTGGTTCTTGCTCAAGTGCTATTTCCGGAAATGGTGGAATGTCGAGTAGTTTCTTTTGGTTTCATGGCTGTGTATTCTTTCCATCTTCTCTTGATGCTTCCTGCATCATTCAATATTTTGCCTGTTGAATCTTTCAAAATTGCAACTCGAAGCTTGAAATTTGTCTTGAGTTCTTTCAGTTTCAAATATGCTGAGCATGTTCTTCCCTTTTGGTTTTCTTCTTCCAGGTCCTTGCACATTTCATTGTAATATTTGGCTTTGTTGTCTCGAGCTTAACTTTGAAATTTTCTACTCAGTTCCTGGACTCCATTTTTTCTTCCATTTGCTTTAGCTACTCTATGATTAAGAGCAAGTTTCAGAGTCTCTTATGGGAGAGTCTCTTTGATCTAGCTTTCCTTCCTCTTTAATGATCTTTTGCTTTCTTCATGCTTCATGGTTTTGATGTTCTACCACAGATCATCAGATAGTCTGTCATTAGTTTTCAGTGTGTCAAATCTGTTCTTGAGATGTACTCGAAATTCAGGTGGGATAGACTCGAGGTCATATTTTGACTCTTGTGGATTTGTTTTACTTTTCTTTGGCTTTATCCTGAACTTACATAAGAGCAATTGATGGTCTTTTCCATGGATGGGCCATGGTGTGGTTTCAGTTGCTGATATTGAGTGTCTCCATCGTGTTTCCCACAGATGTAGTCAATTTGATTTATTCCACTCGAGGAAGTTCATGTGTGTAGTAGTTGCCTTTTGTGTTGTTGAAAATAGGCATTTGCTATGCACAAGTCATTAGTTTTGCAAAATTCTATTATGCGATCTCCAACTTAATTTCTATCAACAAGTCCCTAGTTTCCAACTATTGGTCCTACCTCTTTGTTCCCAACTTGGTGATAGAAATGAACTTGGTAATAGAAATGAAACTGGCTATCTCTTGTCTGTCAGTTTGCTGGACTGTGGCGGCTTGTGTGTTGCTGTGATGCTGGCAGCTATGTCCCTGGTATTTCAGATGCCAGCAGGCGCACCCAAAGGGAACAGGCTTCCAGACAAAGAACAATGAAGAAGGACTTGGCTTCCCACTTGGGAAGAAGAAGCCTCTGAAAACCTTCTGCATAGGTTTGAAACATTTTCAAAAGCTAAAGAAAGGAAGATACTCCTGGAGGATGGGCCTCTCTGGTCCAAAGGCAACTGAAATGTGACTGAAGAAATGATTTTTTGGAGGGGAGTCAACTATGGTGACATGAGTCAGAGAAAGCCTGTGGAAGTGGAGCCTCCGGCATCTTCATTTGCTGATGGGGCACCACTCAAGATAAAGAGAAACAGTTGCAAATATCTTCTAATTATTGGAACCCTTAATGTGTGAAGTATGAATTTGGCAGA
The DNA here is from genome assembly GCF_000313985.2 of Echinops telfairi. Lineage (NCBI taxonomy): Eukaryota > Metazoa > Chordata > Mammalia > Afrosoricida > Tenrecidae > Echinops > Echinops telfairi. Next base: position 6,180,712 of record NW_022111320.1, on the reverse strand, counting down.
ATTGGAAGCGGTCAAAAATGAAATGGAACGCATGAAGATCGATGACGGAGGCATTAGTGAGCGGAAATGCATTGGGACTGGCCATTTGGAATCCGAAAATCATATGATTTATTGTCCCAGGAACAACATAATGAAGAGGAATAGTGTGACACTCATGGTCAGAAAGCATCTTGCTAAATCCACCATGGTATTTGTGGTCAGATTATATCTATCTGCCTTTAAGGAAATCCAATCAATACAACTCTAATTCAACTTTATGCACCAACCATAAAAGTAGTGATGAAGAAATTGAAGAAGTCTACCAACATCTTCAAGTTCATATTTTTCAACTACTATTCCTTCATCTTTATTTCCAACATTTTCATTCCAATCACCAATCACTGTCAGTGCATCTTAATTGCATGTTCAGTCCATTTCCGATTGAAGTCATTGGTGGAATTCTTCAATTTCTTCTTCACTACCTTTCATGGTTGGTGCATACATTTGAGTAATAGTTGTATTGATTTGATTTCCTTACATGTGGATAAACATTATCCTATCACAAAAGGTCTGTATTTCAAGGAAGATCTTGAAATGTCTTTTTTGACAATGAATGCAATGTCATCCCTCTTACATCTGTCATTCCTGGCATTTGTGAGTAAAAATGAACAATACGAGTCCATTTCAGGTCATTGATGCCTAAAATATAGATTTTTGCCCATACTATTTAATTTGTAATGACTTACAGTTTTCCTGGATTCATACTACGTACATTCCAAGTTCCAGTTACTCATTGATGTTGGCAGCTTTTCTTTCTCATTTTGCGTCTTGCCCTGTCAGCAAATGAAAATACTCCAACAGGCTGTCCTCTCTCCATGGCACTGTGGTTGGCTCTGCTTTGAGAAGACAGCTCTTCCTTAGTCATATTGTGAGTGACTTTTGACCTTAGGGTTTCATCTATGGCACTGTCTCTGACAAAGTTTTACTTTTAGTCATGAGGTGTTCAGTAGCTGACAATGTTCCACGCTGCCCACAGGGTTTTCAGTGGCTAATTTCCTCTGAATTCCAGAGGCTAACAGCCTATTCCTTCTTTGTAGTCTGTTCTTAGTCTGGGTGCTCTGTGGAAGCCTGTGCACTTTGGGTGACCCTGCTGGTATTTGAAATACCAGTGACATAGCTTTTAGCAACACAGCCACACACAAGCCTCCACTATGACAAACTGACAGGCATATATATGTAATTTTATTGGGAGCTCGTACAGCTCTTATCACAATCCATACATCCATCTGTTCTATCAAGCACATTTGTACATTTGTTGCCGTCATCATTCTCAAAACATATGCTTTCCACTGGAGTTCTTGATATCAGCTCTTCATTTTTGCCCCTTCCTCCCCGCTCTTCCTCCCTCATGAACCCTTGATAATTTATAAATTATTATTATTTTGTCATATCTTATACTGTCCGATGCCTCGACCCACCTTTCTGTTGTCCGTTTCCCAGGGAGGAGGTTATATGTAGATCCTTACAATTGTTGTCCCCTTTCCACCCCACCCTCCCTCCACCTTCCCGGTATCGCCACTCTCAAAGGCATATTTTTTATAGCACTGTCTCATAGTTTTATAATTTTGTTTTTGTGCTGTTTTCTAATCTATCTGCATGTTTGTTGAGAGTAAGGATTATTTTGCATTAATTACCCTGATGTTTCTGGGGCCTAATACTATGCTAACTAATAGAAGGTAATCAATAAATGTTCACCGACTAAATAAATTCATTAAATAGATTCCTCAAAGTATAACTTCTTTTAGGTAAATTTCACCTGATTTCCAAGTTAGGAAGAGTGGAAAAGAGTGTAGAAGCTCACTGTGGAGCGATACTTGCAGGAAGATGGAATTATGAAGGAACAGCATTAGTTACAGGTAAGTGGTCTGCAAAAGTTACATTTTTTTTTTTTTAACATTTTATTAGGGGCTCATACAACTGTTATCCCAATCCATACACACATCAATTGTGTAAAGCACATTTGTACATCGTTTCTCAAGAAGTTACATTTTAAATATTATTTTTAAAGAAACATTTTCAAAGGAGGAGAACATTTTAATTTAGTAATAATGTCTTTTGCGTCTATAACAGATATTATTAGTACAGTATTGCTCTAGACTGCTATTTAAATGTTACCATTAGCTTTCTTTGGGACTTAACGAAGAATGTTCAGTCAAAGAAGGCTGTAGTGCAGTTAAGTATGAAGGGAAAATTTTCATTTAACTGATGCATTTCTCATTTCACCTTGCATTTCTCATCTTTTGCCCTACACCAAGGATTCACATCTTTATGTATTATCTTTTGTTGTATATCAAATTACTCCAACAGTTAGCAATCTGAAATACTAAATACACATTAACTCACAGTTCCTGTGGTCCTGAGCAGGATAGCTGTCTGGCTCAGTCTAGCATGATATTGTAGTAAGGATATTGGATGAGGCTGCAATCACATAGGGTTGCCTGCCTCATTCACATGGCTATTGGTAAGAGGCAATAGTTCCTCATTGGCTCATCAGGAGACCTCAATTCCTCCACATGCCTCTACATAGAGCCACTTGGCAGCTGTTCTCACATGGCAGCTGGCTCTCCCCTAGAGTGAATGAGCCAAGAGTGAGCAAGACAGACCTGCTGTCTGCTGTATTACGTAATCTCAGAAGTCATAAACCATAATTTCCCCTACAATCTATTCACTAGAAAGGCGTAAGTACAACTCCCATTCTTGAAGAGGGGGATTAAACCAGAAAGCTCTTTAAAAAGCAAGGGTGGCTAGACTTCATCTCACATTCTTTGGACATGTTACCAGCAGAGACCAGTACTTGGAAAAGGACATCATGCTTGGTAAAGTCAGCAAAAAAGAAGACCATCAAAAGAGATGGATTAACACAGTGACTGCAGCAATGAGCTGAAACCTAACAATTGTGAGGATGGAGGACTCAGGCCAAGCAGTGTCCAATCTGTTTTTATGGGGCCCCTATAACTTGGAACCAACTTGGTCGCACCAAACAATGGAACAACAACTTAAAGGAGGAATAAGAAAAAACTTACAGGATAAAAATGTAAAACCATCACACCTATGCCGTAGACATTCTCTAGGATTTTTCTCAGCAAGTTGTCCCTTCTGTTACCTGCATCTTCAACTTTTCCAGTGTTTTGTTTTTCAGCATAGAAATATGTTCAAATGTTGTATCTGTTTCAAAATGAAGCAGAAAGAAACAAACCTCTCTCTTAAGGAAGCTGGTCTCTCTAGTTACAACTTCCTCTTTCTTCCTTCCCCTTTTAGTCAATCTGTTGAAAAAAGTTGTCTTCTACTTTAGTTGCCACTGTGCTGAAGGA
>NW_022111320.1:6173981-6176100 GCF_000313985.2 Echinops telfairi | reverse complement strand
AAGAGGTACTACTGTGGACTAATGACTGTATCTTTAATATTTTCTGATCCTGGCTTGTGATAACATGTTAACTTCCCTAGTAAGCCCTCATAATCATGATGATTATCTGAGAGTTTTATGTGGCCTTTGCAACAGATGATAGGACCTAGCAGAGAAGCAGAGTGCATGGGATGGTTGTCCTCATTGGGTAGAAAGATGGAGGATGGAGGCAGGTCTGACCTCACTGCCTTGTGCCAATCAGCCTGGGGCTGGTGGGGAGTTGGAGTCTCTTTTTCTTTGTGTAGGCAAAGGAAGGCAGATGTAGCCCCCTCCTCAGTTCTTCACTGACTTCCTGGTACTTGATCACAGCTCTGCTTAGTGCACTGAAAACACGTCTGTTAGAATTCTAAGATAAAGTTTGAATGGAGAATGAAGACATTATTTGAATAATAGAATTAAGTCTTCTAAGATTTAAGTAAAAACAAAATTTTAGTCTTGGAAATTAGTCTATAATAAAATTGATTCAAAGTCCTTTGCATTAAATTCTACAGTTATGAAGCACTCTATCATTTAATTAGAGTAAATTGTGTTTGAATCTTAAATATTCACTAATATAGATACTTATAATCTTTATATGTAAATTTAATGTTTAAATTTATTTACTATGAAAATATCAATTATTTTCTCTTTACAGTTGGAGAAGATGGACAAATAAAAATTTGGTCAAAGACTGGGATGCTAAGATCGACTTTAGCGCAGCAAGGTATATTTTATAATCAATAATCTTAATTTTTAAATTGTGCATATAAGACATCTTCTTGTATTCTTTAAAAACATTGAGTCTGCTCTTGAGACTGCATTTGGTCAAAGGTTCGAAGTCTAAAACTTTATTTCCAGTTATACTGTTCCCTCTTACACTCAGGTTGCCTGTTGGATCAGGGAAGCCATACTGTTCTAGTGAAGAATTCTAAGAACCCTCCAGGGCTTTTTTCTTCATATGTTAGTCTCTCTGAAGGTAACTGTCGGCTAACTAACTCTGAACATTTTGAACGACAATAGGTGTATTTCCAGTTATATGTATCCCGGTGTGACAAAACTTCATAATGTTTGCATCTCTTCTTTTTATATCAATGGAAGGGAGCAGACACACTTGATGAAACAAATTTTGGTAAACCAAAAACTGTTTGGGGCCATCTTAGTTTTCCTTGTTAATGGAAAGAAGTAACCAAAAAGGCATTCCTATTGGGATTTAGATTACATGTGAGTTTTTCTGTGTAGCAGATTTATCTTTCTAATTAGGTTATATCTAGGCATGATAAAGCAATTTGAATGTTGAGCTGAGCGTGTATCCACTGATCTTTGGGAACAGGTCTTTAAAAGATGGGTGACTCTTCTTTAGAATGGCATGGTAAAGTCATTTTGTGAAGCCTCTCCAGCAGCTGACTTTCCAAAAATTTTCCAAGTTTATTTTAAATTTACTTTCAGAAAGTTAAAATTACCTGCACTGCTTTTAGCCACACAGTAACCAAATGTTAGCTAAGATAATCACACATATTAGGTAGTGATTAACTTCTAAGGTTAAATCTTTGGTATAGATAACTTCCAAATACAATATTTATTCATGAGTAGAAAACTTAGAATTCATAGGAACATTCATGGGTAAATTTCAGTTAGAAAACTATGCCAATTTATTGCTATTTTATTGGTATACCTTAAAAAAATCTTTAATCTTCTATTGAACATGGGAATTTACTTTTGGTTTCATAGACTTTTCTGTTTGCTTAATTATTTGGTATCCTTACTGTGGTATCTGACTTATGAGCAATTGGCAGAATTCTCTCAGAAATTACTTGTCCTTTAAAAGGGCCACAATGGGGTTTTATCAAGTGGAATGTAGCCGAACATGATAGTGGGACAGGAGGAAAACACCATTTATAGATGTATGTATACAGGCATGTACATATGTAAATATATTTATATATGAAGATGGGAAAATAAATCTATGTACATATATTTATATGTTAAGTATTTAAGGCAGCAGACAGACATTGGACCTCTATTCAAGTACTTCCTCAATGCAAGAACACTTTGTTCTAATAACCTGGCATTCTGTGATGCTCACCTTCCTGACAAGATTGCT
>NW_022111320.1:6169698-6171356 GCF_000313985.2 Echinops telfairi | reverse complement strand
AGTAGCAATGACATGAGGGTTAGGGGAAGGTGAGGGGAGAAAGGGGAGAAAAGGAGAACCAGTTGTAATGATTGACATGTAACCCCCCTTTCCCCAGGGGGATGAAGAACAAATGTGGGTGAAGGGAGACGGCACTCAGTGTAAAATATGAAAATAATAATAATTTATGATTTATCAAGGTTTCAGGAAGTGGCGGTGTGGGGGAGGGAGGGAAAAAAAGAGGAGCTTGAACCAAGGGCTCAAGTAGAAAGAAAATGTTTTGAAAAGGATGATGGCAACATGTACAAATGTGCTTGATACAACAGATGTATGGGTGGTTATAAGAGCTGTAAGAGGCCCCAATAAAATGATTTATAAAAAAATAAAATTTAAATGAAAAAAAAGGGACACAGCATGCGCCCCCAAATTAATTTTGGCAGAAAAGTGGGTTATATTAAAATATATGCAAATAAATAAAAGCAACTATTATTGAAATTAAATCTTGGCTACAGTGAAATTAAATGAACACATAGTTAGGCTTTTGCCTACATTTAGGTTCCCAAACTTATTTGGCCTACTATCCTCTTTTCAGTGCTTTCCTTACGATTACAAACTTTTGTATTGTAGTCCATAATCTGGGGTAAAGTGTAGGTAACTTCTTTTGCAGCCCCTTCTCGATTGGTCCAGTGTCCCCAGGGGGCGGAACCAGTGCCTTTGGAAAACACTGGATTTGAGGAACTCGGTAACAGTGCCTGGGCTGCTGTTCTTTTCAGCTTTCGGTGCTGCTGAGCTATATCCATTTTCGCTTTCTCATTTTCTACTTCTGCCAAATTTGTTGCTTACAGCAGCAGACTCCGGTCTTCAGAGAAACTCTGAAAGCTTGGGCCACTACCCACCCTAGAAGATCTAGAATTCTTGTTTGAGATCCCTTAGTCATGACTCCCTTCTCAACTTGGATTTAATAGGTGATCCTTTTTCACTTAGCATAGTGACAACATACCACGTTTTCAAGGTTCAATCATGTTTACTTGTATTTGTACATCACTTTTTAAATTGACAAATAATAACCACCTCACTGCCATCAAATAGATGCTGACTCATAGTGACCCTAAAGGGCAGGGTAGACCCGCCCCTAGGAATTTCTGAGGCTGTAGCTCATTATGGGAGTAGGAAGCCCTTTCTTCCTTGAAGTGGCTGGCGAGTTCGAACTGCTGAGCTTATGGTTAGCAGCCCAGCTTGTAACCACTACACCACCAGGGGCCCTTCACTGTATACTTATACTATATTTTATGTATGGACATTCGCTATGAATAAAACTGCCATCAGCATTTGTGCATCAATTTTGGGGTAGACATTTGTTTTCACCTTTCAAGTTATAAACCTGGGGATTGCATAGGTAATATGTGCTTAGTTTTTAAGAAACTTCCAAACTATTTTCCAATGGTATGTCTATGGGGGCTCCAATGTTTTCACATCCTCACCAACATTTGTTAGATCTGTTTGTTTGTTTTTTTGAATTATAGTCACTGTAGTGGGTATGAAGTGTTATCATTATTTTTTTAAATTTATAACATCTTTTTAATTTTGGGTTAGTACATTTACACTACATTTTTTAAAAATTTGAGAATATAAATTAAAATAACAATTTTTTCTGTACTAATTTCTTTTTTGTTGTTGAG
>NW_022111320.1:6165100-6168917 GCF_000313985.2 Echinops telfairi | reverse complement strand
TACCGTAACTCTGGACTCCAGACCCTAGCGGCGGTTGGTGCCACGCAGCTCACTGTTGGCAGCAGCATACCCGGAGCAGACAGGAAGTGTGAGGTGTCTTTTAATAAAACAATAAATGTGTACAGTATTCTTCATGGAAAAATAAGATATCCCCTGAAAATAAGACCTAGCACATCTTTGGGAATAAAAATTAATATAAGACGCCGTCTTATTTTCGGGGAAACAGGGTATGGAGTCAATTCCTGGTAGCCACATAGGGTTTCTGAAGCTGTAAATATTTATTCTACCAGACAGCCCCCATGGACTGCTGGTGGATTTGAACTGCTGACCTTGCAGTTAGCAGTCCTCTGCATATCGGCAGTGCTATTAGCATTCCTTTAAGTACATCTTTTCATGTGCTTATTGCCTATGGGTATATGTTTTTTATGAAAAAAGATGTGTTCAAATCTTGATGTATATTCAACTTCTCTTATTTTCTCTGTGATGTCATATTTAAAAATATGGTGGAATCAAAGATTATGAAGATTTGCATCTATGTTTTCTTCTAAGAATTTTATAGTTAAAAAAAGAATTTTATAGTTTTAGTCCTTATATGTAGGTCTGTAAGCCGTTTTGAGTTTATTTTCTAATGTGTTTATTTTATAGAAAGATGTTGCTCTTGGGTTGGTTTGTTTTTTAAATACCCTAAGTAAATGGAGAGTAGAAATCTCTTAAAAGTGAAAATACAGATTATGTCATGTAATATACCCATTGTCATTGAGCCTATTCTGACTCATAGCAACCCAAGACCATAACTATTTCTGGGAACAAAAACCTCATAGTGCTCCCATGGAGTGACTGGTGAGTTTGAACTCCAAATAAAATATAGGTAATTTTATTATCTGTAATGTATATGATATAACAATGCAGTATGTAATCCACTATGAGGTAAAAACATCCACCAACATTCCAAGTAGTTATAACTTACTTAGCTTCAGATAGCTCTGAAAGGACTAATCATTTTTGCCCTATTTTAATCTTGTTCTCATTTAAGGTTTAATGAATAATGTTAATTATTTAAAAAATTACTATTTCAGGGGTTTGTTAGAACGATTTCAGAACAATTGTTTCTTTATGGAGAACTATCAGTTTCCTTTCAAACTTGTTTCTGATTTCTCCATGTTTCCATCATTATGCCCACTGTGCTCTTGTGAAAGGGAAGACCTGGGCTTGTTCTGGTCCCTGCTGGGAAGAATCAGGAGAGATGCTAAATTTAATGACGCAGACCTAGAAGGAAAAATCTGCTTGTTTACAAAGTTTGATTGATTAGAGACTACAGATTTTGAAGGTTATTGCAGGTCAGAGTTACTGAGAGCTAGATGCTGAAGTTTCAAAGAAGGTGAAAGCAGATGGGGATGGGGACTTCTACCTCTTTGGGGGAGAAAAGTTGTCAATTTTGAAACATAAATGAAGTAACATGAGCCCAAATTACTCTGAAACTCGGAATTCCGTAAACAGTGTTGATGTTCCTTTGTGATATTTTCATAAACTACGTGCTTATGTTAATTATGTTTATCGCTTGATGAATCGGAATTAATTTCTGAGTTCATTTCTTGGTGATTGGAGCCAGGTGTTCTAGTAGAAACAGGGTCATCACCTTCTGTAACACAGAGGCATTTGTCCTAGGTCTTCTTTAGGGTTATGGAAATTTGACTTCACGTAAAAATGAGTCTTGCTGGTACTGAGGAGTAGTTACTCTTTTTCATTAGAGAAGGAGAGCATCGAGGCTGAGAACAGTTATAATTAAGCCCTATATTGCATTATATTTTAATTATAGATTAAAATAGGAATAGACTAACCCTGCAAACATTTAAGGACACCTCTCACTATCTTGAAATATCTTGTTTGTGGTAAAATAATTTCATCTTTTTTTCTATTTAAAATTTTTTTTGAGAATTTAAGGGGAAAAGTTATTTTTGAACCTGTATATGGTGAGTCAATGCATTTCTAGAGAAAAATGTACATCATCTATTTAGTATATGTTTTCTAAAATATCCCCAAATAGTAGTTCATAAATATGTTAAAATCAAATGTTGACCATTCTTTTTCTTCAAGAATCTAGAAATTGAAAGGAGCGAAGGGGAAGGAAAGAGAAGGTTTGAGAATGAATGAATGCATAAATAAATATTAAGATATGCACAAATATGCATGGATAAAGACACAAAGATACCAGATAGGTAAAAGTAAAAAGTAAAAGAATTGGTTCATAGAACTAAGGACTCACATGAATCACATACTTCTCCAGCCTGAGAACAAAGAACTACATGGTATCCACCTATCACTGTGGACTGCTCTGGCCAGGACAATAGAAGGTCCTGTCCACAATGGAGGGAAAATGTAGAACAAAATTCAAATTCATGAAAAACAAAACAAACAAATACAAGACATACTGGACTGATACAAACTGGATGAACCCCCTCCACTGTTGTCCTAGGACACTTTTAACCTGGAATGAAAACCATTCCCAGAGGTTGCCTTTCAGCCAATGAATAGACTGACTTATAAAATAAACAATAACACTTGTGAGGATTGGTCCTTTAAATAATCTGCTACATGAGTAGACAGCATTTGCCCCAAAGCAAAGTGAGAAGGCAAAGAGGGGCTGGGAAGCTAGGGGCTAGAAACAGGGAAGGCAGGGTGGAAATGGGGAGAGTGCTGACACATTGTGGGAGTAGCAACCAATGGCACGGAACATTTTTTGTATACATTGCTTCATGGGAAACTAATTTGCTGTGCAACCTTATATCTAAAACACAATAAAATGTCTTTAAAGACAACAATTTTAAACCAATAGAAGGGATATATATTTTCACAAAGTTCAAAATCCTTTTATTTCTAAGACAGATTAATTGAACAATCTAGAAACAGAAGAAAGTTAATTTCATTGTACAATGCTAAAAATCCCACCTGTTTTGCTACTTAGCATTAATGTGACTTTAGGCAAATTCCTTAACTTTTTTTAACCTCTGTTTTCTCACCTATATTATAGATAATAGCACCACCTATTTCATAGAATTGCTGTGGAAATTAAAATAAATGTTATTTCCCCTCCTACTTAAACTCACTTCCATTGAGTTGATTATGATATAGTGAACTATAGGGCACGGTAGAACCTATCTTTCCTATAGTGACTCTATAAGGGTAGGGTAAAACTGTCTATGGATTTCCAAGACTATAACTGGTTATAAGAGTAGAAAGCCTCCTTTTTTCTTCCAGGGCCTGCTGGTGGTTTTGAACTGGTAACTACTACACCACTAGGGCTTCCCCTCCTACTTAGTGTGTTAGTCAGGGTTGACTAGAGAAACAAATCCAGAGACACTCATATATGCGCGTAAGAGTGAATTTTATATAAAGGAGCAATTATATATTAAGAAAACATTCCAGTCCAGTTCAGAGCAAGTCCATAAGTCTGATATTAGCCCATATGTCTGATACTAGTTCATAAATTCCTCTTTAAATTCACGCAGCCATGCAATGATGCTGAATGCAGCCCAGTGGGTGGGAAGTCCTGTAGATCCAGTGGCAGTGGAAGCATCTCAGCACCAGCATGGGTCTCCATGTGACTCCTCCAGCTTCAGGGCTCTGGCTCCATTGGTTTGTCAACAGGAATGTGTAGCAGAGAGAGTGTGTGTATTGCCTCCTGGGAGGAAAACAGGAGTTCCCAGAATCCTCAGGAGTAGGTCATGCCTATGCAGAGGCCTCATTGGCTATGCCCTGATTGACAGGCTAGACTCCACCCCTTTGCTCAAGTTGACAGGAGATTATGTAACTGCCACAT
>NW_022111320.1:6161112-6163265 GCF_000313985.2 Echinops telfairi | reverse complement strand
TTCTCTGAAGATAATTCTCTGCATTTGATTATTCATTGTATTGGCCACACAGAACTCATAGACAATACGTATGATCATAGGATTTATTAGGGAAGTTAACATATACGATTAGAAATGCTCAGGATGCAGTTCTTTGGTCAGGACAGCCTCTTCTCTTTCATGTCCGCCGCACACATGACCTCTTAGACGTTGCCATGCTCAGGCAGTACTACAAAGCACTTTCAGTGCTGCTTGTAAATGCCAAAAGATTCCACTTGACCTTAAGTAAGGTGCTCCCCTGAAGATGCTCATCTATACATTCATGGATTGATAAACCTAGCTGTCCTGTTTAAGTGCCTGGGTGCGCCCCACCCCACAAGAAAGGCTCCAACCTGAAGGCACTCAGCATTCTTTTTTTTTTTTAAACAACAAAAAAAGTTTATTTACAGCTAAATACTTAAAAACTGATCATCCGTGTTCCGGATTTGTGATACCAACAAGGCTTCTTGATCACATGCAGGAGCAGCAGGTGGGGGTGGGGCGGGGGTGGGGGGTCAAATCCAGGGGCCAGTTCAGATGATTTTACCAAGAGCATCACCCAGGAGAAAGGGAGGCCTAATTCAGTTTACATCTCCCCGCACTGTGAGAACACCACAGCCAGCCTCGGCTTATTGTTGGGGCCTGTGGGAACACTCTCAATGTTTCTCATCACTAGAAGTCCATCAATGGTTTTTCCAAACACCATGTGCTTTCCAGCTAGCCATTCGCATTTAGAACAGGTGGTGAAGAACTGGCAGCCTTTGTCTTGGGACCACTGTTTGCCATGGAACTGGCAGCCTTTGTCTTGGGACCACTGTTTGCCATGGAAAGCAGGACTAGAGCTGAGTGTCTGAGTTTAACTTTTTAAAAAAAATCATTTTTTGGGGGGTTCATACAGCTCAAAATCCATACATCAACTGTGTAAAGCACATTTGTACATTTGTTGCCCTCATCATTCTCAAAACATCTACTCTCCACCTAAGCCCCTGGCATCAGCTCCTCATTTTCCCCCCTTCCTCCCCGCTCTCCCCTCCCTCATGAACCCTTGATAATTTATAAACTATTTTTTTGTCATATCTTACACTGTTCGACGTCTCCCTTCACCCACTTTTCTGTTGTCCACGTCTCCCTTCACCCACTTTTCTGTTCCCTGTAATTGGTTACCCCTTTCCACCTTACCCTCCTTCCATGCTCCCAGTATCGCCACTCTTACTACTGGTCCTGAAGGGATCATCCATCCTGGATTCCTTGTGTTTCTAGTTCCTATCTGTACCTATATACATCCTCTGGTCTAGCCAGACTTATAAGGTAGAATTGGGGTGGGAGTGGGGAGGAAGCATTTAGGAACTAGAGGAAAGATGTATGTTTCATCGTTGCTACACTACACTCTGATTGGCTCGTCTCCTCCCCGCGACCCTTCTGTAAGGGGATGTCCAGTTGTCTACAGATGGACTTTGGGTCCCCACTCTGCACTCCCCCTCATTCCCAATGATATGATTTTTGTTCTTTGATGCCTGATATCTGATCCCTTCGACACCTCGTGATCACACAGGCTGGGAGTTTAAATTTTTCATCTGCAAATGGCCCTCGGTAAATGCTGGCAACTCCAGTTCCATCTCCATTTGCAAAGTCTCCACCCTGGATCAGCACTTTCTTTATGAGCCTGTGGATTGGAACCCCCTCTTTTCTGAATTCTCCTGTACAGAATTGCCTAAAGTTCTCCAACGTTCTAGGCACAACATCTGCAAAGAGCTGGATTTTCATGTGGCTAAAATTTTGGCTGGCATCAAAGAGTACCACTGGGTTGACTGGGCTTGAATTTGCCACCACCATGGCTCAGAAGCAGTATTCTTGTACCATGGGCCAGATTCATACACCTGTGCCTTGTGCTCTTGCTTTTGCTTTCTTTAGCTTTTTTTTTTCTTTCTTTCTTTTGCTTTCTTTGCTCCTCTACCACTCCTCCTCTACTCCGTGGATGTCCCAGCTCTCTGCCTCCTTGAACTAGGTAATTTAGTGTGCAGGAATCTCAAGGTTCAAAGGATGAGCTCCATTCTCTGTTTTTCCTTCTTGATGGTAATAAGATCCCCGTTCCTGCTTCTGAGACGGTTCATTTAAAACCCAGAAGGGTGGAAAAT
>NW_022111320.1:6115648-6161012 GCF_000313985.2 Echinops telfairi | reverse complement strand
CTCCACCCTGGATCAGCACTTTCTTTATGAGCCTGTGGATTGGAACCCCCTCTTTTCTGAATTCTCCTGTACAGAATTGCCTAAAGTTCTCCAACGTTCTAGGCACAAAATCTGCAAAGAGCTGGATTTTCATGTGGCTAAAATTTTGGCTGGCATCAAAGAGTACCACTGGGTTGACTGGGCTTGAATTTGCCACTTCCATGCCTCAGAAGCAGTATTCTTGTACCATGGGCCAGATTCATACACCTGTGCCTTGTGCTCTTGCTTTTGCTTTCTTTAGCTTTTTTTTTTTTCTTTCTTTCTTTTGCTTTCTTTGCACCTCTACCACTCCTCCTCTACTCCGTGGATGTCCCAGCTCTCTGCCTCCTTGAACTAGGTAATTTAGTGTGCAGGAATCTCAAGGTTCAAAGGATGAGCTCCATTCTCGGTTTTTCCTTCTTGATGGTAATAAGATCCCCGTTCCTGCTTCTGAGACGGTTCATTTAAAACCCAGAAGGGTGGAAAATGACCACCCCTCATGTTAGAGTTCTGTCCATGATCCCACCCATTCTTTTGGTGGGAGTTCCGAAGAATCTGACTAGAAGAGCCATAGCAAGTGATTCATTGCCCCACACAAGCCAACCGTTTTTAGGTGGATCGTGTGTTTTAAGGAAGGTTGAAAGATCTCAAAAGTAAGACATGAGGGACGAATGCCAACCTTGATGAATGAAGAACGTGGTGGAAGTCCAGAATCTGTTAAAAGAAGTCCATAGAATTATAAAATTATCATCGATGTGTAATAGCTACTAAAAGTCAAATCACACATGGCTCAGCATTTGCAATTTTAAATGAACATGGCCTCAGCAAACTTTGGTTTGATGGATGCCAAAAGCTTTGTATGAAGGTCAGTCATGCAAAGGCCGATCTTTCCATCAGTCTTTTAAGCAAGCTTGAAGCGAATAAAGAGGATTTTATGGAACAAATCATAGCCAGGGATGAGTCTTGGATTTACCAATATCATCCTAAGGACAAGGTCCAATCAAAGCAATGGCTTCCAAGGGGATCTGCCAAACCAGTTAAATTCAAGGAACAATTGAACCAATATGCAACATTATGATAAATAAGAGAAAATGTTGAAGTTATTGCGAATTTCATTTCACTTGGACCCAAAATCAGTGCTGATGGAAGCAATAGCCAAGAAATCCAATGCTATGTAATCTGCTGCACAAGACCGCCTTAAATTGTTGAAGATCATTAATGTTACTTTGAAGATGCACCTTATCCCAAGCCATGGCATTTTCAATGACCTCATATGAATGTGAAAGCTGCAGAGTGAGTAAGGGAGACTGCAGAAGAATTGATGCGTCTGGTTATGCTGCTGCTGAAGAAGGTTGAAAGTCCTGTGGACGGCCAGAAGAGCAAACAGTCTGTCGTGGGGGGAAGTACAGCCAGACTGCTCGTTAGCAGTGAGGATCGTGAGACTTCAGACATGTACTTTGGACATGATATCAGGAGAGACAGGGCCAGGGAAAAGAACTTGGTTTTCCTCTCGTTGTATTCACTGCATTTATCATAGTGAGATTCGAAGATGTTAAGTTGAATTGCCATCATGTTAACTAATGAAAAAACAACCACCTTTTATTGTGATTTAAGGTGAAGGTTTACAGAGAAGATCATCAATTTTACATTCAACAACTCATAACATCTGTCGTCTTGCTTTATTTTAATAATTCTTGCCCAACCCTTTTACTGGATATTGTCATTCCTTTCACCCAGATTAACACCTGCCAACCCTCTGGCCTGAGATTGCCCTTCTCTCCATTCCCCTTCAACCCTGTCAACAATCAAGGTTCCTTCTTGCACTTTTCCATAGATCTAGAGATTAGTCTCTTGTCTGATAAGTCGTTGCCAGACTTTCTTCCCCTCACTGTGGGTTCAGTGAGTCAGAATTGATTAGATGGCAGTGAATTTGTTTCTCTTTTTGTTCTTTTGGTGAAATCTTTTGATGTACATATGTGTAATTTTGAGTAGGTCCCAACCATCAATTTGGTCTTCTGCTCTGTGTCTATTTTTCATTATATTGGATAGTGTGCTTATACCCTGTATTAGGCTCCCAAGTTTGTCCCTATTTTTTCATTTATGATCTTTATAGTTGTAGCTTTTTCATTTAGATCTTCAATCCATCGGTAGCTTCCTTTTGTATATGGAGTGAGGTATGGCCTTGTTTCATTCTTCAGTAAATGGAGATCCAATTCTGCTAGCACCATTTGTTGAAGAGACTATCTTCCCCATTAAATAAATATTTTAAAATGTGCTTTGTTACAGCAATCTCTCTTAAAAAATGTGCTGCCTAAAATAAGCTGATACAGTGTCTGAATGTTCTGCTGTGCACTCATAGATTAAGAAAGGAAAAAGCCGAGGAGGAGCAGAGAATTATTTGTTGAATCCAATCAGAAATGGTGGTCAGCCAATGTTGACATAGTTTAAGTTGTGACCTGGGAAACACTTTTGGAAAATTCTAGTTTAATGAACTTTTGATATGTGTGGCAAACTTCTGTGGCTCATACATTGTCTTAGAATTAGAGAATGATATTATATAGGTACATTGTAGTGGGTAGAATACTGAGGACATAACTTTGTAGGTGAAAGATTTTATGATGTGAATTCTTTTCTTTTGAAATGGTTCATGATAATTGTGTAGAATCAGTTTTGGGTTCTCATTGAACAGAATCTGCATCATCTTTTAAATTGTTTGGCATTTAATGACTTCTATTGATCTCATTTTGATCCTGAAAATACTATTCTTTTTCTTATGAAAAATAATTTTCATAATGGAGATTAGGCATTGCAGCTAAACAAAAAAGGGAAATACTGAGCTCACCGATAATATTTTATTCTATATCTTTTCATCTCTTTCCCTCTTATGTTCTGTATATATTTCAAAGAAAAGTTCTTCAAGGGGTTCTTTTCATGAAAATGATATGAAAGAGCTTTGTAACCAATAACTGTTTCAGGAATATTTACAATTTTAACTTTCTCAGTCTCTACATACACTAACAGACTTTTACCATTTCTAACCCGTGTATTATCACATAAGTTAGGTAAAGCTCACAAATACATATTGCTAACCTCATCATTCCTTTTGTAGTTAACGTGTTTAGTTTTTGAGATTCTGCTTTCAATATAGAGTAGGAGCTGGCCTACATAAAAATCGTATGTTGAATAAAAATATCTTACATGTTAATAACTATTTTTAAAAAGTTTTTGTTCACATTCTAATTCAAAATTGATATTAGAAAGGAAGAGAGAGAGGACAGCATCCTGGCCCACCAAGCTTTGAGGATGACATTCTCACTCGGATCAGCCAGTGCACATAGAGGACTGTAGGGTCGGCCCCACCACAAGACACGACCTCCCCTACTGACGCACAGTGCTACAGGGGGCAGCCCTGGAAACACTGTGGGAATTGTGCCCGGTCGGATCCCCCCCCCCACGAGTATAACAGGAAGGGGGCACAATAAAACAGCAAGGGGAGCAAAGCAACAAAGTCCCCAAGGAATCTGAAAATAGACTTCAGACTTGGGGGGCAGGGCTTGCCACTATTATCAGACCTCATAGGAAAACATTCATAAGGGTCAGCAGACAGATCTGGAACTATTCAAAGGTATTTCTTTCTTTTTTTTCTTGCCTATATAAGATAGGCAGGCTAAACAACCCCAAGGAGAAAATAATGGGACCGATAGATCCTGGGGGCCAGGGGAGAGGTGGAGGTGGGGGGAAAGAAGCAGGGAGCCAACAAACCCAGGGACAAGGGAACAACAAGAGATCTAAAATCGATGGCCAGGAGGACATAGAATGCCTGGTGGGGTTTGACCAAGTGCAATGTAGCTGAGAGAAAGTACAGAGAGCCGAAAGAAGGTCGAATGTGATAGTGGAACAGGAGGAAAGTAAAAGGAAATAGTGGAAAGAACTAGGAGGAAAAAAAACATTTGTAGAGGTATAAACATAGGCATGTACATATGTGAATATATTAATATATAATTATAGGGATATAGGCCTATGTACATGTATTTGTAGGTTAAGTATTAAATGAACAGACCAACATTGGGCCTCTATTCAAGTCCTCCCTCAACACAAGAACATTTTGTTCTAATAACCTGTCATTCTGTGATGCTCACCTTTCTGACATGATCGCTGAACACAATAAGCTAATGTGGTGAAGAAAGCTGATAGTTTCCAGTTGTTAAAAGGTACAGTGTCTGGGCTTGAAGTTAAACAAGTGGCCACTTAGCAGGGAAGCAACAAAGCCCACATAGAAGAAACATGCCAACCTGTGTGAATACGAGGTGTCAATGGGTACAGGTATCCAAAGACCCAAAACAAATAATCATATCGATTGAATGAGGGGCCAAAGTGGAGACCCAAAGCCTATCTGTAGACAATTGGACATATCCTCACAGAAGGGTCACAAAGAAGGGATGAGTCAGCCAGGGTGCAATATAGCACCTATGAAACACAATATTCCTCTAGTTCTTTAATGCTTCCTTCCCTCCACTGTCTTGGGGGGCTAACGAGGAGAAAGGGAAAACTGATCACAATGATCAGTATACAACCCACACCCCCACCCCAGAGGGAAAAACAACAGAAACGTTGGTGAAGGGAGATAGTGGAGAGTGTAAAATATGAAAATAAAAGTAATTTATAAATTATCAAGGGTTCATGAGTGTAGCAGGGTGGGGGAGTGAGGGGAAAAAAGATGAGCTGATATCAAGGGCTCAAGTAGACAGAAAATGTTTTGGAAATGATTATGGCAACACATGTACAAATGTACTTGATACAATTGATGTATGGACTATTATTAGAGCAATAAGAACCCTCAATGAAATGATTTATTAAAATAAAAAATTCATATTAGGATACAATTTTTTAATTGTAAAATATGTATATAACAATTTCCAATTCATTTTGTTTTCCACATGTACTGTTTAGTGACACCAATTACATTAATAATGTGCAGCCATCGATGTAGCTGACAAATTTTTTATACCAGTAAAAGGAAACTCAATGCTTCCCAAGCAATATCTCCCCCTCCTAACATATGGATTTGGATATGATATCATACAATGCTGGATAAGCTCTATGAGGGATGGAGTGACCCCACATGCAACTTGTCTGTAGTGAATTTAGTAAAGAAGGTAAATTGGAAATATAAATAACACTCATTCAGAGTAGAATGTCCCCTTTGCCATCGGTGCTGTGGGAGGACAGGAAGGCAGAGATAAATGTTTGGGGGAAGGGAGGTATTGGAGAAGTTTCCTGGAAAGTAGAGCAGCATCTTTCCACTGGGTTTTGAAGGATGAAGAGATTAGGTTAGGATATTGGCTTGTTGACATTGGAGTGGAGCTTTGTGGCAAGTTAGCTGGTGATCAGAGGCCTAGAGGCGTAACAGTAAGGCATGAAAGTCGGGTGAGTGGGAGTAGAGCCCTTTGGCTGGGATGTACCCTGTATGCGAGATAGTACTGCCAGTGTCTCCACTGACAGTCCGAAATGCTAAGTGAAATGGTTTGGAGGTTATTTTTTAAGCACATACCCTTACCCATTGTTACTGAGTCAATCGTGCCTTCCAATGACCCGCTAGGACAGAGTAGAACTGCCCCATAAGGTTTCCAAGGGTGCAGTCTTCATGGATGCAGACTGACCCATCTACTCTCAGAGTGGCTGGTGAGAACTGCTGACTTTTTGGTTGGCCACTGAACACTTTAGCCACTGCAATGGAAAAAAAGGGAATATTTTCCAGTAGCTGACAGGGATGAACACCTGGTACAGGGTAGCAAATTCAAAACCAAAGAAACCGAAGTTACTGCCATCAAGAATGCCAACTCATATCGATCCTGTGGGACAGGGTAGCACTGTCCCTGGGAGTTTCTGAGACTGTAACTCTTTATGGGAGTAGAACGCCCTGTCTTTCTCTTGCAGAGCTGCTGGTGGGTTTGAACTGCTAAATGTTGGGTTAGCAGCCCAGGGCCTAACCACTCAGCACCAGGGATTCCAGAGAGGGGTTATTATTCAAGGGAGGGGTAAATTAGAGATGATAGTTTTGAATTTGTAGAGTTTGAAGGTCTGGTGAAGTGATATCTTTCTTTATGCAAGTGGAAATGCTATGTAAGAGCTTGCAGGGAAAGGCTGCCATAATAACTTGGACAAAGCTGCTTGAATGTGTGGGAGACTGAGATTCCCAAGGAGGAGGTGGCTGAGGATGGAAACTAAATGAAACAAATGTCTCCATTTAAACTTACCCACTGTACTGACCCAGTGACATTCTAACCAAAGGGTTGCTTTTTGACATAAATCGCATCTGATTACTTACAAATCGAATGATGGGGAACTTCTTCTGGTTTTTGAATTCATGATGATTTGGCCAAAAAAAAAAAAAAGCAGTACCTGCTATCATGAACAGCACAATAAGCAAATGGTTGCTTATTGCATTACAAAACAATTTCTAGGAGTAGCCCTGAACAGATAAGATTATTCTCCTGCCAGGTACTCTTCTGTATTTATCTTTTCTCACTGCATTCAAGACAATAATTACACTCAAGGCAAAGATAGCTAATGGCTCATTGTCATAGTGCATAGTTTGTTTTAATTGTGCAAAACCAACATTTTTTAGGAGATACCTTTATAGTATGAATGTGAAAAACATGGTATATTTCACCATGTACTTCCTTAAAACAATCGAAATACATTTTTGTCTCCTCTTCTGTGGTTAAAAATGCCTTCAACAGGTTGAAAGAATTTAGATAATTTGTTTTACAGAGAGATAAGGGTCTGACATTTAACTCAACCCCAGGTGCGTGTGGTTTCTTAAAAAATGTCAAAAAGGTCACATGATCTTAGTGTACAAAGTCAGAAAAACAAGGTCTTTTTGAGTGTCTTAACTGAAATGGAACATAAATAAAAATTCCCAGTATAAAAAGAAATCACTTAATCATTGTAAAACAATTTCTTTAGTGCGATAGTCCAATTTTTGTGTACTGAAATAAATTTAATGAAATTAATAACACCTTGTTGTTACAGGATTTGCTAAACTTTAAATTTTAAAACAATTCAGTCTGCAGGCTAAATTGGTTGTTTCCACACCGACTTTGCAAGGTGAAGTGTAGCACTGGGAATAATTGTTGGTTTAATGAATCTTGTTTTAAAAAACCCAGCGTTTGAAGAATGAAGAAGATAGAGTCCATCATAATAGAGATCGTTTTTCTTGAGGCTACTTCAGCCACTTTCAGTCATGTTCTTTATCAGAACACTCAAACTGGAAGTTTGAGGTTCATGTTTTCATACCTAATAACTTATTTAAACATTTAAAGATTGATATAATGAAGACTTATTTAACTTTGATGTTTCATGTTTTCAAATTTAATATTTAAGAACAATTGAACTAATAATACTTAGCTATTGTGCTCATTTAAAGGTGTTTATTTCTCCTTAAAACTCCTTATTTGTTTGCATTACTTGCATTTGATGTAAAGAATGTGGTATAAAAACACGTAAATACATGGTCAGTTGATTTCTTATAAGAGTACTAAATCCATTCTGTGGACAAAATGCAATCTATTAATAAGTGGTGCTGGGGTAGCTGGGACCATAGCTCACATCATATTGAAAAATGAACAAAAATGGATCACAGACCTAAATGTGAGCGTTAAAACCATAAAACTATTAGAAGAAAACATGGGGTTAGTGTTTTGGAAATAATTTTTAACAATGAGCTCTTAGATATTTCAAAAACACAAGTAGTAAGAGATAAAATATGAAAATTGGACTTCATCAAAATTAAAAATGAATGTGCATCAAAGGACTTTATTAGCAATGTGAAGGAATTTTCCACTCATAAGTTTTCTATGGATGGTGAGAATTTAGGGGGGAACTATAAAGCTGGCACAGGAGCCCTGGTGGCACTGTTGGACTGCTACCTGAAAGGTCAGTTGGTTCAAACCCACCAGCTACTCTGCAGGAACAAGCCAAGGCTATCTGCGCCTGAGAAGATTTACACAAAGCCCTGGAGACTTTCCACAGGGTCCGATGAGTCCAAAACAATTTGATGACAGTGGATCGTGCAGGCTATGTAACTGGTAAGGGTTTAACATCCAGAATAAAAATTGCTATAGCCTAATAGCAAAATACAAACAACCTAATTTTCAAAATGGACGAAAGAGTGGACATTTCATCAAAGGAGCTAAATAAAATATTCATCCCATATAATATGCTCCAAGTCATTTTGATGATTTAAATCAAAACCACAATGAGAACTTCACCCCCTCTAGAATGCTTAAAATAAAAAAAGAAATAACAGGTGTGGGCAAGCACTAGGAGAAGTTGGAAATCTTGTCCTCTGTTGGTGGAATGCAAATGGTCTCGTTGCTGTGAAAACAGCGTGGTCATTCCTCAAAAAGTTAAACGTGGAACTGCCAAACAACCCCGGAAGTCTACCACTAGGATGGAAAGCAGGAACACAGAAACTTGTTCATCAGGGTTCATTGCCACACCATTCACTTTAGCCCAAAGGAACTTCCTAAATGTTTCTGAACAGATGAATGAACCAAGCAACTGCTACATACATACGGTAGGATGCTGTTGTTTGAGTTGCCGTTGACTTTGGGTGACCACTTTTGGAGACAGACGGAAAATGAAGTCTTGATGCTTGCTAGAACATGACTGAAGCTTGAAAACCTGCTGAGTGAATGAAATCAGTCACTAAAGGTCAGACATTCTATGATTTCACTTAAGTGAAAGAGGCAAATGTATAGCAACCAAAGTTGATTAGTGGTTACCAGGTGTAACTAGTCCTCCTTCAAGGGAAAAGTAGAGTCCTGTTTTGGGTTCATTGAGTGTCTGTTAAAGGTGGTGAATTATCTGGAAATGGATGGCGATAATGGTTGGACATGACGAACATGATCACTCTCACTGAATTGTGTATGTGGGGAATGCTGAATTGGCAAATGTTTTGGTATATACATATTTTGGGGGGTGTATACATTTTTTACCACAGACGAATAAGCAAACAAAACCACTTGTTACTACAAAGGGATTACTTAACTTTTTCTGTTTTGCTTTGTATGCTATTTTACCATTATTCTTGTTTAAAACAATCGTTTCATAAACACAAAACAAATTGTCTCCGTGTCCTAAAAAGTATTCTGAAGAAAAATTCATCAACGAGGAAATGGTGACACAGCTGACTTGCTGGGGCCACAGATTCAATTTGTTAAGAGGACAAGAGTTCCTAGTGCCTCTTCCTACACCCAAACCAGGCTTTTCACCACAACTGAAGGGCTAGAGTCACATCCTGTACAACTCAATGGGAGTTGTATTTACTGAGTTATTTTCTTGTGGGTAGATGTTTGTCATAGTTTAGTATACGCCAAGAAAGTATAATTTGATATTGAATATATTCATGAAGTTTTAGTAGCTTATAAAGTGCTTTCTTTTAAGTACAAATTGTATGGAGTAATAGAAATTAAGAAGGTACTCATAATTTTACTGTCCTAAGAAGTAAGCTTTTTTTCTCCAAACTCCCTTGCCAGTCTTTGCCAACAACCATATTTTCAATATCTGAAATTTTGACTTTTTTCCCTCCCTAGGGATTGTATTAGCCTTGAATTTTATTTAGTTTGCAATTTCTTTTGAAGCCCAGGTCAGCTCCTGCTATTTCCAGAGAATATACTTAACAAGTACAGAGGAAGAAGTAAGACTTTCTAAGGTTGGACATTTCCCTGGGAAGAATTTCTGCAGTTGGTGTAAAGCAATCTTAGATGTCAGCGGCTGATCTGGATAGTTAGACCCATCACAGCCTCTGAGCTACTGTAGGAGGCAAGCCTCAGGGCTGTTTGCACTGGGTGTAAACCAGACTTTATAGAGCTGGTACTATGGGAACTTGCTCACAATTGAATTTCTTTTTTGGTTGGGAAGAAACTGTAGGCTGCCATTTGAACAAACATTTGTTTTCATGACACTTGCTCTCCATTGATTACAGCAACAGTTGGGGATTCCACCTAAATAAACAATTAAATCCTATTGATTATCCGTAATTCTCAAGCTCACATTTCACAGTATTGACTCACTCAGTCACAGAAAATCAGCTGCTGTGATGTTTGACTAAGGAGCCTGTACAGTTTTTAAAACTTGGTGTTATAGATACAATTGGGTCAGTAATTCAGTGGAGTACAAATTATTTGCTACCATATAATTAATGTCTTTCCATAGATACAGTATCTAGTTTTAAAAACTAGGTTTACATAAAGTAAAACATTAGGTAACTTAAAAAGTAATTAAGTTAAAAGTACTATCTTAAAATTTGGTTCCTAAATTACTGTCCTAGGTAATTGAAAAGAGTACAGTATCAAATTTAATGTATTTTAAAGTATGGTAATCTTGAACTCTGGTATCTTAGTGGTTACGAGTTTAGCTGATAACTTCAAGGTCAGCAGTTTGAAACCACCGGCCACTTAAGGGGAGAAAGATGAGGCTTTCTATTCCTGTAAAGAGTTCTACTCCCGTAAACAGTCTCGGAAACCCACAAGGGAAGTTCTACAGTGTCCTATAGGGTTGCTATGAGTCAGAATCGATTCGATGGCAGTGAGTTTGGTTTCCGAGTTTGTACGTATGATAGACAAATCAACCTTGCACATTTCTCCTTTATCTTGGTTTCAGATTATTTGAATTTTTCTTAGCCTATGTTTCAGGCTAAGCCACTCCTGATGGATAACAAAACCTCCCTTACTCTGATATTTAATTTGCACTTCATAAATCTATGAATTCATTCTGAATTCAATTTAAGTGGGAAGGAGAGATAATTTGGGGATGGGTGTTGCCTATCTATTAAACTACTGCCTAAGCAGCAAGTGAGAAGGTCTGTTGCCTGTTGCACCATCAGGAATGGAATTAATCTTGAACGTGAGGATGCTGTTTGTTCTTGCCAGCTGCTGTTAAGTCATCGTGGACTCATAGCCACCCTATGTATGTCAGGACAAAACACTATCGGGCCCTGTGCCATCCCCACAATTGTTATGGTCAAGCCCACTGAGGCTGTTCTGTTCCAACCATGATGTCCTTCTCCAGGGACTAGTCCCTCCTGAGAGCATGCCCAAAGTATGCTTCTAAGAAGCAGTCTAGCTGTATCCCTTCAAGACAGGTTAGTTTGTTCTTTTGACAGTCCATGATTTCAATATTCATTGCCAGCACATTACTTCAAATGCATTCGTCCTCTGTTCCCCCTTATTCATTGTCTAGCTTTTGCTTGCATATGAGGTGATTGAAAATGAGACCAGGTGCACTTTAGTCCTCAAATAGACATCCTTGCTCTTCGACACTTTACAGAGGTCTTGGGCAGCAGGTTTTCCCAGTGAAATATGTCTTTTTTTCTCCTTTTACTGCTGTTTCCACGGCACTGATTCAAATAAAAAGAAGTCCTTGACAACTTCCATCTTTTCTCTATCTGGATGCTGTTATGGATCCAGTTGTGAGAACTTTTTTCTTTTTTTATATTAATGTGTAATCCATACTGAAGACTGTAGTCTTTGATCTTTATAAGTAAGTGCTTCAAGTCTTGTTGGCTTTCAGCAAGCAGGGTTTTGTCATCTGCATACCCCAGGTTGTTAATAAGCCTTCTTCCAAGCCGGATGCACATTCTTTTTCAGATACCCCACCATTTCTGACTATTTGTGTAGTATACAGATTGTATATGTATTGTGAGAGGATGCAACCCTGATGCACACCTTTCCTGATTTTGAGTCATACAGCATTCCTTGTTCTGTTAGAATGACTGCCTCTTGGTTTGTGTTCAACTTATGCATGAGTGAAATGTCATGTGCGTTTTAATACAGAAAATTACAGTCAGTTTAAACACTGATGGATGTTGATGTGAACACGATAACCTGTAAGTTTTCTGATGCTTGTTTATATCTTCAGGTGTCTTGGTAACCTGGTGCTTCAAGTGCTCAGAGGCTAACAAAAGATTGGTCGTTTGAATCCACTAGCCACGCTGTGGGAGAAAGATGTGGCAGTTTGCTCTGTAAAGATTTATATACAGTATTGCTACAGAACCAATTCTACAGCAGTGGGCATAGTTTGGCTTGTATTTTAAAATATGAAGTTTGTTTATTTCTTATTAAATGTATTTCAGTAACAATCGAATTTGTGAAAACTCCATATTTTCTCAGCAAGATTAATATTTGTTAAAAATGTAGGTTGTCATTTGCTTGCAAATTTTCCATGGCAGTATAACCCAGCGTGTGTTTCACTATCAGGTTGTACTGTATTCCAGTTTGAAAGGCCACTGAATAAGCAAGAAACAATGTGACACTCTAAATCTGCTGATTTTTTTTTAATCCTCTTATCATCCCCCCCCCCTTTTTTTTTTTTTTTTTTACAATAATGCAAGTTTATCTGTTTCTCTTTCTTATTCTGTTTTACAGGGACACCAGTGTACTCAGTAGCATGGGGTCCTGATTCTGAAAAGGTTCTTTACACTGCAGGCAAGCAGCTGATCATCAAACCTCTTCAACCAAATGCTAAAATTTTACAGGTACTTCTCAAGCATTTGCAAATTGTTATCAAGTCTATCAGACTTAAGCACAGGGCACTTCCTCAGGAGGCCCTGTCTTCTGGGTGGTCGTTCCACAGTTGGAGGTCTTTAAATGTCTGGTTTTCTCAGGCTTTACTACAGAACAGGGAGTTTCTGGTTGTGTTTCCATCAAGGCTCACTTCCTTTTTATTCCAACTCCCATTTTACCAGCGAATCATAGATGTATTTTGAGTTACAACTTTGTCACATGACTTGGCACGACTGGGCATCCTTACATTAAGCAGAGGCAGCCTCTAATGTACAGATTTGAAACTAAACAGGATTAAATCATAACATTTTAAGAGCTAGTTTAGCCATTGCTCTTTTTTTGTCCTTTTCATTTGTTTGATATGCTCAAGCATTTTCTAAGGCTCTCATTCTTTCAGTACTTTTCGAATAGAAGAATATCAATATAATATGTAAACCAAATTGAGTATTTATGTAACTTTGCCAATAATTGGAAAATATTTTAAATAGTGCTATATCACATTTTATTTTATTTTTTACTATTCAGAAGGTAACAAACTAGGAGCTGAATCTTGAAGGTGAAAGGGAAGATTATGCTAAGCCCAAGGACCAGGAAAAACGATTGTTTAGTGTCTTAGTTATCTAGCGCTTCTATAACAGAAATACCACAAGTGGGTGACTTTAAGAAAAATGAATTTGGGACAGGGAGGGGAAAAAAGAGGAGCTGATGCCAGGCTCAAACAGAAAGAAAATCCTTTGAAAATGATAATGGCAACATATACAAATGTGTTTGGTACAATTGATATATGAATTGTTATAAGAGCTGTAAGATTTCCCCCAATAAAATGATTTGTTAAAAGAAAAAAAAAAGAAGCATAAATCTATTTTCGGACAGTTTAGGAGACTGCCAGCTGTGGGGGAAATCTGTACGTCTTTTGAGCTTCTGTTCCTGGGCAGCCTTCACATGTCTTGACATGTCTCTTCCCCATCACATATCTGCTTTTGTATCTCAAAAGAAATTGGTTTAAGACACACCCCACATTCATTCTAGCTCCTTAACAGAACAAAGAAAGCCCTTTCCCAGAATGAATTGTAGCCACAGGCTTAGCGGTTAGGGTTTTCAACACAGATTTTGGAAGGGGGTTAGGGGGAGAAACACATAGTTTAATCGGAACATTTCATTACATTTTGATAATGACACATTACATGTAGATGATAAGCTTTGGCTTTAGTCCCTGAGTTTAAATCCCCATTCCATCGCGTATTACCTGAATATGACTTTAAGCAAGTTATGAAATCTCTTTGATCCTAGCCTTCTCATCTTGTAGTTGGTAATGCTAAATAGCTAGGTGATAGAATTGCTGTAAGGATTAAATGAGTTAAATTGCAAAGTACATAGCACAGTGCCTGGCATATAGAAAGCATTCACCAGAGTAGTTATTATTAAAATTAATATGGTAATAAATTATTAATTGGTATTGGGTTACTGGGTTATTTTGAATTATGATGTCACCTCTGCCTTTTAGTCAGGAGTCTTTGAATGGTGCCAACAGTTAACATGTTCGGCTGTTAATAAAAACGGTTAGCAGTTGCAGACTACCTAAAGGTGTCTTTGAAGAAAGGCTTGGTGATTTACTTCCCCCAAATCAGCCATTGAAACCTCAAGAAGCACAGTTCTGGTCTAATCCACATAAGGTCTTTATGACTCAATATTGACAATGTATGGCATTAAAAAAATCCTTTAAATTAGTCTTTAATAAATTAGGGCCAGGGAGGGAAAAAGGATGATTGGGTTCTAGGTAAGGGGTTTGGTGGTGGAAATGATCATACCACAATTGAGGAAAAAAATTTGTACCAGGAGGGTAAGGGGGTGGGGGTGGGGAGAAATGGGGAACCTTCACAATAATCTACATATAACCCCTTCCCTGGGGGACGGACAACAGAAAAGTGGGCGAAGGGAGACATCGGTCAGTGTAAGACATGGAAAAATAATAATTATAAATTCTCAAGTGTTTGTGAGGGAGGGAAGGTGGGGGAGGGAGGGGAAAAAATAAGGAGCTGATACCAAGGGCTCAAGTAGAAAGAAAATGTTTTGAAAATGATGATGGCAACCTATGTACAAATGTGCTTGACACAATGGATGTATGTATGGATTGTGATAAGAGCTATATGAGCCCCCAATAAATTGATTTAAAAAAAAAGAAGAAACACGCAGTTTAACAGTTAAAAAGATGTTAATTTTGGAGAGCGAGGAGCTAAATTTTATATAAACTGTGCTATTCAGGTAGTCTCCAATTTATGATGGGGTTCTGTTGTGATGATCCCAGAATGAGTCAGTTAAATATCGCCATTTAAAAATAGATGTGTCTATTATTGCCTTTTAATATTAGCTTTTAACTCCAATGTATCTTTGAACACTTGCAAGTGAACATCTGAGAATGATAATAACATCAGTGAATTATATACCACAGCTTTGTTTGCAGTACATATTACCAACAACAACAACAACAAGAACAACAAAATCTGTCCTAAGTATGGTTCATTATAACTCAAATATATTGGAAGATGGGGATACCTGTATACACAAGTATTGCTCTATACCCCACCAGCATTTACTTTGTAACTGTGTGCTGATCACTGCTAAAAACTTTGAGGACAAAATAAATAGAAAAGTTTTTGCCTTTAGGCAACTAAAGGTAAAGAATTTAGGCAAAGGGAACAAGAGGACTAGATCTGACTGCCTTTGGGCAAAAAAGTCCTCTTATACTAATCAATTACACTGAAAATCTGCTATATATGGCTAGAACAGGCAAGTTGATTCATCTTTTAGTTTTTGTATATAATTATGTGAATTTGGTCAGATACTGGTAGTTAACTTAAGTATCGGAGACTCTGGAATATACTTAGATCATCACTTACGAAATAACTTATGGCAGAACCTTTGGGCCAGGCGATAGTGGCAAGAAGCAAAGACATTTTCAGCTAGAGTGGAAGAGGAGTACAGTATAGTAATTATTAAGTATAATTCTTTGTTAAAATTATTCCTTAAAAAAAATTATTCCTATAGGATAAGTAAAGCTGTAGCAATTTTCCTTAAGCATAAACATAAAGAATGCATAATTCTTTCCTATAGAATGCAGTTCAAAGGTATATTTCTCATTTCCTATAAGATTTTCAGAGTCTTTTATAGGTGCTGGAACTTGTTTTTATTGTGAGGGCACTTTTACTTATTCATTAAAAATATAGTGTGTGCCTACAGCGTACCAGGTACTTGTGGGTAGGGTTGACCAGTGGCAGTGAGTGCTGCCAGCAGTGAGACCTCACAGTGGGCCTGAACATTTTTCCCATCTTCAAGTCGCTCTTTGCTCAAGGGATTTCATAAAGTGCCTGACACACTGAAAAACAACTGAAAATTGATGATGATACATAATATGTAAATACATATTTAATATATAAATGGACATATTAAATTATATCTTTAAGATATGCCTGGATATCTTAAACTACAATACTTAACTCAGGTTTTGCTTATAACTCCTGCATATAAAAACATTAGTTTTGTAACCGTGAAATCAAACTTTAGCAATCACTGTATGTGTAATACTTGTCCTTGCAGTTTATTTTAAGAAATTCGATTAACTGACATGATTTAGACAATTACTGATTTTTAATATGCACAGGTATTTGTCATTTTGGGCACGTGGCTTCCTTCTGCTCTGCAGGCCCTTCATGTTTTGCAAATGGAAGGCTGTGGCGACAGAGATGGGGCAAGTCTCACTGCTACTTTTCAGCAGCAGGCGCTCACTTGGTATCTCTGCATCACATTTTGGTAATTCATAAAATAGTTCCATCTTTTCCATAAAGGTATTACTTGCTTAATAGATTCCATGATAAGGTAAACATAACTCCCATCTGTACTGGGACATAGAAAACCAGTGTGGTTTGATGTAGTATTGTGATACTCTTTATTGTGGTGGTATGGTATGCCTGTGTCATCAACACATTTGTTTTTGAAAGGTATCTTTTTATGTAGCTTAAACAAATGATAAGTTATTGACTTTTTGGACCTTATTTGGCCCTGATTTAATATCTTCTTTATAGGTTGGGAAGGGTTTCCAGAGAGTTTTGTGAATCACTCCTATATATGACATTAGTGGTCTCATATTTTAAAATTTATTTTATAATCTTTTAGGAAAGTTAATCATATTTAGTTATATTATTCTGCCTAACCATGGTGAACAAGGCAACTTTAAATTATCTGTGTGCTAATAGCTAATTAGCACATCAACTTAAGAGTGGGAAGGCATTCTTCTTTATTTTTTAGATTACCAGTTTCTGGATCCCTTCAGAACGAGTATATGTCTGTGGATAACATAGCCCCTTTCTTGTATGGTAAATGCAGCAGGACGTTCTCAGATAGACCATTTGTGAGCCAGAACACCATAAAGACAAAGAGAATGGTGCTTGGGAGACTATGTAGAAAAGAAGGAAGAGAGTACACAATATGCTGATGGTAGTGGAAGTTAGCAGAGAGAGAATTGATAAGCAAGCAGGAAGGTAGTATCAGTAATGGCATCACCTGCACAAAGGTGCCAACAAGGTTTGCCTTCAACTAACAATTTTGGGGTCTGTGACATATATTCGTTCCAGTGTTATCATATAAATGTCAACCTTGAAATAATTCACCAGCAAGTAATTTTCCAACTGGAGTCTTAGGCAACTGAGGAAAATTTTGAGAACATGAACTATACAAAGGCCTTTTTTTAAAAGTTAGTGGGAAAATGGAATAAAAAGATAGTGGATTTTTTCCCCCACGAATTTTTGAAGCTTCCCTCTTACAGGGAATGGTACTTTCATTAGTTCAAGTTAGAAATGAAGTAAGCAAATGACATGTTGCACAATGACTATTAAAAAAAGGAATTCAGGAGAAGGCAAGAGGAGAATCATTAGAAAGAGGCAAAGTGTCTTTTCTAACAAAATACTTTTCAATACTTTTCAAGTTTTAATATCTTTTTTCCCTTGTAGTGGAAGGCTCATGATGGCATTATTTTAAAAGTAGATTGGAACTCAGTTAATGATCTTATTTTATCTGCTGGGGAAGACTGTAAATATAAGGTATGTAATGTTTTAATTTTTCACCTGGTAGAAAGACTTGAATTTACCAAATGAGGAAAATGTTTTAGTACCTTAATCTCACCATGTCTTTTAACTAATAATTTAACAAATTGCTACTTTACAATTTTAACAGGCACTTAATAATTTCAATTAATATTATAAATTGATGGCATTATAAAGACTATCTCATTGGCCTTTAGAATTTGATTTTAACAGTTGCAATGTAAATATAGTTTCTAGTTTTTGTGATTCAATCTAGATAAATCAATCTAGTTAAGTTTTCGAAAATGTACCTTATTAGTTGATCAGTTTCAGATCAAGATAGTTTGTAAAGAAGAATATCTAATGTAATCACAATAAGTTTAGTTTAAATAAATACTTTCAGGGAAAGTTGGTAGAATATTTATTGGTCAAGACCAAAAAAATAAGCAAAATACTGAAGATTTCAAAAGTATAATATTGTTCAAAAATTTATTATGGTAAAAAAATACAGATAGCAAAAGCATTTTCCATTGTAACATTTTCTGCACATACAATTCTGTGACATGAGTTCTGTTTTTCTTATCTTCTCCATTACCACTATCCGTTTTCAAACGTTTCCATTATCTTTAACAGAAATTCAGTGGCCTCTAATCAGGGACTTCCCCTGAGGACTCCTGTCTAGTAACCATTAAGAAACTTTGGTGGCTGTCCATTTGCAAACATGTTGTAGCATGTACCAGCCCTTTACTTCTCGTCAGGGCTAATGTTCCATTGTACGCACATCCTACACTTTGTTTATCCATTTATCTATTCAGGATCTTTTGGCTACTGTGATGAGGGCTGCATGGAACATCAGTGCACAGTGTCTGTTGGTGCTCTGTTTTCCGTTCTTTTGGGTGTATACCTAGAAATGGAGTTGTTGAGTTGTATGGCAATGATGGCCTAACTTTTTGAGGAACTGCAGAACTGTTTTCCACAGGGCTGTACCACTTTATCGTTCTACCAGCAATGGATGAGAGTCCCAATTTTTCCCTATGTTTGCCAACATTTGTTGCTCTCTGATCATAGATGGCCTAGGGGAGGTTAATTGTATCTCATTGGGTTTTGATTTGCATTTCCCCAGTGACTAATGATGTTGAACATCTTTCCATGTGCTGTTGGCTGTTTGTATAGCTTCTCTGAGGAAGTAGTGCTTAATTCTCTTGCCTATTAAGATTTTAATATTTTTGTTGCTAGAAGTATTGAACTTAAAACAGCTTAAAATGGGCAGCTTTTATATTTATGAGAGATTTAGTAAAATCTGAACATCATTGCAATGTCGTAAAATATATTGCTTTAGGTACTAAGGTTTCAAGTATCTAAAGGAATTCTACTTCTTCCCCTTGCATACGAGTAAAGATATTTAGTTGCTGATATTATAAAGTCATGATTTCTAAAATTTTATTTAACCGGAGGACAACCTTGTTTCTAATAATGTGGTGGCTGTTAGAAAAGATTAAAAAAAAGATTTGCTTTTATAGGTGTGGGATAGTTACGGCCGTCTGCTGTACAATTCACACCCTCACGAGCATCCTATTACCTCAGTTGCCTGGGCTCCAGATGGGGAGCTGTTTGCTGTTGGATCGTTTCATACTTTACGCTTGTGCGATAAAACCGGGGTAAGTGATACTGAACAGTCACAGATGTGCTATCATAAATGTGGAATGCACAACTACATGGTTCTCAAGCTTTAAAAAACATTTTCGATGAATATATTTGACTGAATCTTTCTTATTTGTCTTTTTAATATACTGGTTCAATCAGTTCCAGATTTCTGGGACCGTATGAACTCTCTAAGTATTAAGAATGGGCATGTTCTCTACTATTTGTCTTTCTGGAATTACTTATTTTGAACACGATTCTAAAGGATGGATAAAGTGGTTAGAATATTAAAATGTATGCCCTATCCATGTAAAGAATGCAGTTTTAAACTTTTTTTGTTGCTGTTGCTATTAACATATTTCACACAAAATTTTTGTTGCATCATTTTGGTAAGGAATTAATACTAAATAACATGCTGTTTTAAACCAAAAGGTTTCTTTCTGTTTGTCAATAATTCATATTTGAGTGAATGTGAGAATTGTTCCTCAGAAGAAACTATGCCCTTCTTCATATAAATTGTGTTTGGTTATCTAAGCAGATAACCAAATTCAACAGTGTTTCTCCATTGGCCTTGAGTGAGTTGCTAGGTTGCAGGACCCCAGAAGCAGCAGCATTATATGGCAAAAAGTTTGAGTGGGGCTGTTCTAGACTACTACCAACTGTGACAAACATCACATCACTGTGGCTCATTTTCTTTAAATGCAAAATATGACCGCTTAGAAATTTTAGAGCTTCAAAAATAAACAATACGTATATACTTGAGTATAAGCTGAGTTTTCCAGCACATTTTTAATGCAGTTTTTGTGGTAAAATTAGGTGCCTCGTCAGATAATCGGATTGCCTTGTATTGAGTATATATGGTAAGTATTCTGGATATTTGTTTTTTAGCACTTAATAAAGCCAGCACTGCCTGGCTCTGGAAGCCCTCCAGAAATTGTTATTGGTAGGTGTGTGAGTTCTGCGTCAGTAACCCTACGTATAACAGAACAAGACGCCCCTCGGTCCTGCTCCGTCCTCCAATTGTTATGCTTCAGTCATTGACGCAGACGCTATGGCAGTCCATCTTGTTGAAGGCCTTCCTCTTTTTCACTGCCCCCCAACTTTACCAAACACGAGTCCTTTTCCAGGGGCTGCTCTCCTGATAACATGTTCCAAGTATTCGAAACAAAGTCTCGCCATCCTCATTTCCAAGGAACGTTTCCATCTGTACTTCATCCAGGACAGATCTGTTTGTTCTTTTGCCAGTCCATTGTACTTTCAATATTCTTCACTTGCAACATAATTCAAATGCATCTATTTTTCTTCGGTCTTCCTTATTCAATGTCCAACTTTCACATGTGTATGAAGTAATTGAAAATATCATGGGTTGGGTCAGGTGCACTTTTGTCCTTGTGATAGTTATATAATTGTCAATTTAAGGATTAAGCATGTAGGGGTGGATTCTAGCCTGTCAATCAGGTCATAGCCAATGAGGCTTCTGTGTGGTCATAGCCTTCGCCTAAGGATTCTGGGAATTCCGGGCTTTCCTCCTTGGAGGTGGGAGACTCTCTGCTCATTCCCTGGGAGACATAGCAGCTGACAAGACTCATGGACCCACCCTGATGCAGCCCTGGGTGCTGGAGAAGCCATGCAGAGACCACTGCTAGCGCTGAGATGTTCCAATGACACTGGATCTAAAGACTTTCTACCCACTGGCCTGTGATCTTCTACATTCGGTGTCATTGCATGTGTTTCATGAGTCTGAAGAGGACTTTATAGATTTGGTATCGGACATATGGGTTAGTATCAGACTCTTGGACTTGATCTGGACTGGGCTGGGATGTTTTCTCAGACTAACACAGTCCACAAAGTAACATCTTTGCTTTTGACATTTTAAAGAGATCTCGTGCAGCAGATTTACGCCATGCAATGCGTCATTTGAGCTCTTGACTGCTGCTTCCATCAGCACTGATTGTTGATCCGAGCTAGATGAAATTCTTCACAACTTCAATGGTTTCTCCATCTATCATGATGTTACCTATGGGTCCAGTTGTGAGAATTTTGGTCTCTACATTGAGTTGTAATCCATAACATAGGCTGCAGTCTTTGATCTCCATAAGCAAATGCTTCATGTCCTCATTTTCAGCAAGCAAGGTTGTATCATCTGCATATCACAAGTTGTTAATGAGCCTTCCTCCATCCTGATGCCACATGCTTCTGATAGTCCCACTTCTCCCATAAGTGCCTCAATATCCAGGTTAATATGGTGAGAGGATACAACCCTGACACACACCTTTCTTGCTTTTAAACCAGGCAGTATTCCCTTGTTTTGTACACAGAACTGTTTCTTGTCCATGTGCAGGTTCTGTGTGAGCATGATGAAGTGTTCTGGAATTCCCATTGTTCTCCAAGCTATTCATAGGTTGTTATGATCCTCACAGTTGCATGCTTTTGCATAGTTAGTAATATTTAATTTCTGAAAGTTGGTGCCCTAAAATCCATTGTTTTTTCTGTCATGCTCCCTAATGAGTATCTGTGCTTACGTCACTCTGAAAGCTGACTCTTGACTCTTTCCTGCCCATGAGTACTGTCCTCCTTCGTGGTCTCCATTCATGGAAAGCTCTCACTTCTGCCTGATACTTACTGAGTTCGATCTACCCTGCAAGGCCTCGCTCATGTTTGGACACGATATGATGCCTCCTGTAGATGACCCAGAGTTCAATTACCTTAAAAAAAAAAATTTCCTCTCATCCTAGGTCAAATTTAACATTAGAATGTTAGATAAGATGATATTAAAAAAAAAAAGAAGATGATATTCACCACTTAAAACCTTTTACCTTTGGCTGTCTCTCAGGGATTCTAATTATATAAACTATGTAGTTTCATCTTTATAATTTAGTATTTCTTAGATTGTCCAGTTTTATATTCTTTTCCTGCTCTTGAATACTTCCCTCACTCATGTTCTTCATTCATGGTATGGTATGCTCTCATTTCTGTCTAAAACTTGCTAAGTTCTACCCACAAACTGGGAAAAAAAAAAAGGACCAAGCTCACTGCCATTGAGTCCATTCGGACCCCTAGTGACCCGAGAAGACAAGGAGGAGTTGCCCTTGTGAGTTTCCCAGACTAACTGTTCACAGGATGGAAGCCGTTCTTCCTTGGCGTGGCTGGTGGTTTCAAACTGCTGACTTTGCAGTCAGCAGCCCAGGGCTCCGTAAGTTCCACTCAGAAGTCTGATGAAAGGATATAACCCTGCATAGACGGACCTATAGAGACAATAATTGGTGCGTGACTTAACGGATTTGGGAGGATGATGGAGGGAAATGAGGAACAAATAATGAATATGGGTGGGGGGATGCTCTAGAACTGACTGTGGTGATATATATACAACTCTTTTTAAATACAACTGAAGTACGAAAATGTATGATATGTGATCTATAGCTCAATAAAACTATTGGAAAGAAAATATTTACACACCTTTGCTGATTTTTAAACTCTTGTTGTATTTGAACAACTTCTATATCTTTGTTTAGTTATATCCCATAACTGAATTATTCTATATTTACTTTTTATACAAAATATAGATACTCAATAATTTATTAATAATATGGGCATAGTAATATTTGTCATCTATAACATTTTAAAGTTAAAACTGGGGTTCTGGGTCAATGTGAATAACTGAATTGAAGATTTACTTCACTAAGCACAAGTCCTTTTTAAAAATGAAATATTCTAGAAGAATTTTCTTTTATCTTTCTGAATTCAACTACTGAATAGGATGTAATATATATATATATACATATATATATTGAGACTTGAGATCAGTATTTTAAATATCTTCATTCACGGGATAAATACTAAATATACAGCACTCATCAGATAGTGTTTTAAAAACTAGAGATGGAATAATGAAAAAGATATGAAATCTGTCACTTAAGTTGTTGACAACTGTTAGAGAGGGAGGCTTTAAAACTTAAAGAACAGAATGATAAGTGTTTGTGCTAAACATGTGGCATGCTGGGAAAATCCCACCTTCATTGCTAACTTCCTGGTAAAGATCAGCATGAATCCATTTCCCACCTGGCATCCTTGTTGCCATTCACTCACAATAGCACTCTCATCCTCAGCCACTTAGAGCTGGGTCAGCCGTGCTGGCTATCATTTTCTCCATATCTCCCGGACCCCTCTCTCTTTCTTCCATCGACAGCTGAGGCTAGGTGTGAGCATACAGGTTAAAAGGATACAGACTGGCAAATAGGCAGTCTGCTGACTCTCATTGCCTCTGTGGTTTGAAAATTCCCTGGGTCTACAGACAGTATGTATGTTTGTATGTATGTGTGTATGTATGTATGTATGTCATTAGGTGCCATGGAGATGATTGTAACTCATAGCTACCCCGTGTACAATAGAACCTAACACAGCTCACAAAAAGGACATGCTCTGCTCCTGACTCTGGCTGGTGAGGAGATCCCACCCAGCGCTTCTCAGCACGGCATTGCAGGGAGTCCTGTTCACAGTTACTCCCAGACGAATAGTATCTCTCTTCCCCCACATCCTTTTTTTTATTTTATGGAGCACACAGCACATTTCAAGCTGAAAGAATTTAAGAATAAAATTCAAGTTGCAATACAGAAGGGGGTCTATGAGCAAAATCTTGAATTATGCAGGAAGCATCAAAAAACAGTGGAAGGAATACACAGACCCTGCACCATGTAGAACTCATAGACATTCAGCCATTGTAAGAGGCAGCATGTGGTCAAGAACTGATGGTACTGAAGGAAGAAAGCCAAGGTGCACTGGAGGCATTATTGGAAAAAGAAGGCACCAAGAATCCTTAGAAGACCAACTGAGATGTTTCAACAAGCTAAGGCAGCACTATCAGCTCTCACTCATCTGTGCCAAGAAATTTGGAAGACAGCTATCTGACCAACGAGCAGCGGCTGCTTACATTCTATTAAAAAAAAAACCCGTCAGGTTATATATGAAAAAGAAGCTTAGCAGGAAATCTTAGTTATTCTGTTTTATAACTCATAGCTCAAATCTTCCTAGCTCCTCTAATCATTATTTTATAAATTTGTTAAATCTGCTAAGAAATGAGTCGTGGCTGGAAAAGATCCATCTTTGTGCTAATTCTAAAGAAAGGTGACCTAGCTTCCTGGAGGTGACATTCAACTGGCCATTGCTGGCCACAGGCTTTCTCTCCTAGAACCATAGCCCAATTTATCCATGTCCTGGTGGAGAAAGCTCCGTGAATGGGAACTGCTGCTGTGACTTATTGAAAGCCTCAATGGACCACGTCTTGGCACTATGCCAAGGGAGAGCTGGTTCCTCCAACCCCAGCCGAGATCCCTACAGCTATTCAGAGCCTAAACAAAATAGGCAATCGAGCTCAGACTGGTCATTTCAAACAGCTCACAGTTAGGGAAGCTCTGCTGGATGGTTTGGTGGCCCCTGAAGTGTGGATGTGGTTTTGTATTGGAGATCATAAGCAAACGAGGCATCATTGGCTATGATGTTTGAAGCCCAGTCTTTAACATCTGATATTTGGTTTACAATTTGAATGTTCTTGGACCATGTGTGGTCAGACTACTCTAATAAAATAGATACTTATTTAAAAAGAAAAGAAAGGTGACCTAAAAGAGAATGGAAATGATTGAAAACTAGTATTAATACCATATGCAAATGAAATTTTGCTGAAGATCATTCAACAATGTTTGCAGCAGTACATGGATTAGGAGCTGCCAAAAATTCAAGTCAAATTCAGAAGAGGATGTGTCACAAGGGATCTTATTGCTGGTGTCAGATAGATCTTGGCTGAAAGCAGATAATACGAGAAAGAAGTTTACTTGTGCTTAATTGATCATGCAAAAACTATGTGGTTCAAAGAAACTATGGATAGCATTGAGAACAATGGAAATTCCAGAACGCTTTATTTTGCTGATGTGGAACCTTTACATGGGCCCAGAAGTGATCATTAAAGCTGAACAAGAGAATATTGCCATGACAATAAATAATCTCCTTTAGAAGAATGAATACTAAACTAGTCTCAAGAAGTTGGGGATTGGTGATGCCCCAAATGTCCATCTCCTCTGTGATGCTGTTCAGCTCCATTCCCCGACCCATCCCATTCCACCCTTGAGAATATTCCCTCATGTTTCTAGATTTTGTGAATCGTTACGACATCCCACAGAAAATCATGAAAGTTTGAGGAAATGTCTCACATGGTGGTGAGTGCTGTTCAGTCAAAAATCCAAAGGTCAGGTAGGGTAAACCAGATGTATGCTCTACTCCTGGCTCTTGCCAGTAATGAGATCATACCCCCTACTTCAAAGAGGACTCATTTTATTCCCAGCAGGATGGCATTGCAGGGAATCCTGTTCGCAATTACTCACAGGCTAATTCTGTTAGTCTCTTCCCTTACCTGCTTTTTAAAAAAAAGAAAATTGTGCTATAATGAATATATCATGCAATTCAGTAGTTCAATCATATCAATAAGGTTTTTGCAATCCTACCACAGTCAACTTTGGAATCTTTTCTTCCTTCTTATACCTGTTGATATTAACTCCCTATCTCCCCCGGCCCCCACTGCCTCTGCACGCCCCTTCTGTGCTACCAGGTACTCATTAATCCAGCTCCTCTCTCCTTTCATCCACCCATCCGGGCTTCCCTCTACAGATAGATATACAAAACAAGGGCAAACAACCAATAAGGACCTACAACAACAACCACATCAAACTTAGAAAAGACCTCACTCTAAGTAAATATTAATAATTTAGAATAAATTCACAATGGGTCCAGAGGGAGCTCAAAATACAAGATGTTACATCCCAGAACTAAGTACATTTGCTAAAGTGCATTTCACATTGTTTTGGTCTGATATTAGGACGGTTAATATTCCTAGTCTATGTGTATTGGGATCAGCCAGGACTCCTCCACGTAGGGATCCTGCAAATGGATTTTGGGCTACCTCTATCAACCATAGCTTTTTTTTTTGCATAACCCTTTCCAGCTTATTGCAAGATGAATTTACACTAATTCAAGTTAAAAGTTAAAAGTGGACCCGCGTGGTTACATTATACAACAAGACAAAAAGTGTTGCTATACAACCACAGAAACTTTTGTGAAACAAAAATATCAAAAGATGAAGTTACCGTTTGTTTCTTGATGTAGCCTGCATCTAGGCCTATGCTTTTTTTTTTTTGTCTATACACTTCTGAAGGTGGTGCTTCTATCTCTAAGCCTTCCCGGCAGAACTCTTTCTCTGATTTATACCATATCAAAAATGGCAAGTTTCTTGTCTCCAAGGGACTCAAAATAATGTTCATTTTAAATGTTCTAATCCATTCCATGAAATCATCTTCATTAGCTTTGGTCTTGCTTAAAAGACTTGATGGGAA
This sequence comes from Echinops telfairi, assembly GCF_000313985.2. Lineage (NCBI taxonomy): Eukaryota > Metazoa > Chordata > Mammalia > Afrosoricida > Tenrecidae > Echinops > Echinops telfairi. Next base: position 6,134,333 of record NW_022111320.1, on the reverse strand, counting down.
GATCAGGCCTTTGAGCTGGCTGATCTTCCAACAGTGCTTTGGGTACCAATCTTGCCAAAAGCTGGATGAGGCCCAGACATTTGGCATAAAATGAAAACTGCAGAACGCTGTGAGGTTGGAAACTCTCAGAGTGGTCGATGGTAAATCTACAATCGTCTTCCACCACTTTCTATACTTCAATCAGTTTCTTCCTTTGTGGCGGTTGATGGTCTTGCCTTTTGGGGCTCATCTTTGAGGTCTTCCTGACTCTCCCTGAAATGCTCGATCAGTTTAGAAACTGTTGTTTCAGGTGGGGCAGCGGTCCCATCAGCTTGTTGCAAAGTTTCTTTGATGGAGATGTCCTCTGGAGTTTTGTTAAGAATTTGATATTAGCTCTGACCTCAAAGTTAGTTTTTACCATGGCACAAAAAGTATCTTTTTTTTTTTTTAAAAGCAACACCAGTCTAAAACCAGTGGGATCACTGTGGCGACTTATCTGTAGCCACTCACTGACTGCATGTATTAAGGTCTGTGCCAGGAATGGGACCTTTGCAGCGAAACCTTTGGACTTGCCCTTGTACAAGCTGTGAGGTTTTGAACTTGTGACAAGGGATAGGGATTTTTTTCTACTTATTGCAAGGAAATTCTCACTTAGGCTTCAGTGGACCACAAGCACTTAAAACCCATGATCCTTCAGCTGGTCGTCCTTAGCCAGTCCAATTTCTACAGGGAACTGGAATATGTGCTTGCGCTGCTCACCCTGGAGCCAAATCACTGCTCATATTCTGGATGCTCAATCACAGTACCATTACAGGCAAATTTCTTCTTACAGGGCATGCCAAGGCCAGAGATTACACCCCCTTAGAAAAATGGGGGCTTCAGCGTGACTGTAGTGGTTTGGATTTTATTATGGGCAATGATGTGCCATAGGCCATTTTAAGTAGTGTACTTACCAGATTAAAAAAATTTTTTCAAAACGGTTTTATTGGGAATTAATACTCCTTTTTGAGAAAGCATACGCTGAAAGTCACCATGGAGAAGAATGGTTTAGAGTAGTGCTTGAGACAGAATGGCTAATTAGAAGACCTGTTGCAATTTTAAAAAGTGACGTAGGCCTGCATAAGAAGGAGTAGCAGTGGAGATGAAAATAAGTAGACAACCTCAGAAGATAAACCATGTTATACGAGTAGAAAGAGTTCAGGATAATTACTTACGTTTCCATTTGAGTTCCACTGTCTGTGGACTAACTCTATTCACTAAGAGATATTAATGCTACATGCTTTTGAATCAAATACAAGTATTTGTACAAGTATTTTCTGCACAACTTTTTAAAGAATGCCAAGCAGACATAGCCTTTATGGAGTTTACTTTCTTACAAATGAGACAGATATTAAGCAATTAATTACACACTCAGTTACTTCATTACAGCAATAATAAATTTTACAAGGAAATGACAGTCTGCTTTCAGTAATGAGGACTAATCTACCTGGAGGGTCAAGATAAATGAATGAGATGAAAGATAGAATGAAACACTTCTTGAGACCCTTCCCTCTTCTGCTAACAAGTAACGGTGCCATTGGAAAGCAGAACATTTAAATCAGCTGGTGCTGGCTGCTTTTCTCACACAGTTGTTGATCTCTTGAAAAAAAATAGTCTTGACAGAAATTGTTCAAATTTATGTAAACATTGAAGAATGATGGTTGCATCATAACTTACCAAAATAAAATTTCGGGTTACTTATCAAATGATTAAGCCTAGAAAAATATTGTTTTATACTGTTTTTCAAGAAATATTTCGAGTTGTGGCAAGGAGTTCGATTGCATAGAAACTGCTAATAATAGATTTAGCTTTTGTTTTGAATGTGTTTCTTCCTTTACTGTGGAGATATGTAACTTAACTTCGTGAATATTTGAAGAAGCAGCAATTCTTATTTTCGTGTGTGCAGGTACACGTACAAGTCTCCACACTAGTATATTGTCTGCTTTCGAATTGGCCCCACTCATGGTGACCCTGTGAACAATGGAATGAAATACCAGTCTTAGAGATGGAAATTACATACTCATAGTCTGTTATTGTCAACAATTCACCACATTAGTAGAAATGTAGTAACTTTATCCCCAATTAAGTTCTTTTTATTTTATCCCCAATTAAGTTCATGATATTAAATGTTACCTCGGTGTTCATAGAGAACTACATAAGCAAATGTAATAATTTTTTATTTTAATGGTCAAATATAACTTTAAATCCTCAAGCGATTGGAGCTTATTATACTGATGCATGTATTACTCCTTTGCTGCTCTTTCTTCCTTTCTATCTGAAGAACTTCCTGTAGCAATTCAGGCAGAACAGGACTGCTGATGACAATTACTCTTAGTTTATCTTTATCTGAGAATGTCCTTACTTTACCATCAGTCATATATTTTTGCTGAATATACTCATAGAATGCTGAGTTCGCATTTTAGCAATTAGAACTATTCCACCATTTCCTGCAGGCTCCCTGGTTTCTGAGGGGACATCCATCGTTATTTGTTGTTCCTTACACATGCTGTATCATTTCTCTTGGAGTGCTTAAAAACATTGCTTTGTCTTCAGTTTTCAGAAATTTGATTGTGATGTATCTCAGCATGAGTTTCTTTTGGTCTTTTCAACTTCCAGAATCTGTAGGATTAAGTCTTTAATCAAATGTAAGAACTCTATGGCATTACTGAAGTCTATTTTTAACCCCACCATTTCTTTCTGAGACTGATCTTTTTGTTCGAACCCCGCAGGTGCTGGAAGCTTTATTCCTTTTTTCCCCCTTCGATTGATTTTTTTTCTATATGATTTTGATCGGATAATTTTGTTTTAAAGTTCACTGATTATTTTCTTTGTCATAATTTTGATTTTGTGGTTAGCAGTGCAACATGTAATCCACTATACCACTAGGGACCCTGAGGCCTGTAATTCTGATTTTGAACCCATCCTTTTGTATACTGTATTTTCAGTTCTTAAATTTTGATTCAGTTCTTCTTTATATATTCTATTTCTATTCTGAGAGTTTGTTTTCAGAGTGTAATCATTCTGACTCATAATGACACTGGTGTACAGAATAAAGCTGCTCTATATTGTTTTTAAGGTTATGATCTTTTGGAAGCAGATCACTAAATGTGCCTTCCAAATTTTTCTGATCACCACCCCCAGCCATTGAGTGGATCCATAACTCAATATTTTCTAGGCTGTACATCTTAACTGGACCAGATAGCTTCATCTTTCTTGTACAGAGCATGTGGTAGGTTTGAACAGCAGACCTGTGGTTAGCAGTTCAATTTTTATGAGAGACTTTAAAATCCTTATAAAGTAATTTATTTTAGTGCTTCTTAGAAATTTTGATTATTATGAGGCTATGATAAAGAGACTCTAGTTTCTTTGTTTCTATTTAAATCCATTTTAGTAGGTGCAGAATTTAATCTATAGGTGCAGAATTCATGTCCTGGCTTAATTTTGTGGATTGTAGTTTAAATATCAATTAGTTTTCCAAAGTTATTTTTTGAGGGAAATGGGGAGCTAATAACTATGAGTATAAGAATGAAGAAAGTGTTCTAAAAATGATGAGGGTTGTACAACTCTTCTTAGTATGATTAAGCTATTGAATTGTATGATTTGTGAATTAAAATGTAACAAAACAGTTTTAAAGAGAAAGCTTTTGCAGTGCTGGTCTAGTGTGTCCTGATTGTTTTCTATCCAGTAGCAAATTTAAAGTCTTAGTGGCATTCCACAGATTAGTTCAGTCCCCATAGTTTTGTTAGGTTGATTCTGATCAGTTTCATGTATGGGCTGCCTGGGAGTGTTCACAGTGTTTATGTGGGGCTGCTAACTGCCAAGTCAGCGCTTCAAAACCACCAGCCACTTCGAGGGAGAAAGCTGAAGCTGTCTACTCCTGTGAAAAGTTACAGACTCAGAAGCCCACAGGGACAGACTTACCTGCCCTGTCATACAGGGTCGCTATGAGTTGTCAACTCTGGATGGGAGTGAGTGACTGAGTAAATTTTCTCTGGCTCTCCATAACCCTCCCCCAGCTTTCTAACTGAGAGAGGACTGGTTGTCATTGGCCTGGTGCAGCGCCAGGATAATAAACAGGGTCCATTCGACAGCCTTCAGAGTGCACATTGAAAAGGGCCACTGCTTCATTACTGCAGCATTGGGACGGCTGCTAGAATTCCGTTTCACAGTCTCCAGTGCCAGGCAGGAGAGGGAAAGGACATGCCCCGTTCACTCCAGTGCAGCCCAGGAACGGCTGCTAAAGCTCCCTCTCACTGTGTGTTCTTAGAATAGGATGATTATATCAAAGGGTCCTGCCACTACCACCCTGGCCCTTTGACTAAAGAGAGAGCGGTTCACTCGGTGCTTATTTGGTCTGCACCCATTGGCATTCTGGATTATTGTCTGGTTTACTTCCAGACCAGGATCTACAGGTAAATAAACACAGGAGGAAGACACAAGCACAGGGTGCTCACCACTGGGTTGCTCCTCAAATCTCAAGGCCTCAGTTCTCCCTAGGCACTTTTTGCCTACCAGACATCCTAAGAAGCACGAAAGTATGGCCCATTCATAGAAAAAAAAAAAAAAAAAAAAGAAATGGACAGACATTGAAGCAGCCCCAACACTGGGCTTATTAGACATAAACGTTAAACCAACCATATCGAATGCACTCGGTGAAAGGAGACTGGGCAAAGAAGTAAAGGAGCAGAACAACGAAGTCAACCAGAAGAACAATGTCTGCACAAATAGAAAATATCGATGTAGAGTTAGAAATTTTGAAAAAAGGAGCCAAATAGAAATTTTGGAGCTGCCAAAAAAACGAGCCAATGAGTAAAGCAGTGAAAATGCCTCTCAAACGTAAGCTGTAGATGACCTGCAGACACACAGCACACAGGAGTGCTGTCTGCCACCCAGCCTACTGCTGTGGGCCCTGGGGCTCCTCGGGTACATCGGTACAGCATTTTCAAGAATACTTTCCTAGATCTGTCAAGAGCTTTGAAGTTTTGAGCATCTGTCGTCAGGAAAGAATAAAATTCATTGTGTATTCATTTGTTTATTTTAATATTCATTAATTCTTTCACAAATTCTGAAAGCCTATTAAATGCCAGGCACTACCTTAAGTATTAAAGTAACAATAGTGACCAAAATAAGTTGCCTTCTTTTAAGCATTGTTGTCTCAACAGATGAAAAACTACAAGTGAACCATATGAACTTTATTAGTAGGTAGTAAGTGCTGTGAAAGATAAGGGGGGTAGCATTGGTTTAGTGGGGTAGTCAGGAAATATCAAACACTCAATTACATTACTGAGTGGTCAGTAAAATAAATTATGGAGTAAATAAATTCCTTGCGGGATAAAATTAAAAACCCCGGGACTATACTTTTCTCTAGATTTTATAGTAAATTTTATGTTTAACCTTATATTTTTGAGAACCTCATGATTCAAATATATAAGGCACACACATTCAAGTTATTATGAAAGCCAAAAACAAACCAGTTGCCACCAAGTCGGTTGCTATAAATAAATGTGCAGACTATATTAATGAATTACAGTACATGAAACAAAATAAGATTCACGGGAAAAGATCAGAATATTAAAATACCTTTGGCTGTATTTTTTTTAGCTCACACAATTGCTTTCGTTTATCAGCAGGTGGTGCTATTGCTCGCAGAAATAACTGTGATTGTTTCACTGGCCTTGGGCATTGATTCCATTAGTTGTTATTATGCACTAAAACCTGTAAAAGGTGTAGCCTGTGTAAGGTGAAAACCTATTAGAGAAGGAAAAACACAAATCTTTTTGACTAAAAGGAGTGATGGAAAATTGGTGAGACTACACCCTGTCAAAGGCAGGAGACTTGTAAGACCCAGAAAAACAAGGCAACCCTGGTGAGTTTTGGTGCTCGGAGGTTTCATTGTAGAAACACAGTCCTCCAGTCAGTCCCTAATGAATGAACGACTCATTCTCAATCAGTTATTGAAATGATTCAGCATCTTCTGTGACTACATTTAACCGCTAGATGCAACTTGTCAGTCAGTGACACATACAATTTTAAGACAGCAATCATTTGTTGGTACATGAAAGAGCCTATAAAACCCAGTACATGAGAGAGAATATTGATCTTAAAAATTAGTTAGCATGCCTTAAAGAAAGTTTGAAAACTTTGTGTTTCTCTTCCACTTGAACCTTTTTTATGGACACACCTTGAATTCACTGGACTTGGCTAAAGAGAGAGACTTTTGAGAATTCTTTTAGCCTAGTTAGTATATATTTATAAGGCGCCAGGTGGCACAATGGTTAACACTTGCCTGTTACCTGAAAGCAAGTCAGCAGGAGAAAATGCCCCACTCTGCTCCTATAAAGATCACAGCTTAAGAAAACCTCTACGACAGTGCTCCTCCGTCCTGGGTCAGAATCAACTAGACAGCGCACAACAACAAATGGTGAAAAGGATTAGCTTGGCATTAGGGAGGTTTTATTAATTTTTTTTTTTTTTTGGCAAATAACTTTTTTTTAATTGGGAAAGGTATAAACCATCTAAGAAAATCCAAAAGAAACAAGAGGCATATGGTCTTTTTCCCCTAAAAGATGTAACATCCATCCTTTAATACACCAAACGCTTCAAGGAAACATTGTCAGCTGTTGTTCTCTGCACTGCACTGTCTAGTATGATGGCTTGTTTTGTTGTACGTTGCGACTTTTTAAGTGCAGGAGTAGAAGTGGCCTGCCTGTAACGCTCTGGAGTCTAGGCTCCAGCAGGGGGGCCACAAAGTTGAAGAAGACCTCTGTGCCTTGAGATTCCTCTCTCCACAGTAAGTAAACCATTTGTGGAGCTGACTGACTCAGGGCAGCCCCCCCTGTGTGTAGACTAGAGGGTTTTCAACGATTTTGGGGGGAAATAGATCACTGCCTTTTTCTGTCTAGGTGCTTCAGGGTGGATATAGTCCTCCAACGTTTCAGTTCACAGTCAAGCCCATTAACGACTTGCACCACCTGGGGATTCCTTCCGAACCTGATTGCTTCTCTTACTTCAGCTCCACAATTCTATGACTCCTTTTCTACGGTCATCAATACCCTACTTCCTCCTTTTATTAGTCATGTCAGTGTGTTGTTGTTTTTAACATGATTTTGCTCTACTTAAAGAGAGGAGTCCAAGTGGCATAGTGGTTCTGCAATTAGGCTGCGACCTAAAAGGTCAGCAGTTTGAAACCACCAACCTGCTCCATGGGAGAAAGATGGGGTTTTCTATCCGGTAAAGAGGTAAAGAGATACAGTCTCAGATACTCTCAGGGGCAATTCTACCCTGTCTTAAGAAGGGTCACTATGAGTCAGCATCGACTTGATGGTAGTGTTTGGTTTTAGTTCTACATACCAGAAGCCCTGGTAGCACCACATTGGGCTGCTAACTGCAAGGTCAGCAGTTTGAAACCACCAGTCACTCCATGGGAGAAAGATGAGGCTGTCTACTCCCAGAAACAGTTCCAGTTTCTCACAACCACAGGGACAGTTTTACTGTGCCCTATAGGATTGCTATTCATCAGAATTGACTCGATGGCAGTGGGTTTCATGCATAAAGAAATAACACTATATATAACATGCCTGAATTGGGGGTGCAGGGGTGGGTTGGGGGCAGGGAATCAAGTAGTGCTAGAGAAGTATGACTGATCCTGTAACTCAAATTTACTCTCCATTTTACTATAGTTGCAAGTAACAGAAGCCACTAAGCAAAAAGAGGAATTGGCTATAAGGATATATTCCAGAAGTAGCTGGTCCCCAGGAACTGGAATATTAGAAGAACACAGAAAGCATTGTTTTTGTGTCTTTTGCTTCTGTTGTCTAAATATATGTGACTTTTTCTTTTCTTGAAGACTAACTAAAAAAAAAATTTTTTTCCCACAATGCTGTGTTAACAGCTCAAGTGTATATCTCCTTCCCTAAGAGAGCCGACTGAGGCAGGTCTCCATGCCAGTTTAAGATGCCTCTGGAAGGGTATCTAGCCCAGCTTAGGTGAGGTAAGCATGCCTGGTCTAATTAAATGTGATCAAAGAGGTAGGGGGTAAACAGGGCTGCCTGCACCCTAACACAGTATTGCCCAGGTGCCTTGCTGCTGAGGGCAAAAGCTTAGAAAATGGTTCAGGAGGGAGGCAATTCACCCTGCAGGCTGCCATTTGTGTCTCAAAGCCATGTCAACAGAATCTGTGAAAAGTTTTCAGTTTATCTTTGGAGAGGTTTTCTTTTTATATGAGTAAGTTTCTGACTTTATAATAAAAGACAATGAGAAAATTAAAATTGTTTTTATAGATTTGCTATAAAATTAATTTTGTTAAAAACCAGGAAGTACATAAACCATAAAGTAAAATAACTGCTTCCTTTACAAGATGAGACCTTGTTGCCCAGAACAGAGAAAAACTGAAGTTGTCAAGGATTTCATTTTACTTTGACTGACAATCAACTACCAGGGAAGCCAAAGTTAAGAAATCATATCAAATCAAAGAAGAAGATAAAAAAGGACATACTGCATTCGGCACATTTGCTGCAAAGACCTATTTGAGGCGTTACAGAGCGAAATGTCACTTTGAGGGCTATGGTGCGCCTGACCAAGGTTATAGTATCTTCAAACACCTCATCGGCATGTGAAAACGGAGTCACGAATAGAAAGCATGAAGAATTGATGCATTTGAATTAGGTGTTGGTGAAGCATGTGGACAGTGGACTGTGGACTGCCAAAAGAACACACATTGGTCTGCTCCGCAGGAGGGAGGTTGGCCTCACTCCGTCTCCTGTGCTTCAGACATGTTAGCAGGAGAGACCAGTTCCTGGCCAAGGACGTCATGCATGGTAACGTGAAGGGTTAGCCAAAAAGAGGAAGATCCTCAAAGAGATGGCACAATGGCAGCCACACGGAGCTCAGCCATGACAATTGTGAGGGTGGGGCAGGAGCACGAAGTGTCTTGTTCTGTTTATTGTACATAGATAGGGTCACTAGGAGTCGGAGCTGACATGATGACACCTAACGACAAGAAGCCTTTTAAAAGCCAAAGCCAAAAACGAATTTTAAGAGTATTACTTCACAAGGCGATGTTCAGATTTGAATATTTAGAAAAATAATGAGTAAACTTTTCATGTCCTTGCTATGTTTCTTCTAATATATCAGCTATATGATGGGAGAGTGTTGACTCCTCAGTGATGCTCACATTCCTATGTCTGGGATTCTAGGGATATGTTTCCCTATATGGCAAGAGATTTACAGATGTACTTAAGGGTGTGGAGCTTGAGATCGTATTTTCTGAATTATTCAGGCCAGTCTATTCTAATATGAATTCTGAAAGACGGAGAGTCTTTCTCGGCTAGGTGAGAGTGATGAGATGGATAAAGAGGAAGAGAGCTTTAGAACGTGAGAGTACGCTCACTTACTATTCCTAGCTTCACAGATGGAGGTCCATAAGCCAAGGATGCAAGTGGTCTCTGGAAGTTGAGAATGGCCTTCAGCAAGAAAAGGAAATAGGGTCCTCAGTCGGACAACTGCAAGAGTAGAATTTTCCTAACAAGCTGAACAAGCAAGGAAACGGATCATACCCCAGGGCCTCCAAAAGAATGTAGCCTTGTTGATATCTTGATTTTAGCTCAAGGACACCTATGTCAGATGTAAGACCTTTCATAAGATATGATCTTATTAATAACATATGGTCTAATAAATTTGTGTTGTTTGAAGCTGATAAGTTTATAGTAGCTTGTTAGTGTGTGAGAGAAAGACGGACTTTCTACGCTTTGAAAGAGTTACAGTCTCAGAACCCCACAGCGTCAGTTCTCCTTGTCCTTGAGTCTTTCCTGGTGTTATAATGTAGAGTCTGATTTGGTGTATCTGGGGTTCAGTATGGATTGCGCTCAAATCTTCACAAATGAACCAATAGACAACATCATGATAGTGGAGAAAAGATGAAAGTTGTCAAGGATTTCATTCTACTTGGAACTACAATTAATGATCTTGGAAGAAGCAGCCAAGAAATCAAGTGATGTATTATTGCACTGGACAAATCTGCTGCACACGATCTCTTTATTCAAGAGCAAGGATGCCATTTTGAGGAATAAGGTGTACCTGACCCTCAGCCATAGTATTTTCAATCACCTTATATATATATGAAAGTTGACCAAATAGGGAAGACTGAGGAAAAACGGATGCATTTGAATTAGGTGTTGGCAGGGAATATTGAAAGTGTCACGGGCCATCAGAAAAGCAAATATTTCTTGGAAGAAGTCCAGTCAGAGTACTCCTTGGAGGTGAGGATGGTGAGATATTGACTCATGCAATTTGGACATGGGGTCAGCAGAGACCAGTTCTGGAAAAGGGCCTCATTCTTGGTAAACTAGAGAGTCAGTGAAAGAAGCAGGTCCTCAAGGAGATGCACTGACACAGTGGCTACAACGATGGGATCAGACATAACAGCAATTGTGAGGGTGGTGCAGGACTGGGCAGTGTCATGTTCTGTTGCACATATGAGTCAGAATTGACTGAGTGGCACCCAACAACGATATCTGGAGTGGATATGTAAATTCTCAGCATGGCGTAGGTTTGGAATTAACTTGTTCTGAAGCCTTGAAGAAAAGACTCCAAGCCTTTTCAAAAATTGAAAAGCCTCATGGCAGCAAGTGAAAGTGATTGTCATGAAGAATTTGTGGCAAATAGTTGATTCAAAGAACCCTGGTGGTGTCATGTTTTAGGCAACTAGCTGCTAACCATAAGGTATGTGGTTCAAATCCACTAGTGGCTCTGAGGGAGAAAAATGAGGGTGCCTTCTCTCAGCAAAATTTACAGTCTTGGAAACCCTTATGGTGACTCTTTCAGAGTCACTATGAGTCAAAATCAACTTGATGGCAATAACTTCTGTCCCCCTCCCCCTTATTTCAAACTGAGGGCAAGTTTATGTAACATTAAAGGGCAAGTATAACTTGTCTGTTGTCAGACATTTAACTTGGGGCCTGCCTGTGCTACCCATGGTGATAGCCCTTTATCAGGGAATGTTAGCTAACCATAAAGCACCATCAAGTATGTCAGTGATATTTACCCAGAGCCAAAACCAAACTGACTAACCTCATAATTTTTCAAGAGCGCCCTGCCTTTAGACAAAGAATAGATTGCTAAGTTCCCCCAAAGCATAACAGCAATCGATTGGAACATTGTTGCGCATTGGCATGATGCTTTTTCATAGGTAACTCAAAATAACATTGGGTTTTAGTTGGACATACTGTATATACTCAAGTATAAGCCAACCCGAATATCAGCCGAGGCACCTGATTTTACCACAAAAACTGCATTAAAAATGTGCTGAACAATTGATGTGTGTATGGATTGTGATAAGAGATGTATGAGCCCCTAATAAAATGATTTAAAAAAATGTGCTGAAAAGCTCAGCTTATACACGAGTATATACAGTAATATTATGAATACTGATCTTTTCTATAAACTTCTTTTATAAACACCACTTTTTCTTACTCTTCTCTTCAGTTTTTTCTTCTTCATGTTGCGTTGGTGTGGTGGTTATGATTTGGCCGCTAACTGCAAGGTCAGCAGTTTGAAACCACCAGCCATTCCCCGGGGAAAAAATGAGACTTTCTAAGATTCCAGTAAAGGCACAGTCTTGGAAACCTACAAGGGCAGTTCTACTCTGTCCTAAAGGGTCGCTATGAATCAGAATCGGCTCCATAGCAGTGAGTTTGATTGGTGTCTATTTGCATTTTACTCAACCAAAAGTAATTTTTAAAGTTTTAAAAAATACATAGTTTATTTTAGAAAACTATGTTAGCTACAATCTATTGTCAAGGGAAGTATATAGGAAATAGCATCTGTATTGCATTAACAATGCTTCGAAGCTATGCATAAGGTTGTGAGTGGCTTCTTTCGCTGAGGTGAGGAGCTAAGCCCTTCTCTGTTGGCTGCTCTCAGTCTGAAAGCTCTGCTGAAACCTGTGCACTTTATGTGACCCTGCTGGGCATTTAGAGTAGCAGTGACATAGCCTCCAGCATCACAGTAACACACTAGCCACCTCAGTATGACAAACTGATAGACAAGTTTTGTATTGCAGAGGTAATAATAATATTAAATTGTTAGCTATGCAGTTTGTTTAAGGGCCCTCATGAGACTGAGTGGCTCATTGACAGCTAAAGACAACAACAATGGGAGAAAGAAAGATAAGAAGGTTATTCTTTGGCATCTCTTAAGTAGTATACCACCTAGCAAAGAGGACTTGAATCGCTTACTGAGAAGATCAAAGACCACAGCCTTTATTATGAAGTGATTACTTAATGTAAAGAAAACAAAGATCCTCACTAGACTGATAAATAATATGATAATTGATAAAAGATTCAAGTTGTCAGGATTTCATTTTACATGGACATACCTACTCCTCTGTTGGCTCGGCATCCTGTGGTTAATTGTGTGTGGTTGTGATGCTTGAGGCTGTGCCACCAAGGTTTCAAATACCAGGAGGATCACGCATGATGGACATATTTCAGTGGAGCGTCCAGATTAAGACAAGGTATAAAAAGGGACCTGGTGATCTGCTTCTAAAAAGCAAAAATCAGGGAAGATAAGCATCAGGTTTGTGTCCTTTCACAGTACGTATTCATTTTGTATGCTGAGCAGATAACCAGAGAAGCTGGACTACATGAAGAAGAAATGGGGCAGCAAGATCAGAAGAAGATGCCCCTGAAGTGGGTATCAGGATCAGAAGATTCCCTGAGAACCTATGATATGCAGATGCCACAGCTTGCTTGCTGAAAGTGAAGAGGACTTGAAGCACTTACTGATGAAGCTGAAAGAAGACAATTGTCAGAATGGATTACACGTCAGCATGAGCAAGACACCAACCCTTACATCTGGATCAATAAGCAACTTATGATACACAGAAAATACTGAATTTCTCAATGACTGTATTTGACTTGGATCCACAATGAGTGCTCGTGGAAGCAGAGTGGAGGGGGAAGGCAGGAAGACAAAGGCGCAGGCTAGAGGATAGGCAGGTGGTGTCTCGGGGAAGGGGAAACAATATCCATTGAGAGAGAAATGGAGGGAATTATCGAAATAGGACAAGACAATGGAAAATCTGATGAGTTGCTGAGTGTAAAACTGATGATCAGCTGTGTAAACATTCACCTAATTTATAATAAAAAGTTAAAAAAAAGAAATCAAGTGATTTGTTGCATTGAGGATATCTGCTGCGAAAAGCAAAAGTATCCCTTTGAGGACTAAGGTGTATCTGACCCAAGATGTGGTATTTTCACGCACCTCAGATGTATTCATAAGCTCGAAAATAAATAATGATGACAAATGAATAATAGACGTCTTTGAATTATGGTATGGTGAAGAGTATTAAATAAGAGGGCACTTCAGAAAGTTGAAATATAGTTGAAAGATAATGGAAAATTTCCACCAACTTTTGAAGTAACCTTTTATATCATGGCATGCTAAACGAACAAACAAATCGTTCTTGGAAGAAGCATAGCTAGATTGCTTGCTAGCTAGTTGGTGAGACTCATGCATTTTGGAAATGTTATCAGGAGGGTCTAGTCCTTGGAGAACGACTCAAAAAACTCTCACTGCCACTGAGTCAATGCTGACTCAAAGTGACCCCTGTGGGTTTCCGAGACTGTAACTGTTTACAGAAGTAGAAAGCCCAGTTTTTCTCCCACGGAGCTGCTAGTGGTTTTGAATTGCTGACCAAGCAAATCGCAGCCAAACACATAACCACTACAGAAAACAACAATGGAAAACAAACAAAACAAAACAAAAAGTCATTGCCATTGAGTCTATGCAGACTCATAGTGACCTTATGGGACTGGGCAGAACTGCCCTGTGGGTTTCTGAGATTATAGCTCTTTTGTTTGTTTGTTTTTTTCCTTAGGAAGGTTGAGAACCACTGTGCTAGTGAATCAGTTTCTTCAAAATTGAAGTCATTTTCAAATCTTTGGTCATTAGTGTTCAGTGCATAAAATATATTCTTGATATGGTTTCTAAGTCCAGGTCCTGGCAAAGAACAGGAAAGGCATCGTGGACCGCCGACAGAACAAGCTAATCTGTCTTGGAAGAAGTATAGTCCGAAAGCTCCTTAGAAACAAGAATAGTGAGACTTCCTTTAATGCATTTTGGACATGTTCACAGGAGAGGACAGTCCCTGGAGACAGCATGCTGGGTAAAGGAGAGGGCAGCAAACAAGAGGATGCAGTCCTTGGTATGTTCAGTATTCTTTGCCCACATCATGATTCAAAGGCAGACCCTCAACAAGACGACTCAACACAGTGGCTACACGGTGGCCTGTCTTTTTATTTTAATCGTTTTATTAGGGGCTCTTATAACTCTTATCACAATCCATACAGACATCAATTGTGTAAAGCACATTTGTGCATTCATTGCCCTCATCATTCTCAAAACATTTGCTCTAAATTATCAAGGGCTCATGAGGGAGGGGAGAGCGGAGAGGGGGGGAAAGAATGAGGACCTGATGCCAGGGGCTTAAGAGATTATAGCTCTTTACAGGAGCAGAAAGCCCGGTCTTTCATGGAAAAAGAAGATCTTCAAAGAGGTGGATTGACACACTGGCTGCAACAATAGATTCGAACGTGGCATTGAGCTTGGGGCAGGACCAGGCTGTGTTTTGTTCTGTTACATGTAATGTTGCTATGGGTCAGAACTAACTTGGCACCAAAAAACAACAGCAATGAATTAGGGAATTTAGGTAATGATCCTTGTTTGGCTACAGCACATTAAATGATTCCCAATGGAATACATAACACTATCTATGAAATACTCTTGCTCCCCCCCTGCAAATAATACCTGGATCTGATTGAAACTGTAGGTCTAGCCACCAATTTATAGGAAATAAAGGGCACATAGGAATGTGTGAACAGACCCTGTGAGAGTCCAAATCCCAAAATCCAGTCGGTGGGAAAATGCATAGAACAAATGACCCAGTTTCTTCAGCAAGAAAAATATTCCCAGAGGAAGAAAAAGATGCAGAAGGAGAAATTATAGGTAAACAACCATCTAAATAACCTACTAACCAGGCACATTGGTTGTATTTTATTTGGTTCTTGATTTAAACAAAGCAAGCTGAAAATTTTTTTTAATAATTAAAAATTAGTATGCTTGTTTTCAGTACTGAGGTTGTTTTAAAAGTAATGAGCTTTTGTTTAAAGAGTCTGTGTTTCTACTGTAATTTGAGAGGGCTTCAAAAGATTTATGGAAAATGGAATTAAGAGAAGAGAATTTTTACACAAACTTTTTAGACTTTGTTATATACCGCATATACTCAAGTATAAGCTGACCTGAATATCAGCCGAGGCATCTAATTTTACCACAAAAACGGCATTAAGGAATGTGCTGAAACACTCGGCTTATACACGAGTATGTATGGCTCAAATATTTTATAATGAAATTATAGTGGTTTTTGAGATTAGGTATAAAATAGACTGGTTGAGAGAGAATTGAATTTTGGAGGCATAGATGAAATATGATTAGCCATGATTTTATAAATTTTGAAAGCTGGACAATGGGTAGGTGAAGGCTCACTAAACTAGTAGTTCATAAAGTGTGGTCAACCAATCAGTAGCTTCAGAACCACTTAGACCATTTTTAAAAGGGAAAATTCTTGGGTCACACTTAAGATCTACTGAATCAGATACTCGGGTTGGTGTCAAGCAATAATTTAAGGAATCCTCTGGGTTATTCTAATATACACTGAGATTTTACAAAATTTGCTGTATATTATTTTTCCTATTTTAGTTTATGTTTGAAATCTTAATCATACTTATACAAATTAAAAAGGAAAAACTATGTTGATGAATGTATAAAGCCAACATTTATAAATAACTATGAGCAGCTGGTTTAGGAAGTAAGTCCAGGATTGTTAAATTTTTAAGAGATAGATGAATTGGCAAGGTACTAACACTGAGCCAACCGTGAATGATAGTCTTAAAAGTATAACAAAGTTTACTTTAAAAAAGAATTTTTTTTAAGTCACTTGACTCCATAGCAGTGAATTTGGTTTTGGTTGGAACTAGCTCTAACTGAGGAGCCCTGTTGGTGTAGTGGTCACGGGTTGTGCTGCGATCTTCACAGTCAGCAGTTCTAAACCACCAGCTACTCTGCGGGAGAAAGGCTGGGCTTTCTTCTCCCGTAAACAATTACAGTCTAGGAAATCCATAGAAGTGTCGATTTGAGTCTGCATTGAGTTGAGAGTGAGTTCTAACTAGCTATTTCATGCTGCTGGTCTGAGGACCACACCACATTGAGTGACATAAAGTAAGGGGTAGTTTCATTAAAGAAGAGCACGAATGTTAAGGGGCGATGGGTAGCACCACAACATTACAGCGAAGGAGGTTGTCTTCTGTTCTACAGAGTAGAAATGCAAATGTGAATTGAGTGTACCATGGTATATTGGGGAATAGAAGTGATTTTAAGGGTTAAAATTCTTTTAAAAAGAACAAAGGTTAAATCTTTTTGTGTTGCAAATAAAATCGTTTAACTTTACTGATTTAACAAAATGTAACCTTGCCCTAAATTAAAAAATAAAAGCTATTGAAACTATTGAGACCTGTTCTCACAACTAACATATGATAAAATACAAAATACTTAGTTAAAAAAAAACCCCAAAAAACCAATCTGCTTTCTGTGGACATGGTTGTGTTAGTATATTTTTAGATTGCTACAATAATTTAAAACAACAGAAATCATACCTTGATTTTAAAAAAAATTGTAAGAGTTTAATATGACTTGCCTATTATGGTACTTTTCTATTCTTCAAAATTTGGTTTTAAGGACAAGTTCCATGTTGTAGAGTTTGTTTTGTTAGTACATGAGAACTGTGAAAGAAATAAGATATAAGCTGTAATAATCTTAGCTCAATATTTCTTTCTATTTTCTCCTCCCATTGTTGTTGGGAGCTGGCCAAAAGTTTGGAAGAATAGGAAGATAATGTATATGACTTTTGTCAAATAAGTAATCCTTGTAGGAAATACGGGTGCTACTCCTGAAAAACAAAAAGAAGTGCATATAAGGTCACTTTTTATAACTGGTTTTTCTTACTGTCATATTCATGCGCTTATTGCTATCTTTAGATAACTTTCCCAAAGAGATAAGTAGGTTTTAGGACAGGTTAAGAATCCCTGGGTAATGCAAACAGTTAACATGCTATTAACTGGAAGGTGAGAGGTTCGAGTCTTATCCAGGGTCATCTGGGCAGAAAGAGCTGGTGATTTACTTCTGGAAAATCAGCCACTGAAAATCCTGGAGGGTCCTCCTGTGAGAGTCAGTCAGCTCTGCTGCTGCTAGAAACAGGAGAGATTGTACCTACTGCATTCTGAAAGGAAAATAAAAAATAGACTATAGGTCAGTTGGCCTATGATGTTATGACGTTAGATATGAAGTTCCCTTGATATCTTGACACATTGGTCAAGCGCACTATTACTAACCTAAGGTTGGTGGTTCCAATTCACGAGTGGCATCATGGAGGAAAGGCCTGGTGATCTGCTCACATCAAGATAACCCTCAAGAAGACCTTGAGGAGCGTTCCACTCTAACACACCGGGCTGCCCCGAGTCGAAATCAACTGCTGTGGGTTTGTTTGTTTATCAGGGATGCTATAGTTATTTTGGGCTTTTACTTTCAGTTTTTAGTGGCGTTCTTGGACTAAGGTATTCATAAAGTTTTAGGTGTAGGTACTATAGAGATCCTTAAGGAATTAATAGTGAGAGTCTTTAGTGCTTTTCTATTGACTATTTGTGTTTGTCTGTTAAGTATTATGACTGAAATATAATAATGTGAATTTAATTAATGCTTCTTTTGTTCAGTTCTTGAGAGATTGTATATATTGTTTCATTATGCTCAACTGTATACTTTAAAAATTATATGTGTGTTCTGTTTTAGTACTGTGTAATTTTATTTTAAATATTTTTATAATTCCAGAATAAAGATACATTCTTAACATAATTATCTTAATATAGGAACATTTTACCACTTTAAAACTTGCTTCATTTAAAAAATGATTACTATTAAATAGATTTTTCTCTTCCTCTTTCTTCTCCAGTGGTCATATGCTTTAGAAAAGCCCAACACAGGCAGCATATTTAATATTGCCTGGTCAATTGATGGTACTCAGATCGCTGGAGGCTGCGGAAATGGGCATGTTGTTTTTGCACATGTAGTGGAGCAACGTTGGGAGTGGAAAAATTTTCAAGTTACACTAACTAAAAGAAGAACCATGCAGGTATGATTATTATTATAACTGCCTCTTTTCAGATAAGGCCACTATACAGATTATAGAATTATTCTCATTATTAAATGGAAATATTTTTGGAAAATTGTATTTAAATCAAGTTCACACGGATTCATTCACCTTAGGAATATTTCAACGATGCCAGGAGTAACTTTCTTTCTTTTCTTTTAACATTTTAAAAGATAGTTTATTTGCATGTATTTCACATATCATACACTTTAATCATTCAATCATATTAAGAAGAGTTGTGCAATCATCAATTTCAAACATTTTCATTTTCCCCCAAACTTCTCAACCATGCCCTTAGGTAATTATTAATCCAGTTACTGTCTCTGTGTTAGTCTGGGTAACAAATTCATAGACATCATATGTGTTTAGGAAAGAGCTTTATATAAAGAGTAATCCTTCCTCTAGTTCCTAAAG
>NW_022111320.1:6112105-6114748 GCF_000313985.2 Echinops telfairi | reverse complement strand
TATCTATCTCTTTAGTGCCTCCAAATGAGGTCCTCAAGCTGTGACCTGATTGACAGGCTAAACTCCATCCTTTCACTCTTAAGAGTCTCAAGTTGACACCAGATTATGTAACTGCCACAGTCTCTATAGATTTACTTATTCTTATATTTCATATATGAAAAACACAAACAGGCAACAAACAAACAAAAATCCAACAACAATGACCAATGAAACATAGAAAAACATCGTCCGAAAAGAAAGCAAAAAATAATAAAAACAAACAACTTTAAAACGAGTCAAAAGGGAGATCAAATGATAAGATGTTACATTTTAATCTAATGTTGTCAAGAGCGAGCAGTCCCTGGAGAAAAACATCATGCTTGATAAAGTAGAGGGGCAACAAAAGAGAAAGCCCTTGACAAGATGGATTGACCCAGTGGCTGCAATTGTGGGCTCAAGCGTAAGAATAATTGTGAAGATAGTGCAAGACTGGTGGTGTTTCATTCCGCTGTATATAGGGTATCTGTGGGTCAGAACTGACTTGATGGCATGTAAAAGCATCACCATATATTCATAGAAGTAGACCTTGCCTGCCTATACATGTTCAGCTTGTGTATTGAATAGTATTTACCTTGGCCATCTTTAACTCTTGTGTTCCTGCCAGCATCACCCTTTACATTGTACATTGTGTGCTTGACTTCTCCTTATTATACATTGCCTTTCCCTTCACCCTAGACCAGTGGTTCTCAACTTGTGGGTCACGGCCCCTTTGGGGGTCGAATGAACCTTTCACAGAAGTTGCCCAATTCATAACAGTAGTAAAATTGCAGTTATGAAGTAGCAACAAAGATAATTTTATGGTTGGGGCGAGGGTCAACACAGCATGAGGAACTCTTTTAAGGGTTGCGGCATTAGGAAGGTTGAGAGCCAGTGCCCTAGACAATATGTATCTATCCTCTAGTTAGTGATTTGCCTCCTACCCTGGTAACCTACAAAGAATATTTATTACTGTATGTAAACCTTTTCCTGCTTTTTTACAGTAGTGGTCTCATATATTTGTTATTTAGTGACTAATTTTACTCAGTATAATAACCTCTAGTTTCATCCATGTTATGTGTTTTACATTTTTCCTTTTTTTAAAATCATTTCATTGGGGGCTATTACAGCTCTTATAGTAATCCATACATCCATTGTGTCAAGCAATTTGTACATATGTTGCCATTCTTTTCAAAACATTTCTGTCTGCTTGATCCCTTGGTATCAGCTCCTAATTTTTTTTTACCTCTCTCCCCCTCTCTCCCACCCTTATGAACCCTTGATAAACTATAAATTATTATTATTTTCCTATCTTACATCATCTGCTGTTTCTCTTCACCCATATTTCTGTTGTTCATCACCCTGGGTAGGGTGTGGTAGTAGTTATATGTTGACCATTGCCATCAGTTCCCTCTTTCTCCCCCACCTACCCCATACCCTCTTGGTATCATTACTCCCATTATTGTGCCTGAGGGGCTTATCTGTCCTGGATTCCATGTGTCGAGAGCTCTTATCTGTACGAGTGTACATGCTCTGGTCTAGCGGATTTGTAAGGCAGAACTGGGGTCATGATAGTGGGGGGAGTAACTTTCAGTGACATGTAATCCATATCAGCTCCTACAGTTAGGGACTTGGGGCAGGCATCGTGAAACTTGAAGCCCTTAGGAACGATGGAAGTCAATTGTGGGAGAAGGGAAACACCGCAACAAACAGGAGCAAACTAGACTTAGCTCCTGGAGCTGACTTGAAGGCACGCCTGACCTGCTAGCCACTGACTGGATTAAATGGTTTTACTTATTTGTAATTGTATGAATTTATTTACTCTAATGTATTTTTAGAAAGAATTACCTAAGGCAAGTCCAAATGAGAAATTGATGGGAGATTGTACTTGGAGTTAGGAAGAAAACAGGTAATTTGGAGATGTACTTTGTGGATTAAGACAGGTGGGTTGGACTGTGATAGTCATGATGCCAGAGCACCTGTGGCTGTGAGTAGGCTCCTCATTAGGCTTGTTACAAACACAAATAGTATGTTTCACTTATTTTGGTTTCCTTATAGTATTTCACTCAGTGATTTGTATATATTCACTCAGTAAATATTTTAAAAGTTAGTTGCAGAAAGGATAGAGGTAATGTGCTAATGACAAACCTTCTCCCCAGCCAAGAGAGATTATAGTTTCTTGTTCTTCTTCCTATTACTTATATTAGTTGCTTCTAGTCTTCAGTAGTCAAAATTCAAATTAGATTATGTGATTACTATATAATTTGGTCAGGTCTGTTAGTGCTAGACTGAAAGTTTGGAGGTCTCCAAGATCACTAGAAGGACTCATCACACCCATTGAAAGCTGCTATGCTCAGAGTTATGTTTTATTACAGCTAAAGGATATACGTGAAAATCAGCCAAGAGAAGAGCTGCATAGGGCAGAGTTCAGAAGTTAACATACACGAAGTATCCAGGTGTCCTCTCCATGTGGAATCATGGATAGTATACTTCCCTGTGACAATATACACCACGTATTGCCAATTAAAGAAGTTCACTTAATTCTGAATTTCCTATGTTGCAAGCTCTTATCTGTACCAGTATACATGTTCTGGTTTAGCCAGATTTGTAAGATAGAATTGGGGTCAT
>NW_022111320.1:6104628-6107600 GCF_000313985.2 Echinops telfairi | reverse complement strand
CAGAACTCAAAATATATTCTATAGGAATACTTGTACAATTCCAGAAAGACATTTATTGCAAAAATATTCATAATAGGAAAAGCTAGAATCAACCTAAGTATCTATTAATTAGTGGAACATTATGCAACCATGAAAATGAACACAATACACATGGAAAGATGATAAAGATACATGTTAAATGAAGAAACAAGTTGGGGAAAATTGCATATATAACATGCCCATTTTGGTAAAATCTTGCACATATAGTGCTTATATAATAGAATGTATATAAATTCTATGGGGTCTGAAGCAGTAGACTTCAAACTGTTAACTTTGAGGTTTGATCTGGAATACTTTCACACCTATTTTTTATATTCTTAAATTTGGAGTTTGAATTACTTAAAGGTATTAAAAAGTTGATATCTACTTACCTGGTGTCTACAGTATGCCAAACACAAATATTTTCATATAATTTATCCCATTTAGTCTTCACAAACATCTTTGAGTATATGGCAAGTATTATTTTTATCCATGTTATAGATGAGAAAATTGTGGGTCAAAAATGCAATGGCATGTTTACAATAATCTTGGTTAGTAGGCACTTTTATCCATCATTGCATTCTCTCAGTGTTTACATGCCTGTGTCTCCAGGCGTGTACTTGGGCATCTTTCAATCTACCAAGTGGAAGTGTCTGTTATGCATAGAAATTGGTTAGGAGGTAAGTATGAAACATTTTACAGGGCGCTTCAAACATAACAGTTTGTAGTCTGAAGAGTGCATTTTTAATTTATTTGAACATAGTGCTTTGAAATTGATCAAATTAATGGTGGTTAGATAATCTAACCACCATTTATTTAACAATTTAGAACCATGTGTTTAAAAATTGGAAAAAGGAAGAAGACACTGAAAAAAAAATATTGATCTTGCAAAACTTTGAAAGCCCCAAAGTTTGACTTTGTCCTATTTCTCTCTTTACATATGCTTGCATTCTTAATTAATACTATAATTATAATACTATATTTAGACAAATGATAAAATTTTGAGCCTCAGAAACACAATGTTTTGAGAACGTAAACATTAACTCTTTGGTATATTAAATTACCCTCCTCTAATTTTCACCATATTGACCTGCCTTACCTATTCTGGTTTGGACCAGGAAACTGATAAATTTAATTTGCCCAACATTTTTCTTAATTTGTTGTAGAGTGTCCATCAACTTCAAGACTTTTGGTCTATACTGCCAAATGTAAAAAAAAAATTGCAACTCTTTATTCTGCTATGAACTTTTAGAACAGTTTCAGTTATCGTAGGCGAACTTCCCTTGCTGGTTGCCGTGTGGCTTTGTGACACTCCTATGCTCTGTCCGTGGTTTTGCATATGGAACTACTTTACTCCCTCAGTGCAGCTTGGCTTCTGCACTTTGCAATTGATTTCTTTACTAATAGTGCCTATTCTACTTTTGACTTTTTAAGTCATTGTAGCTGTTTAGAGCTTAAAGTTAAATTAATATCTGACGCAAAAGAAATCACATAATCTCTTTCGAAATCCCCTTTGTCATACTCTTTGGACTATAGAAGTTTTTATACTAATCTACACTGATATATCATGCAGCTTGCCTTGCAGTTCAGCAATCCTGTAGGCCCTTTCTTATTTCTAAGAGGTTGATTATTATGCACAAATATACCATCATATGCGCTGTTTCTATATGACTAATTAAGAATGGATTTATGTTTTTTCTGGATGTTGCTAACTTATTTAAATACCATTTAAAATTTTGATTTAAACAATGTTGTATGTTGATCATTTCATTTTTCCTTGCTTAGGTTCGTAATGTTCTTAATGATGCCGTGGATTTACTGGAATTCCGAGACAGAGTCATTAAAGCCTCTCTGAACTATGCACACTTAGTTGTTTCTACGTCTCTCCAGTGTTACGTGTTCTCGTAAGTGTCTTGCATTTCTTAAAAATACAGTATTGGTTTATGGCGAAGAATTTATTTTCCAATTTTCCTTTCAATATACTTTGTTTTAAATTTATGAGGAAGGTACATTTAAAAGGAGACATACTCAGGAGACTGTATTATAAGATAGGAATGTTTCAATACATTCAAGAATGTTGCACCTACAACTGCTTAAAAGTGTATTTTCTATTTTAAAGGTGTACTGGTCAATGTTTATTAACTGGTTTTCTAGACAGAGACAAACGTGATTTTTTTTTTCAATTTTCTGAGTTTTGTGAATCCATATTACCACGGTGATGTCCCTGAGAGTGGGTTTGGAAAGAGATGCAAAGTAGTAAACCAGTGTATAATATTAATGCTGATCCAAATATTTTCAATGGCATGATAATAGGAGGATGTAATGAAGTAATTTAGAAGTAATGAGTCTTTCGAATCTAATGTCTTTCAATGTAATTCACCTCATGTGAGTTAATATAATTACAAGACTATATCAGGTTACAAAATTCCTAAAAATTTAGCAATCAGCACAAACTGGCTCTATTACATGTTTCTTCAAAACTTTAGAAAAGCCAAGAAATAACTGACATTTTCAAGAACTGTGAATAGGTAAGCCTTTTCAATTTGATTTTGTGCTTTTATTTATAATAATAGATTATAGTTTAATCACCGAATATAAAGTTGAGAATAGAGACCATATTATTTTCCAGGCACAGTGCCCAACATGTAATAGGTACTTAATAAATATTTTTGAATAATGAACAAATAAATTTAAAACCATCATCTTGTATTGAATCATTTCTAACACAGAAGTATCCAAGTTTAACAACTGGTATAACTATATGTTCGAGGAACCCTGGTGGCGCTGTCAGGTAAGCGTTGGACTGGTTGGCATAAGCGTTGACCATATGGTTGTCAGAGGATGCACACTGGTACAGATAGGAACTGGAAACACAGTGAATCCAGGGCGGATGATCCCTTCAGGACCAGTGGTGTGAGTGGCTATACTGGGAGGGTAGAGGGAGAGTGGATAGG
>NW_022111320.1:6079145-6104131 GCF_000313985.2 Echinops telfairi | reverse complement strand
GACAGTGCGGAACTGAAGGATGGAAACTCGAGAAAATGTGGCTGCTAGATCCAGAGTAGGCCGGAGACTCAGGAGCAGGCTGGAGTTAGTAGCCCAGAGACTCAACACAGGCGGGAGATCTGGAGCAGAGCTCTAGTCTTCTCCTGGCTGTGGTTACTGAGCTGGTCAGCTTCTGAGGACAGCAAGGTGCTCAATCTGTGGGCTTGTCCTAACATCCCCTTCCCACCCCAAACCAATACTGCTTGATGTGACTGAACTGTGAAAAGTTATGATGTCTGTAAGAGCTCCCAATTAAAAAAAAACTGGTGCTGCTTATTTGGTAATAAAATGATGTTTTCCAAAACAATAATCCCAGTGCACGCTGGTTTATATGAAAAGAATATCCAGGAAAAGCAATGCACATTCTACGTTAAACTTTCATTTGCTTTTTCAAATAGTTTTGTCGAAAATATTTTTGTTCTGCTAAACATATGGCTTAAGGCCTTTATATATTTTTCTCACATATACCTTAGTTGTCAAATATCTTATAGATATTCTGGAAGGTAACCTTTTTAATGAAACTGCATAATTATTACTGCTATCTCTCTTACAAAAGATGAAGTATAATTGTAAATACTGAAAAAATGAAGCATGTTATAATTTGTGTTGTCAACTTCAAAAGCATATCCTTTTCAAACCTGCTAACCTTAGACATATTACTGTTACTAATTTATTGTTGTTTTGTTTTGTGCATACATTTATTTTTTAAAATGGATGCCACACTCTGTATTAGCCAAGATAAACTTCCCACTAATTTCCTTATTTATTGTACCTCTCCCCTAACTATTGGGCTTTAATATGAGATTACAACTGATTTAAAGAATCATTTCCATGAAAGTAATTGAGAAAGAGTCAGAATATATGGGTGTAATAAAATTATTTTAAACAGTGAAGCAACTTTGAATATTTGAGGATGGATTTTTATTTTTTCTTGACGCCCATTCCAATTCTTGAATCACATTACTATACGATAGCAAAAGGAATTTTTGTTCATTTTATTCATCCTTGGATTAATTCATATAGTATTTGATAATTTATAAAATGCTTCACAGATATATTATTCAAACAACAATTACACTGGGAGACATACAGAAAAATAGTCATGTTTATAATGTCATGTTTTTATAGGTTCTATTTGTCAAGTACTTGCTATATAATGTTATATGTGTGTATGTATGTTATATGTACATGTGTTGTATATACATACACACACACATAGACACGTCACATGCAACTCCCTGTCATCGAGTCAGTCCTGAGTCATTGTGACCCTATAGAGCAGAGTAGACCTAACCTGTGCATTTCTGAGGCCGTCAGTCTTTACCTGAGCAGAGTCTTATCTTGGTCCTGTGGAGTGGCTGGTGGGTTTGAACTGCTGATCTTGTAATTAGTAGCCCAACATGTTAACTACTATGCCACTAGGGCACCCACATTTGACATAAGTCATCATTTTTCCCATTTTACAGATAGGGAAATTAATGTTTAAAGTTAAGCTAGTTAAATCATATCTTGGCAGGTGGTAACCCTATCTCCAGATCTGTTTAGCCCCAAACCCATCTTGTTTTCACTATGTCATATTGCTCCCATCTGTCAGATGAAAAACATAGATGACTAGTCCAAACCCACATAGCTAGTAAATGACAGAACTTAGACTTATTATTAGGATTCCTCAAATCACATCTGACATAATGTGTGCTAGGTACTGCAGACACGGAGCCTCTGCATGACACTTGCATTCAGAGCAGTAAGCGACTGACTATAGAACAGTGGGCCAGAGAAATGTAAATACAAAGTCACTATAAACCTGAAGTCACTCTATTTAAAATAAGTACCTATATACTGACAGGTATTTTGTATGTAAAATGCTACTAAACATCCATTTTCTTTGTCTTTTAGTACGAAGAACTGGAATACACCACTTATATTTGATCTCAAAGAAGGAACTGTTAGCCTGATTCTGCAGGCAGAAAGGTAGTTTGCTATTATAATTGACTATTCAACTTGGGGTTAAAACAATTGTAAACCACTTTTAAAAATGTGTCCTTCACAAAATGCTGTATCAGTCATTTGAAGTCAATCTAGTCTACTATTAATAGTTTTAAAGGAAAATGAAAGAATAAAAAAAAAGCTCTTAAGTCAGTAGTTCTGAAACTCTTTAGTCTCAGAATTTCCTTACGTTCTTGAAACATTGGGGGTTGTTTGTGTACTATATATACATACATATGTGTGTGTGTATATACATGTTATATGTTTACTATATACAAAAACATGCATATGTATATATACCCACATATACCAATAGCTTCTGTTTAGAAATTTAAACTAAAGATTTTAAATATTTTTACCATTTTAAAATGGTTAAAATAAACTCATTACAAACAACATTAGCATTATGAAACAAGAATGAAAGTGAAACAGGTAAATAACAATAAAATGCTTTGGACTTATACTGCCCATCTGTCAGAATTTTGTACTGTGGTGGCTTACATGTTGCTAAAAGTTATGGCACTTGCGTTTCAAATACCAGCAGTGTCACCATGGAGTGAGTCTTCAAGTTGAGCTTCCAGACTGTGGTAGACGAGGAGAAAGGCCTGGCAGTCTGCATCTGGGAACTAGCCAGGAAAATTCTCTGTATACCAACAGAACATTGTTTAGTGTACTGCTGTACCCTCTACGTTGGAAGACACTCAAAGGGTACAGTGGCTGTAACAATGGACTCGAGCCGACTGACAGTTGTGAAGGGGGCCTAGGACCAGGCAATGGTTCATTTTGTTATTGTGGAGTTCTCATGAGTTAGAGCCAAACTGAATGCAATTAACTAGTTGTGAGCTGAAGATCCCACTATTTTCTATTCTGTCTCATCCTGTTTTGTTTTTAAATATTGGTTGAAGCTCATTGATTTCATGAGCCACTACTGAAGTGTGGTCAGAAGTTTGAAAAATAATATTCTCTACCAAGCCCTTCAATGTATGCAGGACTAAGTAACTCCAGACCAATAAACTGGATTAAACTAGGAAGAATTATTATTCATGAGCACACACTTTTCCATGAAAACTGTGCATAGTTGACAAGAACAGTGACACCCTACCAAATCAAGGGTCAGACTTAGAAAACTACAGCCCAATAAAAGGTGGGATAAAGTATGACAATATAATCGGCAGTTATCTAAAATAGCCTCCCAAAGAACCTTTGCACTAAAACCATCTATTTTATTCCTCATCCCCTTACTCACCACTGAGGCAGCTCTTAATAGTGTTATTATCAGGGTTTCTAGCCCACAACCTTTTATAAATAGCAAGCCAAAGGAGGAACGGTGCTGGTGGGCTGTTAGAGGCTGGCACAATGACAGGAAGAAAAGTGACTGCCTGGCAAGAGAGTATAGAGAAAACTAAGAGCACAAAACTGTGTAGCTGAGTAGTATAATTATTCTGATGCACAAACAGATTCTCTTGAGTATCAAAGCTTTCAGTTAAACAGCTGCTGAAGAGGATGATCATCATACTGATGACCTTGAGTGATCAAGAAAATGTTAGGTCAAATTTTTTGTTATCTGCTTAATGAAATTGAAATATATAACTATATATTTAGTTTTATACATTTTTTAGACAGAAAGACTTTTTTTTTGCCATTCAGAAGATGAGATGTCAGCCATCTAAAACACCCCATCTGAAATCCATTTTCTTGAACAGTGCCAAATAAATTTATTTATTTATAAATATATTATTGAATATGC
Source organism: Echinops telfairi (assembly GCF_000313985.2). Lineage (NCBI taxonomy): Eukaryota > Metazoa > Chordata > Mammalia > Afrosoricida > Tenrecidae > Echinops > Echinops telfairi. The sequence continues at coordinate 6,100,359 of NW_022111320.1, read as the reverse complement.
TCTTAGTAAAGGCACACATCAATGGCATAAATGATTAGGTAAAAACATTTTACTAAGTGCCTTTGTCACTGATATTATATATGAATTTAAAGATGCAAGTGTTTACTCTCAGTGAGTTTCAAAGCTTATTTAGGAACAAAAATGCTTTGAGTATTGAGATAAAGAATATATAATCATTTGATGTATCACTTTGTATAAGGAGTAGCAAATACAGGGGTTTCAAACAGTTATGGTAAAATGGAATCCACAGAAAATGGAATTATTTTAACTGAATATTTTGAAGCCCTCACGTACTGTTTTCATCCTTAGTAGTTTCTTTCAAAAGTCAGTTGGGAAGTTTAATTAGGTGAGTTAGTTCATGGATAGCACAAAGGGCCCTGGTGGGGCAGTGGTTATGTATTGTGCTGCTAACCAGCAAGGTCACACTTCAAAACCACCAGCCACGCCCCAGGAAATAGACAAGGCTTTCTACTCCCCTTAAGAATTATAGTCTTGGAAACTCACAGGGACAGTTCACTATGAGTCTAATTGACTCAATGGCAGTGAGTTTGGTTTTTGAGCTTATGGGTGGTACAAATTATTACTAATGTTGATAATGGAAAGATTGGAGGTTCAGTTTTACCCAGAGATGCCTTGAAAGATAGGTTGTAGACGTACTTCCGAAAAGTCAGCTATTAAGCATCTTATGGAACACGGTTCTATTCTGACAAGCATGGCAATGCTATGAGTTGGAATCCATTTGATAGCAACTGGCTTAACTGGTTATTTAACTGAAGGATTTGATTTTTACTAGGGACAACTAGTTGTCATTAATAACGATTTGTACCTGTCAGGGGCTCACTTAAATAAACTACCCAAATAATACCTCAAGTATTAATTTAATTGAAGTATCTATATATGAGGTATTCATTAGATAAAACTTCTCATTTTCTTTTGTATTTATTTATTTCCTACTCATCTCCATAGAAAGAAAGAACAATTAGCAGTTCTAAAGCAAGACATTTGTCTTTTGTTCTTTTCATGTTGCTTGAATTAGAAAACTAATATTCATAAATTTCAAAGGGAAAAGCAAACAATAAAATATGTATATTTTGACTTGGTAAAAAATTAACTACATAGAACCCTATGCCTTGATTAGAGCTGTCGGCACAGCAGATGAACCTGAATCGCTGCTGTAAAAAACTGTGCGAGTTTTTAAATAGGAATACGTTTACTGAATGGCAGCATATGATTTTAAAGTGAGAAGCACCTAATTTTAATAAATGCTCCCTCTAGTGCTGGTCCTCATTTTTGAGTCATTTTCATTTATTTTTGGATTTTAACCAATGTTTAATCTTTAATTATAGAATATGGGTTACTACTCCATGAACAAATATCACCAAGTGCTGAGACCACTGAATTGTACATAATAAGATTTTCATTGCCTTTATAAAACCCAGAAAACAAACCAAAGCAACCAATATTGACTTTTAGCTCTTTATATTTTCATCTATTATACATCTATGTAATTATTATCTTAATGATAAGATTTAGATTTTTTGCATAGGATAGACTAGTCTCTAACATTAAAAAATGGTACTACAGTACACTCCTTTAGGCAATTTATTTTCATTTTTTTATTATTTTAGACATTTTCTTCTTGTGGATGGTGGTGGTATCTATGTATATTCTTATGAAGGACGCTTTATTTCTTCTCCAAAATTTCCTGGAATGAGAACAGATATTCTGAATGCACAGACCGTGTCTCTAAGTAATGATACCATAGCAATAAAAGACAAAGCTGATGAAAAAAGTGAGTACATTCTTATAATTTTCCATGTGAATATTTTACAAATTTCAATGAAAGCTACTAACAATATAAAATTATTGTAAGTTAACTTTTATTTTCTCATCCATGAATATGTTAAACTTAGATGAAAGAATTATGCCTGCTAATTTGTTCTAAACATGAATTAATTAGAAAACTAAAATCGTCATTCTATGCCCAATTGACGCAGCAAATAGGTATTGTTACAACACTAAAGCTCAGTAATAAGGAATAAATATAGACAGTAGCTATTTGAATTCAAGATTGTAGGTCTTAAAAACGCATGATAATTAAAAATTTATTGGTCGATTTTCATATTCCCTTTTCTTCATTTGATAATGTAGTAAACATTGGTTCATTGTGCTATCTTATTTATGCTATCTATATTTTGCATTAACATCTCTGATGAAGTAGAAGAGACTAAGGAATAGTTCTACTTTCTAATGAAATATAGATGATATTGTATTTATCAGTACATATAAGTATGTTGACCATTGTAGGGTTTTCTAGCACGCTTTATTAAAGCGTCCCACTGCCCCAGCTTTAGAAAATATTGGTCTTTCCATTGCAGCACCTTTCATACAAGTAAGGGTGAGATGGAACGCTCTTAAACAGAGCCATTCCATCTCTTCGTGCCTTACGCCTGCTATGAGAGAAGACACTGATAATTCTTTTTTTTTTTAATAGCTCTCCTCTCTAAGAAGGAGGAATAAAGAATAAAATAAAACATTATTCAGTTAGTAGACACATTTAAGATGGTTATGGAATTGCTAATCAGAACCATTTGGAAGGTAAATTTTTATCTTTTATAATCTGAACTTTGAAAATCCCAGTGATCACCATGAATTTTCTATATACATATATATTTTCAATCATTTTATTGGGGGCTCATACAATTCTTATCACAGTCCATCCATTGTGTGCTATCATCATTCTCAAAACATTTTCTTTCTACTTGAGCCCTTGATATCAGCTCCTCATTTTTTCCCCTTCCCTCCCCACTCCACCTCCCTCATGGACCCTTGATAATTTATAAATTATTATTTTGTCATATCTTACACTGTCCAACGTCTCCCTTCACCCACTTTTCTGTTGTCCATCCCCCTGGGAGGAGGTTATATGTAGATCCTTGAAATCGATTCCCCCTTTCTACCCTACCTTCCCTCCATCCTCCAGGTATCACCACTCTCACCACTGGTCCTGAAGGGATCATCTGTCCTAGATTCCCTGTGTTTCCAGTTCCTATCTGTACCAATGTATACATCCTCTGGTCTAGCCAGATTTGTAAGGTAGAATTGGGATCATGATAGTTGGGGGAGGAAGCATTTAAGAACTAGAGGAATGTTGTATATTTCAAAGTTGATACCCTGCACCCTGACTTGCTCGTTTCCTCCCCACGACCCTTCAGTAAGGGGGTGTCCAGTTGCCTATAGATGGGCTTTGGGCCTCCACTCTGCACTCACCATCATTTACAATGATATGATTTTTTGTTCTTTGATCCCTGATACCTGACACCTCCTGGTAACACAGGCTGGCATGCTTCCTCCATGTGGGCCCTGCTGCTTCTGAGCTAGATGGCCACTTGTTTATCTTCAAGCCTTTAAGATATCAGCCACTATATCTTCTGATAGCCGGGCACCATCAGCTTTCTTCACCACATTTGCTTCTGAACACATTTGTCTTCAGTGATCATATCGGGAAGGTGGGCACCCACTGATATGATTTTTTGATCTTTGATGCCTGAGAATTTTCTAATTTTTATTGTTTAATCCCACATATTTTAGATAGAGACTTTCATAAAGTATACCTGCTTCCAACTGAAGGTACCTTATGATCAAGATTCCTGAATGTCTCGGTGTGGGCAAGCGGGGGTTAAGTGGGCATTTCCTTATATTTAGCCAAACTTTTTTAGTTCCCTGCTCCTTACTTGTTCTTTCTGCCAATTTCTGTTAGATGTTAACACTGAAATATAGGTTCGCCTTCACATAGACCAAGTCTACTACAATTGTGTAAAGAAGTAGATAAGTTCATCCACATAGAATTTTATTACAAAGGTTATTAATTTGTCTAGCTATCAACACAACTGAATTTAGCCACACACAAAGCACTTTTTTATCACATGCAGGCCAAGAGTTTCACATTTTTGTCCCTCTATACCAAAAATACCAAAGCCATTGCGGTTGAGTTCATCCTGACGCACAGTGACACCAGAAGGCAGAGTAGAACTATTCCTTACTGTTTCCAAGGCTATAACTCTTTCCAGGAGTAGATTGCCTCATCTTATTTCCAAGGAGTAGGTGGTAGATTCAAACTGCCAACCTTGTCGTTAGCAGTCCAACACTTAATCTACTGAAGCATCAGGATGCTTAAAAATTGTTCGATTCTTTCTTTTTCATTTTCTCCGCATTCTTAGAAATCTGAGAGCATTATTTGTTGTTACAACTTGATTTCCTTCATGAATAATAGACAGTGACCTCAAATTTAACACCCTATGGTTTACTAAAATCTAGAAACCAATGTAGAGTGTGATCCTCTATAATTTAAGTATTATGTATATTTTAACCCTTTATCATCTGTATTGTAAATTGTTGCATTTACATTCCGCTTTTGTCTTTCTGTTTTTATAACGTTTGGGGAGTATGTTCAGTTATTCTAAATTACTCCATTTAGAATGAGTTTTGAGCTGGAATAATTTGGGAATTAGAAAAGAGAACCATCCAAATAGTCCAACACTCTTTTGGAAAGAGGAGGCAATGTCTTTGAGACTGGGAGAAGCCTTGATACTGCGGCAGACAAGCAGGGCAGAGACAGCATCTTTTCCAGGATCCTTTAATCCAATATCTTCGGTCATTTTCACGACTTTACCTACTCCGTTACATCAGGGGAAGTTGGGCTTGGAAAGAGCGACCTTCGGATGATCACCGTTTAGATGAGTGGCTCTCAACCTTCCTAAGGTTACTACCCTTTAATCCAGTTCCTCACGTTGTGGTGACCACGCAGCCATAAAATTATTTTCGTTGGTACTTCATAACTATAATTTTGCTAGTGTTATGAATTGGGCAACCCTTGTGAAAGGGTCACTCGACCCCCAAAGGGGTCACCACCCACAGATGGAGAACTGCTGGTTTAGATAGTGGTTGATATCGTAAAAGTCGATCAAGCTGAGGAGTATTTTGAAAAGGTGAACAGGATCAAAGCTTTTGGAACAATCACGTGTTAAAGGACCACTGTAGAAGGAGGGATAACCAAGGAGAATGAGGCATGGCCTAAGATAGGAAGAAAGCATCGGTGTTATGTGCAACCCAAATAAGAGTTTTATAAAAGAGAAGATGATAAAGGTATCCAATGTTGCTTGGAAGATCAAATGAAAAACGATCTCTTAGGTTGAAAACTAAAATGATATTCTTTTATTTGGTAACATATGGGTGACCCAAGCACGAATGGCTGCATCCGTATAGTGAGGTTGAGAAGCCGTTTTTTATCAGTTGAAGAGTGGCTGCAGTGAGTATTATTTCAGGAAGTTTAGAATGAGAAGCAAAGCAGTAATAATGATTTTGTTGAGACTCGTGTTTGGTAAAGTAGAAAGTCAGCAAAAATGAGGAAGGAGCCCCTCAAGGCGATAGATTGACACAGTGGTTGCAACAGTGGGCTCAAACATGACATTTGGGAGGATGGCCTGGACCAGGCAGTTTCACTCTGTTGTACATGGGGTCTCTGTGAATCAGAACCACCTCAGTGGCACCTAACAACAACATGTGAGAACCAAGGAGACCGGGTGATGCTGTTGGGTAAATGTTGGACTGCTAGTCACAAGGTCAGTAGTTCAAATCCACCAATTTCCCCACTGAACAAGGTTGATGCTCTTTACTCCCATTAAGATGTACAGCATTAGAAACCCTATCTAGGGTCAATATGAGTTGGAATTGACTTGATGATTATGGGTTGGATTTTTGGGGGTGTGAGTGTGTGTTTCTGTGTATTTCAATGATGACTTCAATATGTTTCTATGTTGAGAAGAATGAACCCAAAAAGGAATGTTTAAAGATACAGAAAAAGGTAGACATAGTTCGTAGAATATCTTGGAGGAAGCGAGCCAAAGTAGAAGGATAATGTACAGGTAAAGGACAGAGTGGGCTGTCGTGAGGTGGTTTGGCTAACAAATACCCCCTCGCCTCAGTATATGAGATGAGGATTGGGGATATTATAAGTTAATTTGGTGTTAAATTGAACTGTCACATCAAAAGCTTTTATGGTTTAAAAATATTCTTTTATATTGATGTTATTTTAACTAGTGTTTCATATCTCTTTGATGACTACCAAGTAAATGGTTTATCTGTCTTATTATCAACTCTTGATTATATATGAGAAAATAAGCAATATAGAAATATTTGCCTCACTTTAATATTGGAGCTTATTTCCCAGCTACCATGTTGGACAAGAAATCATTGGTAATAGTTCTCACAAAGAAAAATACTTCAGAAGTAATTCTAAACATAATCAATACAGTTGTTAAAATAACCATTTTGTAAATTGCATTCTCATTCATGTGTATCTTTTTGCCTAGACTCACAAAATTTAGGAAATTTGCTGGATGTCTTAGTTACTTGGTGCAGCTATAACAGAAATACCACAAGTGGGTGCCTTTCACAAACAGAAGTTTATTCTTCTTACAGTGTAGGAGGTAGCAGGCTGAATTTAAGGCGCCAGCTCTAGGGTAGGATTTCTCTGTTGGCTCTACGGGAAGGTCCTTGTCACCTTTCAGTGTCTATTCCTTCCCTGCTCGGTGATCTTCAAGTGGCATGGCACCCGTCTTCTCCCCTCTCTGCTTTCTTGCTTCATCTGCTTTTATTATATCTTAAAAGAGATAAACTTAAAATGCACCCTATATGAATACTGTCATTAACTTAACAATAGAAAGCCCCTCCCAAAATGGGATATATAACCACAGGTATAAGGTTTAGGATAGTTGGGCTTGGGAACACAACTCAATCAGTAGCACTGGAAATATGGAGAAGGATGTTTTAGAATCTCTCCCTGAGGGGTTCAGGGAAATTCTTAGACTGAGACCCAAGTTACCCTGAGTGTTTGTGACAATATTCATTCTCTAAAGACTTTCCCAGCTTGGATCCAAACATTTTGATATTCTAGAACTATGAGTTGAAGACTCCATATCAAGGCCATGTGTAATATAATACTAATGCCTTATGGAGGTTCTCCATTGTTGGTAATATATATTGACAGGGAGCTGAAGAGCACATAATACATTGCCTATCTGTATAGTAAGCACTCAGCCCTTTTTGTCTGTGTAATATGATTGTCTTTGATGTTATATTGATTGAAAACGGAGTAATAAAAATAACAAATCACATCATGATTCATAAATCACCTTAAGCCTTTTGAGTATTAACACTATACTATTAATAACAATTTAATTAAGGAATATATATTTAAAAATTGGTTCATACATGGAAGAAGTACACCAGCTTGTAATATCACAAGGCGTTGAAGGGATCAGGTATCAGGCATCAAAGACCCCCCCCAAAAAAATCATAGCATTGTGAATGAGGGGGGGTGCAGAGTGGGGACCCAGGGCCCATCCATGGGAAATTGGACATCCCCTTGCAGAAGGGCTGCAGGAAGGAGATGAGCCAGTCAGGGTGCAGTGTAGTAACGATGAAATATAAAATTTTCCTGGAGTTCTTGAATGCTTCCTCCTCCCAACTATCATGATCCCAATTCTACCTTACATATCCGGCTGGACCAGAGGATATACACTGGCACAGATAGGAACTGGAAATACAGGGAATCCAGGACAGATGAACCCCTCAGGACCAGTGGTGAGAGTGGCCATAGGTGGAGGGAAGGTGAGGGAGAAAGGGGGAACAGATTACAAAGTCTACATATAACCTCCTCCCTGGGGGGTGGACAGCGGAGAAGTAGGTGAGGGAGACATAGGACAGTGTAAGATATGACAAAATAATAATAATTTATAAATTATCAAGGGTTCAAGGGGGAGTGGGGAAAATGAGCTGAAACCAGCGGCTCAAGTGGAAAGCAGATGTTTTGAGAATGATGATGGCAACATATGTACGAATGTGCTGGACACAATTGATGTATGTATGGATTGTGATAAGAGTTGTATGAGCCCCTAATAAAATGATTTTAAAAATTGGTTCATAAGCAATGTGGCCTGGCCCCATGAATAAATATGATTTTGATGCTGCTGATCTTATGTGTTGAAGGATACTCAGTGATTCAGAGAGTTAACTAATTTCTCATGAGGAATCTGATAATTTCATTGAAAATTACCAATAAAAGTATACTATAGCTAATTCATTTATGTTGTTCCCCCCGCCCCCAAGTTATCTTCCTGTTTGAGGCATCAACTGGGAAACCATTGGGTGATGGAAAACTTCTTTCTCATAAGGTAATGGATATAAAGTATTTCTATTATAAATAATTACTATTTATTTACTTTTTAAACGAAAGAACTATTTTCATTTTAAAGGGAAAAACAGAGAGATTAGTTTTAGATTTTAAATGGGAGTACATTCTACATGAAGTATTTTGTCTAAAAACATTACAATTAAAGACAAAGCACTGGGTAAGGTCTGTGATAACCCATTACCACCTAGTTGATTCCAATGCATAGCAACCCTACTGGATTGAGTGGAGCTATCACATAGGATTTCCAAGTCTGTAAATCTATAAGGATGCAAACAGCCACCCTTTTGCTTGTGGAGTTGCTGATGAATTAAAACCATGGATCTTTGAATTGTCAGTCAACTGCTTAATCACTGTGCCACCGGGGCTTTTGTAAAGTCTGTCAGCAAATAAAACCTAACCCACTGCCATTGAGTTGATTCAAACTTATACTGACCCTCAGAAAATGAAAATATGTTTTTGTTTTTTAAATGTCTTGAGTTGAAGGGAGCCCTGGTGGTGTAGTAGTTACAGGTTGGGCTAGGAAACCGCCAGCCATTCCACGGGAGAAAGATGAGGCTTCCTAGTCCCTGCCCAGAGTTACTGCATTCACGAAATCTACAGAGGCAGCTCATCCCTGTCCCTCAGGGCTGATGTGAGTCAGAACTGGCTAGATGGCAGTAGAGTGCATTTTTTAAAGTTATCTTGTTCTTAAACAGCATTTCCTTTTGCTTTTAAGATTATTGTTAAATTAAAAAAAAAATTTTCCCTAGAGAAGTATAACTTTGAATTGGGAATTGTTTATTGATTTCTGATTTTTAGCTTTAAAGTAAACTTAGGAGCATAGACTAGTTATCCTCCAAATAAATAATATAATAGAGCCAAAAGATGTTTTTAGTATTACTGTTTGTTCCTAATCCAGTGTCACTCTAAATTGTATTTTTTTCTTTTTGTAATTATCTTTTTACATTTGAATAATAGGAATACAGTTCAGATCTTCCCAAAAGAATGACAGAGCCAATTCTAAGGCTTAAGTCTGTCTATTTTTAATTAAATGGGTATTAATTACTATAGGGCAAAGGAGAAGGTTGTAATGGACACAGAGCTGCTTCTGTGACCCCTCACAAAGGAGAGGAATAGGGCAAAAATACGGACAAGTACGGGACAAGAGGGAAAGGGGGAGGGGAGGGAAAGGGCAGCGCCCTGCTAGAGGAAGAGGGAATGGGGTAGGGGTCTCTCCCCACTGTGTACATAGGCGTTAATGTTACTATTCATCTTTGATTTGGGATTTCTTAGGTGGGAGAACCCTATCCAAGGTGAATGGTGTTTGTTTAAAAACATACTTGTATACTGGGTACTTTTGATGGTGATGATAAGCAATTCTTTATGGTGAAGATCCATTTCTCTGAAACGACTTTATTTTGAAAATGCCCATAGTTGTATTTCATGCATCCTTGATATGTGTAGAAGCTTTGTTTCTTTCGTAAAGTAAAAATTGTAGTATATACCCAGGGCAGATGTATTTTTTTAATGTGCTATGAATTGCTGTCTATCTTATACTGATCCATCCACTTGTTTTTCTAAATGTGCTATTGTTAGTATGCCTAGATGACAATTACTTGGGGATGCGATCCTGATTTTAGTTGAATTCAGAGTTTTCAGTAAGTTGTCAAATCTAATTGACAATAGATAAATCTCTCTTGGACTGAATTGGAATGAAACCACAGGTGACATAAAATACTACTCTACCTGTTACTGTCAATATACAGAAATGTATTTTATTAGCTAGTCAAGTAGTATAATAGATTAATGCAAAAATACTTTAAAAAATCATTTTATTAGGGGCTCATACAACTCTTATCACAATCCATACACACATCAATTGTGTAAAGTGCAGCAAAAATACTTTTTTTGTGTGGGAAAAATACCGACCTTACTGTCAGAAGTCTGGGTGTTAAGTTCTGTCTGTGCCTGTTTCTCTGTTTCTCAGCAAGGTCACTGAAGTCGGTATAAGAAAACCTACATCGTGGAGTTGTTTCCTGCTTCACAGGGAATGGGTATTTAAAGAATCTCTAGAAATATAATTACACATATTCTCATAACGTTATTCTTACACATCTTTAAAATATAGGTACTAGGCATCTACTTAAAGTAACTTGTTTTGGGGAGCTCACTGATCACCCCAGACATTTCACGGGATACACAGAATTCTATCATCCTTCCACCCTGTCTCCTAAAGGTCGGCCAGGAGTATATATGGGGGTGTTTATCAGTTTATATCATATCAAAATACATATTGTTTGATTGTATTTTAAAAGGCACTTTCCCCTCTTTCTTTAGGTAAAGTAATGACATTTTATTACAGCTTTGAACTCTTAGTATATCAGTACTTGAAATTATTTAATGGACATTTTCTCATTTTAAGTGGAAGAATGAAACTTGATTGATCTTTTACGAAAGAAATGTTCTAATAGTTAAGTAATTAAAATGAACTAACGTCAAGCACCACAACCCATCCAGTCTTTTTATTTTTAAATTTTAGAATGAAATCTTGGAAATTGCTTTGGATCAAAAAGGACTTACCAATGAGAGAAAAATTGCTTTCATTGATAAAAATAGAGATCTCTACATTACCTCAGTTAAACGATTTGGAAAGGAAGAGCAAATTATCAAACTTGGTAAAAAGAACATGTTTAATTCATTTCAGATCGTATCTTCTGCTTGCTGAGGTCTTTTCTGTAAGCTTGCTTGCTTGAAGGACTGCGAATGTTTTGCTCTCATAACAGTCTCATCTTTGTAGTAGCAAGTTTTTCGCTGCTATAGCTAAATTGGAATTGAAATAATACCAGTAAATTAAAAATATAAGAGCTCTAGCTAGTACATTCAAGTCTTTTCAAACGTCTTATATAAATTTTGGCACATGTTCTCTTCATTATGCAATCAGAAACTAGTCATACCTACTAGAAATTAAATTGGACTTTTTATGCCAGCTGATCATTCATTTATTTTTGCTGTATTTTCCACCATCCACTACTATCCACTCACATACACTTCTTTATTCACTCCCCTCGAGTGGGTTATACAGTCATCAATGCTATCAGCTGCCCCTCCCCTCCTCCCCCCTCCCTCTCTTCCGGTGCCCTCAGGGCTGTCATTCTGATGTTTGGGGCTATAAGGGGTTGAGAGGGTGGGCAGTTTGACCATCTTGCTGCCATTGTATGCCAGCTGATTTTTAAAGAAGCTTTTCAATGTTTTTAAATTGGGACTAATAATACAGTAACATTCTTTTAAAATTAAGGAACCATGGTGCATACGTTGGCGTGGAGTGATACTTGCAATATCCTCTGTGGACTTCAAGATACTCGTCTTACAGTGTGGTATTACCCCAATACAGTGTATGTGGACAGAGACATTCTGGCCAAGACCTTACATGAAAGGGATGCAAGGTAACAATTGCTGCGTAGAGTTCTATTTATTGTGCTAGACAAAAGTCCAACAGAATTGTGATTAAACTGCTAATATTGCTAATCCTACATGGAGTGATATGCTTCTGCCACTAATTAAAGTACTTTTCACTTTAATTGGATTCAACTACATAAATTGTCAGTTTAAAGCTAGTTAAATGAGATTTAAGTGATGGAATTAGTTGAAAATAATGTATAATCCAAACTATTTGTCCTTTATAGGAATAAAACTTTTAAGGTTAATGTTATTTTCGTGGTGACCCAGTGGTAATTTTTTCAGTGTAGTTTAGTGGTTTTAATATAGGCACTCTGAAGATTTTTCAGTGATGCGTACAGCCTTCTGACAATCAGTGTGTCATTGATACTGAGACTTTTGGGAGGGCAGGTGTTACTAGAATTGCTTTTTAAAGTTGGTATTAGAAATGAAGGGGCAGAGGGCTATTGGAAAGTGTAGGGTTTATTTATTTTTTTAATTCTTTATATGCCTTTAGAGAATCAAATGCATTTATATTCTTGAGTTCTCTTTAAAAAAAGCAAGAAGGTCTTGTACTTTTGACAATATACTTTTGACAGAAGACTTTTCTACTCTATGCATTAATTTAGCTTTTCGGTTTAAGTTCATATTTAATATTTAAGTTCACATCTTAGCAAAAACAGATAGGCAATAGCTTATTTTTTTAAAGCAGTTGAACTAATGAACAGATGTTAGTTTCTTTATTTAAAGTTCATTATTTTTGATGATTGCACAGCACTTCTTGATGTGATTGAACCATTGAATAGTATATGTATATTATATGCCAATAACCTGTTGAACAAACAAAAAAAAGGTTTAGTCTCATAAACTCCCAGGGGCAGTTCTATTCAACCCTACAGGGTTGCTATGAGTTGAAATCAACTCAATGGAAGTGTATGGTTTTGTTTTTAACGCAAGCATGTATTAAAACTGATATTTTTCTATTAAAAAATAAAGTTTGCTATTTTTTATGAGAAAATCTTGGAATTTAGTTTAATTTTTATTTTCTGTACATTTTTATACATTTAAAAGCTAAGATGCAAAGTGATTTTTTATAATTTACAGTGGTTTACCTTTAAATTCTCTGTCACACACATGAGGTAATTTCAAATGCTTTTAGGAATGGCTCTCAAGTGTGTAATGATTTTTGCCACTTTAAACTGTTTTAATATTTTACTCCAAATATGTATAGCAAGTTGGATTCCAATGTCTGTGGAAAGATGTACATTTTTCCTGAAGTTACGTAACTCTCACGCATTTGGGAGTTGGAGACTTCATATGTATGTTAGGGGCCCACGCCTCAAATTTAATATAGTTTACATATACATTTTTTTCTCCAAATAGGACTTTGACTAGCACTTCACTCTTTTTTGACAGTGACTTCAGTAGAAACCCTCATATTGTGAGTTTTGTTGGAAATCAGGTCACTGTAAGAAGAGCTGACGGCTCCCTGGTTCACATCAGCATTTCACCATATCCTGCCATACTCCATGAATATGTAAGCAGTTCAAAATGGGAAGATGCTGTAAGGCTTTGCCGCTTTGTCAAGGTATTTTGCATTTCAAAATCCATGGCGATACATCTGCTGTGTACTGGGTTACCAGTGTGCTAGATGGGAAATGAATACAGTAAAAGGTCACCATGAATTGAATTGACTAGATGGCAATTAAGAAGCGGTGGTGACCTAATGGGTTATGTGTTGGGCTGCTAATCTCAAGGTCAGCAGTTCAAATCCATCAGCTACTCTGAGGGAGAAAGATGAGGCTTTCTGCTCACTGAGTTTGAATCGACTTGATGACAGTGAATGAGTGAGCGAGTGAGTGAGGGAGTGAGCGAGCGAGTGAGAGATGGAAGCTAGCAGCAAGTAATCTTGGATGACACAAATGGTTCGCACTCGACTACTAGAGTAAAGTTTAGACTCACCCAACAGCACCGCAGGGGGCAAGACCTGGCAATCTGCTTCCATAAAGACACCAGCCAAGTAAACCCTATGGACCAGCTCTGCTCGACAGCACATAGTTTTTTGGCTCTATTTTCAATATTTTATTTTTGTTGTTTAGAAAACTCACAGTAGAATATAACGCCAATTCAACAGTTTCTATGTGTACCATTCAATGACAGTGATTACATCCTTCAAGTTGTGCAACTGTTCCCCTCCTTTTCTAGTTGTTCCGTTTCCATGGATACAAACTTACTGCCTTCTGAGCTTCCTGTCTAAATCTCTGTTGTCAATTTGATCCCCTATAGACAGATCTTAAAAGAGCACAATGCTAAAAGCAGACATTATTTAGTAGTAAGGTAAACTATTTGGTTGTAAGAAGAACATATCTTTGGTTTAAGGTTCCAAGTGTGACTGTTATCTCTAGGCAATAGTTTCAGGGGTACCACCAGCCTCTGACTTCAGAAAGTGTGAGGCTCATGGGAATTTGAATTTATGTTCTGCATGTCCCTTCTTTTGGTCAGAATTCTTCTATAGAATCTTTGATCAAAATGTTCAGTAACAGTAGCCAGGCACCTTCCAGTTTTCTAGTCTCATGGCAAAGACGACAGTTTCTGAGAGCAATTAGCCAGACATTTCATATCCTCCTCCTGTTCTTGACCCTCCTTCCTCTGTTACTCCAGGTAAACAGATACCAGTCATCCATTCGTTGGTCTTTGCAAGCATTTATTAAGAGTACAGGTGTTAGCCTAAACTAGTTTAGTTTTTCGTAAAGGGCTGGAAAACAGAATGGTGATGCCGTTTGAGAAATAAAGACAGGAGTGATACAGGCAAGATGATAAATATTCCTGTGTAATTTAGTCTTTGAAGTAGCTTTCCTTAAAGATTTTCTGGGGCATGATGGCTACACACTTGGCGGTTAACCAAAAGGTTGGCAGTTTGACCCTACTAGTGAGTCTGTGGGGACAAAGACCTGGTGACCGGTTCCCATATAAAGTTCTCTTAAAATAGGAAGTCCTTGGGGAAGGTGGGTATCGTTCAGGGCTGTTACGAGTTAGAATGGCTATGATGGCGTAGAACACAACAGCGATCCTTTCTCCATACTGGCCTTGTAAAATCATCCCCGGAGCGGTTTTTCTTTTCTGTTTAAAAATCTTTTTCTAATTTTATTTATTACTAATTTGGAGTTAATACATATATCATTCTTTAGTTCAATCCCATCGGGCAGAGTTGTACAATTGCTACCACAGGCTGAGCTTTTTTTTCAAGTCTGGTTCCTCAGAGATTCTGGTTGATTAGATCTGGGGCCAGACCCGGGCATTTTACATGTCTCGGATGATTCTTGCGTACAGTGCATTTACGAGCCCCTGCTGTAGCTGAGCCTTTCCAAACTTAGATGAATCCAGCATTTTCCAAACATGTTTGGCCACAGATTTCTATTATTGAACATCAGCTAGCATCTCTTAGAATATACCTTTGTGAAATGACTTTTAATACTTTATCTTACAATGGGTTATTTGTAGAAATCTGCCATTTGGTGTTGTCAGGTAACCCCACTATTTCCCTGTTTCCTGTAAATTATATTCTTTGATACTTCATCAACAGGCTAGAAGGTTTATAACCTTGAATTGTCTTAAAAGTATCTTTTAAGTTCAGAAATTTATCATTGATAATTAAGTATAGAACATTTCAGAAAATGTTATTCAAAGTAAGTTGTTGATGTGCTAATATATTTTTACAAAGTGACCACAATGTATTTTCCATATAATTAATTTTTTTCAGTGCTATGCTTATTAATTTTAAACCTTGCTGCCAGTCAGAGAACAATCTGAAGTTGATTGTGGTGATGATTGCACAACTCTTCTGAATGTGATTAAATGCTTAAACTAGTCTCAAAAAATTAGACCTAATTTTATTGCTGTTGTTGTTAGGTCGTGTTGAGTCCTCTTTGACTCAAGCAAAGCATGATGGAGTAGAACCGCTTGCTGGGTTTTCTCGGCTGTCAACTTTAGGGAGGCCGACTGTCAGGTCTTTCATCTGGCAGCTGCTGGTAGTTCACATCACCAACCTTTGAATTAGTAGCCAGCATTTCATATAGGAGCTGGAAGCTCTTTATACTTTTATTATGGGTGTTTAAATCATTGTTTATTTTTAGGCAATTTAGCATTAGAGTTGAGATCATTGTTCTCATGTTTAACCTTAGGAACAAACCATGTGGGCGTGCCTGGCTGCCATGTCAGTTGCTAACAGAGATATGACTACGGCGGAAATAGCCTATGCAGCAATTGGTGAAGTAAGTAAACAGTCTTGACATACGTGTGGTGTGGGGTGTGTGGGGGTGGGAGGATGGGATGTTCTTCCTATAATTTGTCACGTCTCTCTTACTAACCATTTCAAATATTTTTCTTTATTTAGATTGATAAGGTTCAATACATAAATTCCATAAAAAATCTTCCATCTAAAGAATCAAAAATGGCCCACATACTAATGTTTAGTGGGAACATACAGGAGGCTGAAATAGTACTTCTTCAGGCTGGTCTTGTATATCAAGCGATCCAAATCAATATTAATCTCTACAACTGGGAAAGGTAATAAAAATGCTTTTTATTCTAAAATCTGACTAATCTTAATGCATTCCTCCACCTGCCATGTAACAAATTACATTTTCACTGTATTTAATAGTTTCTTCCCTCCTGGTTTGTCAGTGGCTTGTGTGTCACTGTAATGCTGCCACCAATAATTCAAGCAGGGCCACTCATGGTGAACAGGTTTCAACAGAGCATCCCGACTAAGAACAGGCTGGGAAGAAGGAAGAGGCTGCCCACTTCTGAGTGACATAATGACTGGCAGTGGGACATTGTGTGATGCAGTGCAGAAAGAGGTGTCCCTCGGGTTGGAAGGGATTCCAAATGCATCATGCTGGATAAAGCAGAGGGTTTGTGAAAAAGAGAAAGGCCTTTCACAAGATTGACTGCCATGGTGGCTGCAACAATGGGCTCAAACCTAGTCACACGGGACTGGATGGACTTTTGTTCTGTTGTACAAAGGGTTGCTGTGAGCCAGAGCCAACTTGACAGCGCTAACAACAGGAGCAATATTTTACCACTACCACGGAAGAAGTTAGTGATACTTACATTTGGGAGTAGTTTGCCGTTAAAGATAGCTACCTTCTTTTGATCTTGTGGTTGATTAGAATTCAGGAGTATAAAGATGAGAAGGGAATGTAGCCTATTTCTCAAATTTCTGATTTGAGTAACTCATCAAATGGTGGTACAATTAGCAGACGTGGTAGGGAAGATTTCAGTTTTAGCTAGGTTGAATCTGAAATATTTGTGGGGAGCTAAGTGATAATCGTTGATTTGCTGGACCTCATAGGGAAGGTTTCCTCATGAACTGGAAATGTAGATTCAGGAGTCAACAAGTGGATGGTAGCTAAAGCCTGAAGGATGGATACAATTGCTTGGGCGTTGTATAGAATAGGAAGGTATCAAATGCATTTATGTGATGGGTGCAAGGAGAGAAGTCCACAGGAAGATTGGGATAAAGCAATCAGGCAGGCAAAGAGGAGCCAAGAGAGCTTTGTGATGCTATGGAGGAAAGAAGGAAAGGTTTTTAGTGAGACGTGATCTACTGCATTCAGCTCTGGGACAGGTTGCTTTCCGAGACCGAGTAGCAGACTACTCTCTCTCTCTATGGCGCCTTTGGTTCCTCCACACATCTTTCCAGGAACGTGTCTGTCAGTGAACTAGGTTGTAGTGCTTGTATAGTCCTGCAGGGACTATGCTATAGAATTGGCATATTCCTTTCATGTTTTCTTTTTCTCTGAGCTTACAAGCACTCCCATATTTATGTCTTTCAATTACAAAAACCTTGAATATCCTATATTTCCCTTGAATAGAAGTAGTCATAATGATGGCAGATGGTAAATTATGTAACTGACATACTAGGGTCTATTTAATTTATGCATTAATTATATATACTACTCATATAATTTTGCCACCCTCTTTTTGTCCTTTGTCTATACAGATTCATTATTATTGGTCAGCTGTTTAAGGGATTATGAAAGATGTTTGCTAACTGTACAAAAATGAACAAGCCATTGTTCTTTGTCCTTAGTTTATTCATAATTCATAAGAGCTGAAATAATTGTCTTAGAAAGAGATAGAGTATGAATAATAGTGCTGTGGGTTAGGTATGAGCCTGTGAACCTGAGGTCAGTGGTTCACAACCCACCAGCCACTATAGGAAAAGATAGGCTATCTATTCTCTTATATTGTTTTGCTGGATTGTTCTTTATCTCTTTCACTTTGCAGATATTTATGTCATCTTTCTCTTTTCACATTATAAACTCCTTGAAGGGCGGAAGCATTTTATCTTATCTAGTCACAAAAAAACATAAAAGAAACTCACTGCCATTGAGTTGATTCTGACTCATAGCAACTCCAGGCTAGAACTGCTTCTGTGGGTTTCCAAGGTGGTAACTCTTTACAGCAGCGGTTCTCAACCTTCCTCATGCCACCACCCTTTAACGCAGTTCCTCATGTTGTGGGGACCCCCAACCATCAAATTATTTTAATTGCTGCTTCATAACTTTAATTTTTTACTGTTATGAATCATCATGTAAATATCTGATATGCAGGATGTATTTTCATTGTTAAAAATTGAACTTAAACATAGTGATAAATCACAAAACAATATTTAATTATATATTGTGAAATATTTATTTCTAATGACAAATAAATGAAATTTTGTCTTGAAGCATGGTGTAGCATGGGTAAGAGTCTTCACGCTGGGTACTTGTATGTGGGCGTGTCTGCATGTGGGTGGACCCACCTGGAGACAGATAGAGGAGCTGTGTCTGGTTCCTAAGACCATCGGAAATCTGTGTTTTCCGGTGGCCTTAGGCGACCCCTGTGAACGAGTCCTTCGACACCACCACAGGTTGAGAACCGCTGCTTTATAGGAATAGAGAGCCTCACCTTTCTCCTGCTGAGCAGTTGGTGTTTTGAACTGCTGACCGTACAGATAGCAGCCAGATGAGTAAATCACCACATCACTAGGGTTCCTTATCTCTTTATAGTAGGTACTTTTTGATTTTTATCCAATGTTCTTACTCACTTGGCAGTGCTCCTCTAGAAATATTTATCAAACGTTTACTATGTGTCAGTCAGTAAACGTTGGTTGACCCATGGTCTGCTTATCCTTTAAGACCCACTTGAAGTGATCTCTCCCAGGCAATATTTATAATCAACAGCATTTAAATAGCAATTAAAGATAGTACATGCAATAATAGTTATGTTCTTTTAATGGATTCTTGTTATCCTTTAATGCTCCTTTCAGATATTTATGTTATCTTGTCCTTTCTAAAAGGGTCCTGGTGGTCTAATGGTTAAGTGCTTGTCTGTTAACCAAAAGGCTCAGTGTTTTGAGCCCCAGCCACTCGGGGGGAGAGAGATGTGGCAGTCATCTCCCATGAAGATTACAGCTTTGGAAAGCGTATGTGGCAGTCCTAATCTGCAGGGTTCCTATGAGCCAGTCAACTGAACAGTAATGGGTTCTGTTTTGCTGCCCTTTTTCCCTCTTCTATATTTTAAGTTCCTCAAGGGTTAGAAATATTTTGTAATAGCTGTAGGGTTGCTATGAATAGGGTGCAGCTCAACAGCAACAAGTTTGGAGTTTTTGTTTGTTTGTTTGTTTGTTTGTTATACGTGATAGGGAGGGCAGTGATGATTCAGTGGTAGAACTTTCACCTTCTATGGGAGTCCCAGGTTCAATACCCAGCCAATGACCCTCACATATAGCCAGCACCTATTTGTCAGTGAAGGGTTGAATGTTGTTATGCTGCTGAACATGTTTATTTTATTTTGTTATTATTTTTCAACATGTTAAAACAGAACATCCTGAACAAAGGGACTAGAAGGGAAGGCCTGACAATCTTCTGAAAATTAGTCAGAAACTCTGTGGTGTTTCCAACGAAACTCTATGGATGACAGCATCCTGGTTTTGTTGTGCATGGGGTTGCCATGGGTTGAGAGTAGACTTCAGGGCAGCTAACAACAAAATGCATGTTATATCCACAAACCAACCAAATCCACTGGCATCAAGGCGATTCTGACTCATAGTGATTCTGATTCATAGTGACCTTCAGCAGGGGTGATGGGGAACAGTTTTTATACCGTTTTTTTTTAATATTTATAAAATCATTCTTGGACCACATTGGTCAAACATTTAATTACCGCTACTATGTTGGCGGAACTGCTTCTCATTGGTTCCCCGGTGATGTTAGCTGGGAGGAGGATTCTGTTGACCTTAGA
Organism: Echinops telfairi; assembly: GCF_000313985.2. Taxonomy (NCBI): domain Eukaryota; kingdom Metazoa; phylum Chordata; class Mammalia; order Afrosoricida; family Tenrecidae; genus Echinops; species Echinops telfairi. The sequence continues at coordinate 6,080,399 of NW_022111320.1, read as the reverse complement.
TGGCCCGAGGGCCAGACGTTCTTCACTCCTGCTGTCTGGGGTTTCAAAGACTGTACATCTTTGTGGGAGCAGGCAGCCGCATCCTTCCCTCGCAGAGCGGCTGGTGAGTTTGAGCCATCCAGCTAGTGCTTAGCAGCCCACTGTTAGATACTGAATTTTTATTTCTGAATGAATGATTCATGGATTGATGAAAATTTATATACAATTCAAACCATATAAGTGATGTCTTAGGCAGTATATAGTTACTGATGACGTCAAAAGCTCTTACTGCCATAGAATCAATTCTGACTCAGTGGCCCTACAGGACAGGTTAGAACTGCCCTGTGATTTCTGAGACTGTAATTCTTTATGGGAGTAGAAAGCCTCGTCTTTCTCCCTTGGAGCAGCTGGTAGTTTCAAACTTTTGACCTCATAGTTTACAGTCCAGTGTGTGACCTATTATGCCAACAGATCTAATTATGAGTAGATTCAATAGTAGGTCCTCTAAGGAAAGCATCTAGGAAATGATTGCCCACTTTACATTAAAAACTTGCTTGTGGTTGATTCATCTGTCCCTGATATTAATATACTTATAAAAAATATTTGTTAGATATGAACTTATCTGCCTATCATTTTAATTGCTATTCCTCTCATACTATTCTAAGTATAACTTCATTTCTTTTAGGGAATTGAGAAATAATTCAACCCTGTATCATTAGTCCTAAAAAAGACCCCCAAAACCATTATCATTGATTCTTACTTATAATGACCTATAAAACAGTAGGACTGCTCCACCAGGAGTGACTACAAATCTTTACAGAAGCATACTTTGAAGTTTTAAAGAAATCTGATGAAGGTTTTCCCAGCTCCGAATGTTTCATGCTTCTCCTGCAGAGCTGCTGGTGGGTTTGAACCACTGACACTGTGGGTAGCTTAACTCACTGTGCCACTGGGCTTTGATATTGATCCTAGGCTTTTAAAAATCTCTAATGTCAAAATTGCCCCTTTGCTGCTCAACTTCTTCATTTTATTTTATTTTCGTTACGTCTGAAATACGAGTCATCATCTTTCTTATTTGCATTCTTGTAACATTTCCAGTTCTTATCTCCAGTCTAATTTTTCATCTTAGTTAACCATAAGTGCTTATTTGATCTTTCTGTCTGGTCTTCCTCTTCTACGTATACACTTCCAGCTGTGATACCAGTCTTCTGTTCTCCTTCAGCTTTCACCTCTCACTCTCTACTGTTCTCATGTTTGTCTCTCTCATCCCATGAT